>NC_044036.1:92645282-92951348 GCF_901765095.1 Microcaecilia unicolor | reverse complement strand
ACAGCTTACAGCAGAAAAAGGAACATCTTATAGGACACGCACACTGCATGGACATCAGAAGAGCTCACGAGAAGTCGTGCAAAACCATGAACAGCCAAGACCAAAAGATGTAGTGAACAAAAACTCCCCAAGCTGTGTGATGAGTGTCAGGGACCACCTAAAGCCCCAGGTTCTCAGTAACAGAACTGCAAAGAGGAAACAAATCCAGGGGCCAGGAAGAACTAAAGAGAAAACCCAGCCCCATAGTCCAGTCAACGGAAGCGCCAAGCCCATATCCTCAGCTGTGATTTCACTAGATAGCACATAGGGACAGTGGGAATTACATTCTTCGCGTTACTACTGAGATGATGCAGCAGCTGGCATCTTAAAAGAACTATAAGAACTCCTGCCATCACCTGCTGCTCTAAGCGTGAAAATATGGATAAAATTCTTAAGGAGAGGAGGGCAGTTATGGAGGACTAGTGTAGACTAGGATCCTGAAGCAGGACTGAGGAATGGAAAGATGAAAGATCAAGACATGGAAGAATGGCTAAATGGCAGCGAAAAAAAAAAAAAACAGCCCAGAGTTGAACGATCTCACAGATTATGTCAATGTAAAGAGGACTCCATGAATGTGATCAGTGCTGCACGGAGGGCCGAAGAAATAACCTATAAGAAGCAGGGAACATTGGATGAAACCCAAGGAGAGGGCCCCTTTACATATCCAGACTGTTCCTTGCCCTAGAGTAGGCAACTTGTTGGCCACCTACAGGCTGAGAACAAAGGCCCAAGTGACCGTCCAGGAAAAAAGTAGTAAACAGGCAAAACATCAATCTCATAGTGATCAGTAGACCTGGTAGTTCCGAAGCATGGAAAGGAACAGCTGACCCATAACTGACCTCGCACATCGAGCGGGCAGCACCCAAAAGGAATTATAACAAAGGTAAAACCAGCAGAAACAGTGGTATTTGAACCCCATAACTACATAAGCACCGCCATACTGGGAAAAGACCAAGGGTCCATCAAGCCCAGCATTCTGTCTCCGACAGCGGCCAATCCAGGCTTCAAGGACCTGGCAACCCCGTTAGGTGTTCTGACCTAGGTCAGCAGCAACATCTCTAACCATTATGCAATGGAAAATTAGAAGACATGCACCGCTACTACTAAAATAGAAAGCAAGAAGGCATGGGAGCACATAGCTCATATTGTACAGCGGTATAGGGCTCAATAACACTCAGGACACCAGAGTACAGTAGGTGACTCGGATATAAATGGAGGCATGCGAGTGTCACTCATGCAAAGAACAACCTGCTAACAACTACTGGAACCGAGGCAGCAAGCGCAACAAAAGCAGCTGCTCTTCTGGCACTGAAAGAAACAACAATGCTGGGGGGGGGGGGGGGGGGTTATCCCTGAGGATTATTAAAAAAAAAACCCAAAAAGGGGGACTGCACAGAAGCAACCTGGGGGTTGAAAACACCTCCCAGGAGATGCAATGCCACAGAAATGAACCCCAAATGGACCTCTAAGCATCGTATGTAAGCAAGGTCTCCACTAGCCAACTGGCCAGAAAGGAAAACATGTCACCTCACAGATAGTGAGACATGTGGTAAAAAGGTAGAGGTACGATCCTGGAACCACAGGTATGCAAGGAGCTTGCTGCACTGAGATCCAAAGAAAGATACTCTCAATGGTAATTTAGCAGCTGGGGCCTTGCCCCGAAAAAGAGCACTTCCCCTTCAACTGACTGGGCCTCTGTGATGGTGCTGGTCCAGCAGTCCAGATCTCCAGAGACAGTGACAACCTTGTCCCTCGTCGTGGCTGGAGAGATATCCAGATTAAGGTACAGCCCAAAAGACGATTACAAAAGTGATGGAGTTGAGTGAGCCCAATGAGACACAAAAGAAATGGTGCACCCACTCCATCACAACCGGAGGGAGTGCAGCCCAGGTTGTTGACAAAAACCTCTGAGATAAAGAGGGAGGTGTGTCTTTGAAAAGGTCAGCCACTGCAGTCAAAGTGACCTAGGAGAGGGTGAACTGCCTAGCATGGGTACCCATTTGGCCGTTGTAGAACTGTCAAGGGAAATTAAAGAACAGTGAGCGTAGCCTCTCACTGGTAGCTGAGACCCCGTAAGGCACAGGACAAGTGTCACTCAACCCAAATAAAAATACGCCTGGTACTGTCCAGCCAACTCGCAAAGTGGATGATTGATTTCAGCAGGGGAGAGAGATTGTTAAACTAGAGTGACACATACCAGGCCACAGAAGAATATGCTCATAGAGAACCGGTATGGCTGAAGACTGAAGAGCAGCCAGCGAAATGAAGCTATGGTGGTAGCATGGCCAACGGGGGTGGGGGGGGGGTGGGGAGAGGGTACACAGCCAAGTCACTATAACCTCTAGCTCGCATATCTAACCACTATGGAGAGAGGTTATTAGCTGACAAATCCAGGGAAGCCAGAAAGAGGTACAAAGATGCTTTCTCTTCGGAGAACTAGCAACAGAAGGGACCTCCAAATCCTCTCAGAAACATCAGGGAGAGGTGAAGGAGATAGATCAAAAGAGATGCAAAGTCCCAGGAGGTCAAATTGAGCTCCGAGTCAAACATGCACACAAAAGAGTAGGATGGCAGCTGCCATAACTTCTGCAGAAAGCAAGGTGCTATAGATGGATGGAGCTGAGGTCAAATGGTATGCCTCAGGAAATCTACTCAGAATGTCAGAGGTCTTGCACTGATGTACCTATTACTGTCATTGGTGTCAGCCAGGAACTGCAGGTCGCACCCAATGGACTGACTCAAGAGGCATGGTAGGCATAAGAACTCGTGACGTCGATGCCCATGACAGGAATGAAAAAATCCCAGAATGTTGAAGCAGACGCTGACACAGTCGATCAACATGGCAATTGACGCTGGTGCCGCATGCAACAGCAAGAGATAAGCTGCAATAGCAGTAGGGCTACAGGCTGAGGGCAAAACCGATGAAAGGAGCAGCATGGCAGATGCAAGCATCCTAAACGCCCGTGCACTCCGCAGAAATCAGATGTGGCCTGATGGAGATAGGTGGAGAGCCAATGCATTCCAAAGAAGGACTTCGGACCCTCAGCTTCTTCCGCATAGAGGTTGCGTTATCAACAGGGCATCGAGATCCGATACAGTGCCTGGGAAACACTGATGCTCGACACCTGAACAGCTGGTATTGATGACAATCCTCAACACCAATCCGAAACCCGCTGACATGAAAAATGACATCAAAGCTGATGTTTGATACAAACAACGTCGCTGTATACTGGCACTGATCAGTCGGCACCAACAAACGAAACAAGAGGTTGGCTTCAGGGATTCCAATAGTGACCAAAAGCAAGGGAGAAGTGGATACCACCAGCGACATTGACACCACAAGCACGATGCCAACATCGAGGTTGAGGCCTTGGACAGCACCAACAAGAGGTCCCCAAGAGCCACTTTGACTAACTGGGTTGTGGTAAGTATCAAAGACTCAGAACCCAGTTAGAAGGCACCAAGCCACACTGAAAGCATCTAGAAGAGGAAAAAGCTTGATGGTGCCCCGTAAAACAACACACCAGAGAAAAAAATAGAAGAAAAGTGCCACCACAGCTCAGGCCTAACTGCAGCCCACAGAGCTGCGGAAAAGGCAGAAAAAAGAAGAAAAGAAGCCAGAAAGCAAAAATGGGAAGAAAATAACCTGAATAAGAAACAATGAAAAAAGGTACAAAAGAACTCAGGAGAGAACCAGACCGGTAGCTGTAAGGAAAGTGGAAAAACACTCATCCTCTCTTCACTGTGGGAGAAAGTAACTGATGCTCCCACATTCATGCGGCGGGCAGGAAGGCGCTCACACTCCAGAAGACTCTGTTTTTAAAACTTGTTACAAGATCCGGACAGAGCAACGCGGGACCGCCATGTATGAGAATATTGGCCTGCTTGTCCTCAGAGAAATATAGACAGACATATAGATATACAGAAAGAAATCAAGTATAGGAATTAACTTTTCAAAATTATTGAAGGTGCTAATCCCAATGGAAATGACCTCTCTCTGGATAAAGTCAGAGTTTATGCCTTGTAGCGCTATAGAAATGTTAAATAGTAGTAGTAGTAGTTTGTTCAATATTGGGGGTGCTCAAGCACCTACAGCACTGGCTCCTATGATATAAAACCTTTTTGTAAAAAAATGTTTCAGAAAATTACTCCCAAAAGGACTTAAGTCAAGGTGCTTGGTATTTTGGGCATTAAAATAATGAAGCTTCTTTTAGACATATTTATTTATTTACACTTCAGCATTACAAGATGATAACCCTTTTGAAATATAAATTTAACTTATTACTGTAACAATACTTAAAAGTGGCTATTTGGTGATAAGTGCTTGTACAAAAATAAGCTAAGGATAATTTTACTTTAGGAGTTAACAAATAAGGGACACTATCTACATATATCAGCTCCTGAATGTTATCCTGGGTCTTAATCTGGCCAATATTCAAAGTGATTTAAGCGGGCAGTAGAGGCTCCTGCCCACTTAAACCACCTGTCACTACATACCCCCTGATATTCAGCGGCAGTAAAGCAGGCAGGTCAGGAGAGATACAGGGGGTGATGATAGGAAGGACCCCAGTGTTATGCAGGTGCCTGTAATATTCAATGCTGGCATCTGTATAACTTTTAAAATATGCTTTTATTGCCATGATCCACCTCCCGGGCCTCCCTCCCTCCAGCCCGCACCATGTACAAGACAAAGCAAGTCACCCCTCGCCCAGAAGGTTGCCCGACTCCCCGGTGGTCCAGTGGGTCATTGGGGGCAGGAGCGCAACCCCCTTGCTCCTGGGCTGAGAAAATAGCAGATGTGACCTCTTGCAGTACTACACAAGTACAATGTGCTGCAAGAGGTCGTGGCAGCCGTTTCCTCAGCCCAGCCACAAGGAGCAGGAGCAAGGAGGGGGATGTGCTCCTGCCCCCAACAACCCACTGGACCACCATGGAGCAAAGGTAGGCCTAGGAGAGTGGGGCTTGGCTTGCCTTGTACATGATGCAGGCTGGAGGAAGGGAGCGGGCCTGATGTAATAAAAGCATATTAAAACGTTATGCCTGTTGATATTCAAGCCGGGGCCCGCATAAACTACAGTGGTCATCTTCACCAAATTTAGTCCTCAATATTCAAAGTCGGTGCCCAGACATGGCCCGACACAGAATATCAGGAACTAATGCAATTGGCAACGGTCAGTGCTTAAAAAAACACTGACCGCCACCAGCTGAAGTCGGTCGGAATGTATTTTACTGTACAGTAACAACTTTTTAAAGTGATTTCTAACCAGTAGGTAGGTATGATCTGTGATATATGATTATTTAGTGGTTTATGATGAGTAATTTTTTGGATGTGATTACTGTGTGACCCATCTTGGATGTTATTAACAAGACAGAATATAAATATCAACAAATAAACAGTACAGCCTCAAGCAGGTAACACAAAGTTCACAATTTTATAAAGTCACTTATTGTTAGAATCTTGCATTAAGATCCTTGTTGACTGGGACTGGAAGGCTCTAAGTCAGTGGTAGCATCCATCAAGCCTAAGTGTGACCCCCTTTTTCCCAAGTACACAATCTCCCCCACCTCTTTCTAAGTCTTGCTGCTGGCATAACTATTCTGTTTAATTATTTATACCACACAGCTCTTAAGTTTGAGATATGTGCTGCCCAAAATCCTACTGTATTCTCACAAAGTCTTGTGAGAGTACCATCATTCTCCTCCATTCAAACTTACTGCAAGCTATGTGGTGCTGGAAGAAAACAGAATAGCTTTTCAAAAAGTGGCACCACAAACAAACCTCCAGTGAAAGTATAGGAGATTAAAAACTGGAGGGGGGGAGGAGCCAGCTTGAAGGATACGAGGGTTGGGACAGAATGGTAGAGGTTGCAGGATCTCTGCTACTTTGTCCAGAGCAGTCTTGGCTCTCACATCAAACTTTTTTTTTTACAAACTGGCCCCCACTTCAAAAATAGCAAAGATCTCTGCTCTAAGTAATCCACGAGAAACTGCGATTAAAAATTTTCATAGCAAAATATAGGACAGATTGAACAGGTAACACAAATATTCATCATGGAGTATTACTTAATGTAAAACAATAAACATCTTTTTTTTAGGAATTTTTAACTCAGTGAAACGAAGGAAGTACTTTTCTTTGTTCTTCTAATATGTCAACTGTTCTAGCAATGTGTCAGAATGTGGCACATTTCAATAAAATCAATGCCTGGGGTAGTCAATTTAAGACTATTCCGATGTCACCCATAGTGTTTGCTTCTAGTTTATTATTGGCCATTTCCAGACTAAGACTCTGCATTGCTTTGGAAAGCGTATCTTCTTCTTTCTTGTCTCCTGCTGCAGCATCCTCCAGAATTTCATCCACTGTGCTAAACAGCTTCTCTTCTGGCTGTACAATGGTAACTCCATAGCCATTGTTATTGTAAATGTGATTATTGTTCATCTTCAGTTTTGGAGCAGGAAGAACCTGTTGGGTGTATAAAACCAGTTTGCTGTTTACTTTTGTGTAATCTATTAAACAGGAAAACACATGTAGATTTTGAAACACATCTCTATGTCCTTTATCTATGTTAATAAGACAAACATAACATTAGAATTGTGAAACTATGCTGTGCAGTTTTAAGACTTTTTGTCAAGATACTTTTTTCTCAATTCCAATTCAAATATTTTTGTACTATGGAGGTTAAAAAGTATCTTTGCAGTATTAATTGTGAAAAATACTCTTCTGTTCAAGAGAGTTTTATTTCTTAATCTGTGCATTAATGGTAACTTGATTAGCCTCACTGTTTAACATGCTGGGGTTACCATGTGCTATAGGACTTACGCATACTGAAAATCAAACTGGTTCATCACCACTCCTAATCATGCAATTGGGAGTGCTAAATTCTTCACACTGAACTCTATAGTAAAAGTGTTTGTAATAAGGCATTCAATATCAACATCTTGATAAATACTTTGAAAAAAAAATTAACTCTTAATCCATCAGATGTCTAACAGAAAAACATATTTATTTATTTGTTTTACTTATTTATTGCATTTGTATCCCACATTTTCCCACCTCTTTGCAGGCTCAATGTGGTTTACAATACATCATGAATGGTGGACATATATTAGAAAATAGACATTTAGTAACAATCAGGGAAGCATATGAAGCATGGCCAATGGAATTCTGTCTAACTCTGTGTGTGTGGCTGTACAGTCTCTCTGTCTTTCATTCAGAGGAGAGAGGGAAGAGGGCAGCTTGAATAGTACAATACCAAGAATAAACCATTTACAAAGCATATGGACATCTCAAAATGCCCAAATGGATGTCTATGTGCTTGAAATGTCCAAATCCCAATTTTGAAAAGGCAGAAAAGGTTGTGTGTTGCAGATGTGACTAGGGAGGGCCCAAAATCAGGAAAGTCAAAAGGGAATACCAAACAGGAAGAAACATTCAAGTCTAAAAAGAACATTCTAAATTATGGGCTTTGGTGCTATAAATATTGTACTTATATTCCCTTCTTCCTCCGTTCCCTCTACCCTCTCTACTGTCATTGTAATTATTTCTTTGGTTCATTGTAAGCTGCTTAGAGGCTGCTTTATGTGATAAAAAGTGGGGTATAAATGATCTAAATAAATAAATAAAGCCTGTTTCACTCATGTCCAGGGTACAAAAGGGATGTTGCCAAGGTACGTGTGACCTGGATTCGCCACTGTTGGAAACAGAATACTGGGCTTGATAGACCTTCAGTCCGTCCCACTTTGGCAACACTTATGTTCTTAAGGTGCTCTGACTGAGCTGTAGACCATTGGAAGGATTAAGGCAAGACACCTCCTTAATTTCCCAGTGGTTGCTGTTCTCCTCCCTCTCTCCTGAAAGTGAAACTAAAAGGGGATACCAGGCTCTATGACAGCTTCAGGTATTATGGGCATTCTTAGCAAAGCAGAAAACAAGTCTGAGGAGTAGCCAACTGGTCAGTACAGTGGACTTTAAACCAAGGGACCCAAGCTGAAATCTCACTTTTTAAAATATGTGTTTCCTGTATCAGACAAATTGTAGCTGATAGCCGAGTTATTTGTAACCTTTCTTTCTCCTCCTCATATCCTACTCCAACTCACCTCCCCCCCATCACACACACAAAATTCTTTCACTCATTCAGATAATGGAATGGATGAAAACTGGAGGAAAGGGGATATTAGCAGTATACAAGAATTGATTTGATTTAATGAGACCACCAAACATCACATAAAAACTTGAAATACCATCAGCCAACCTTAAAACTTATATCTATACTTTAGCATTTAAGCCCTCCAGAATGAACAGAAAATTAGAACAACCCTTATTAGAGCTATAATTCTAGTAAAACTAGTAAAAAAGACCTGTTTCTGTATTTAATGAAACGGGCGCTAGCAATGTTTTCCTTGGAGTGTGTATGTTTGAGAGAGTGTGTGTGAGGGTGACTGTGAGAGAGAGAGAGAATGTGCGAGTGTGTGTGTGTGTGACAGAGGGAGTGTGTACCAGGGTTCCCCCCTCCCTCTGTCAGGGTTGTCCCCCTTCCTCCCTCCGAGTTTCAGGGTTCCTCCCTCCCTCCCAGTTTCAGGCCCCCTCGCTACTACTCACGCGGCGCCAGCTCCCATTTCGCTACAAAATAAAACAACCGGAAATGTTTTTAAGAAGCGAGTGCGGCACCGTAGGCAGCCATCAGGCATTGGCTGTCGGCTCTGAAGCTGCTCCTCTCGCCTCCCTCCGAGTTTCAGGGTTCCTCCCTCCCAGTTTCAGGGCCTCCCTCCCTCCCAGTTTCAGGCCCCCTCGCTACTACTCACGTGGCGCCAGCTCCCATTTCGCTACAAAAACAAAACAACCGGAAATGTTTTTAAAAAGTGAGTGCAGCACCGCAGGCAGCCATCAGGCATTTGCTGTCGGCTCTGTAGCTGCTCCTCTCGCCTCTCACGTCGCTATGCTCCTCCGAGGTCGTCCTCCAGGGGCAGTGACGTGAGAGGAGCGGCTGCAGAGCAAACAGCCAGCTGTGAGTGACGTCAGCCTAGCTACGGAGCCTAGCTCAGCAACACTGAAGAAGCCACGGACACAGGCAAGTCATTAGAAAGTTGGTGGTGAGAATTATTATATAGGATAAGTAGTTTCTTGGGATGTTACTCCAGCCTTCCATTATAGCAATAGTTATCTTACAGACTACATCTGTGCAGAGTACTCCTCAAAAGCGTATGTTATTTCTCCTGCTTGTATTTTCTAAACCTAATTTCTCCAAAAGATCTGCACGTCGTTTGCCCATGTTTCTCATATTCTGATTGCGCTTTCAGATACTTACAGCATGCTCTTCAAGCCGCTGGCTCTGCCATGTCAGTGCAAAGTTCTGAACCCAGTGTTGCTAGGTCAGAGTGAGTGGCAGCTATTTCTTCTTTATTTCTTTGAACTAGTTTCTAAGTTCCTCAAAATTCGACTTTATATATTCTCCTTGATCTGCTGTTGGTTCACCCAGTACAGTACTCGCCAGGCCTGAGAGGCTGCTGCCATGCTGTTCTGTTCACAGTGGGCCTTAACAGAGCCTTGATACACAAAGCTCCTGCAGATCAGTAGACTCCTTTTCATTAGTCATACAAATGTCATAAATGCTGTCACTGCCTTATAGGCACCACAATGTGGTTGTTCAGCTGCTAAGAAATGTCCGATAGAGATAGAGTCCCCCAATGTATTCAAGAAGCCATAGGCCTAAGCTCCCAATGGCGCAACTTCCTCCCAATTTGGAATAGTCTTTTGGCTCCCTGTGTAAGACTAGATCCCAGTTGTATTTCCCAGCCAATGTTGCAAGCCTCTGTCCTTAAGATGTAATGATGTTCCAATGGACCATAAGAACATAAGAATAGCCATACTGGGTCAGACCAATGGTCCATCTAGCCAAGTAGCCTGTTTCCAACAGTGGCCAATCCACATCACAAGAATCTGGCAGAAACCCAAATAGTAGCAACATTCCATGCTACCAATCCCAGGACAAGCAGTGACTTCCTATGTCTGTCTCAATAGCAGACTATGGACTTTTCCTCCAGGAACTTGTCCAAACCTTTTTTAAACCCAGATATGCTAACCATTGTTACACAGCCTCCGGCAGAGAGTTCCAGAGCTTAACTATTTGTTGAGTGAAAAGGAAAAACTACAACTTACCTGATAATTTTCTTTCCTTTAGTCACAGCAGATGAATCCAGGAACTGGTAGGTTGTATCCATCTACCAGCAGGTGGAGGTAGAGAACACTGAAAGAAGGCAGTGACCCTGGACGTCCAGCTCCTTCTCTCTTCAGCATATAATTTCCAAAGCAGAAAGAAGAAACTCAAACGAACTTTCCTCACAGGCAACAACCGCTCCCTGAACCAGAGCAACAAATATGAATGAAAAGAGGGACAAAATCAACCTCGCACTTCAACAGGCACTTTCAGAAACAATTCTCTTGAATCTGCAGACTGTAAATCTTTCCTCCTTTTTTTTTAAATGCAGCACTGATGAAAAATATCGGAGACTCAAAAAGTAATCAGAATGCCAGGGAGGGATCCTGGATTCATCTGCTGTGACTAAAGGAAAGAAAATTATCAGGTTAAGTCCTAATTTTTCCTTCCTTAGCATCAACAGCAGATGAATCCAGGAACTGGTGGGATGTACCAAAGAACTCCCTAAGTTGGGTGGGAGGACGTGGCTCCTCGGACGAGAACCTGCGCTTCAAACGGCGCATCCTCTTGCGCCACCACATCCAGCCAATAATGATGAACAAAGGAAAGATAGGAAGCCCAAGTAGTTGCCCGACAAATCTCATGAAGGGAAAAGACACCCGTTTCTGCCCATAAGGAAGCCAGAGCTCGTGTGGAATGAACGCTTCTGAAGGGGGGGGGGGGGGGGGGGGGGGGGGGGTCAACCCGCAGAAAAAATGGCCTCCCGAAGCCAGCGAGCAATAGTGGCTTTAGACACTGGGGAAACCGCGCCGTTGCCCGAGAGCAAAACAAACAGATGATCAGACTGTCAGAAGTCGTTAGACATCTGTAAATATTGCATCTACTACTGTCCTGTTTCTGCTATAGGTGAGCCCTTAGGTTCCCTGAGGCCCCGCAAGACCTCAGAGGACAGCTGCGCACCCCGAATCTTCACCCGCGGCGACCGCCGTTCACCAGGGGTTGAGCCCCCAGCTGCAGGCGGCCAGCAGGACTGCTGGAACCGTGGGGTGACAGCCGGCCTGGCTGGTAGTCAGCAACTCAGTCTCTAAAGGGCAGCTAGCAAGGACGGCTAGCACTGAAGAGGGACACAGTCTCTGAAGACAGCTAGCAAGGGCGGCTAGCACTGGAAAGGAACACAGTCTCTGAAGACGGCTAGCAAGGGCGGCTAGCACTGAAAAGGAACACAGTCTCTGAAGACGGCTAGCAAGGCGGCTAGCACTGAAAAGGAACACAGTCTCTGAAGACAGCTAGCAAGGACGGCTAGCACTGATGATGGACCCAGTCTCTGAAGGTGGCTAGCAAGGACGGCTAGCACTGAAGATGGACCCAGTCTCTGAAGACAGCTAGCAAGGACGGCTAGCATTGAAGATGGACCCAGTCTCTGAAGGTGGCTAGCAAGGACGGCTAGCACTGAAGATGGACCCAGTCTCTGAAGGTGGCTAGCAAGGACGGCTAGCATTGAAGATGGACCCAGTCTCTGAAGGTGGCTAGCAAGGACGGCTAGCACTGAAGATGGACCCAGTCTCTGAAGGTGGCTAACAAGGACGGCTAGCACTGAAGATGAACACAGTCTCCGACGAGCAACACTCCGAGACCCACTGTGTCGGCTTCTGACATCTGAAACGGAAGCACTGGACCCTTCCAGTTCCGTTGTTTAAATCTCCCGTCAGTCCGTCCCTTCCCTGGAAGAGGAGCCAATCCCCCCGGCCCTGGCAGGCAAGGAGCGCCTGGATTGGCCAGCCTACCTTGCAGGCGGAGTCTCAACTTCAACGCGCCAATCCGGCGCGAGTAGGCGGAGCTTCCTCGCTGGTCCGCTCCGGGCCAGGGAGACGTCGACGCCGCCATCTTGGCCGGCGTGCTCCCTTCTCCGAGGCCGGCGTTTGCTCCAGCGGATCGCAGGCCTCGGGCCGACCCGCGGCAGCGCTGGCTCCGTCGGCGGCTCGTCTCCGCCGCCCTGGACACCGCGAGCCCCGCCGACCATCGCTCCCCCCCGCGGGAGCACAGGTAAGGGCCCGGGACGGGACAGTATCCTCCCCGGATGCCCCCTTTTCCCCGGGCCCGGGTTTGGAAGGAGACCGGGCGTGGAAGGCTTTGATCAACTCTGGTGCATGTACATTCGCCGCGGGCTCCCAGGAGTTGTCTTCGGGACCAAAATTCTTCCAGGACAATAAATAATATAGCCCTCCCCGCCGCTTCTTTGAATCCAGAACATCCTCCACCTCATACTCCGGATCGGGATCTGCTTCTAGAGCTTCAGCCTCCTGCCGTTGGGGGTGCCATCGCGATCCTCGAAAACTTTTCAATAGGGAAATATGGAAGGCGTTATGCACCCGCAGGGTACTAGGTAATCGGAACCGATATGTCACAGCTCCAATTCGCGATTGGATTGCAAATGGTCCAATATACCGAGGTCCCAATCTCCAAGAGGGCACCCGGAGTCGGAGGTATTTCGTGCTTAGCCATACCTTCTGCCCTGGTTGTAAGACTGGAGCGGTTCGCCGGCGACGATCTGCGAAGATCTTGTATTTGGCAGCTGCCCTCTGCAATTGTTCTCGGGCCATCTCCCAGACCCTTTGCAGATCTGCCAGAGTTACATTAACCATGGGGGTCGGAGATCCAGACGGAAAAGGGGCTGGAAGCCGAGGATGTCGTCCATATACCAAGAAGAACGGAGAGTCTCCCGAGGCCGAGTGGACGCTGTGGTTATATGCAAACTCGGCCCAAGGAAGCAGGGAGACCCAGTTATCTTGACGCTTGTTGACAAATGCTCGCAAGAACCCCTTTAATGTTTGGTTAGTCCTTTCGACCATGCCATTGGTTTGAGGATGGTACGCTGATGAAAAATGGGTCTTTACCCCCAATGCTGTACACAAAGCCCTCCAGAAGCGTGAGGTAAATTGGGGTCCTCAGTCACTAATAATCCGAAGAGGCAGCCCATGAAGTCGAAAAATGTGTTGAATGAAGAGTTGGGCTAAGGAGACCGCCGAAGGAAGTCCCGGCAAGGGAACAAAATGGGCCATCCTGGAAAAACGGTCAATTACCACCCAAATCACCGTGTGTCCCCGGGAGCTGGGGAGGTCGGTGATAAAATCCATGGATAGCTCTGTCCAGGGGACTGTCGGTACGGACAGCGGTTGTAACTTCCCCACGGGGGGCCCGATTACTGGTTTAGTCCGGGCGCACACAGGACAGGTGGTGACGAATTGAAGAATGTCTCGCCTCATCTGAGGCCATCGATACTGTCTGGCAATGAGACGAAGAGTCTTTTGATACCCGAAATGCCCGGCCCATCTGGACGAATGCCCCCATTGCATTACCTTCGCTCGATCGGCGGCCGGCACTAATTCCTTCGTAGGAGCGACTTCCCCCACGGCCGTGCTGAGGCATGCCGGATCCAACATGGAATGGATCTCCCTTGTCTCCTCTGGAACCTCAAATGCTCTGGAGAGAGAGTCCGCAGGGGTATTCTGAGCAGCAGCCCGAAAGACCAGTTGAAAATAAAATCTGGCAAAAAACAATGACCAACGGGCCTGTCGGGGATTGAGCCGTTGAGCCTCTTGAAGATACAGCAGATTCTTGTGGTCAGTGATCACCGTGAACCGGTGTTCAGCTCCCTCCAGCAGATGCCTCCACTCCTGCAGGGCTAATTTTAATGCTAAGAGTTCTCTATCCCCTACTGTATAATTACGTTCCGCCGGGGAGAATCTACGAGAGAAGAAAGAGCAAGGTTGGCGCCGGCCCTTGGTATTTACCTGAGAGAGGACCGCCCCGGCTCCCAAAGCGGACGCGTCCACTTCCACAATAAAGGGTTTCTCTGGATCCGGGGCTGACAAGATGGACGCTGAGTTGAACGCCTCCTTTACCTGGCGGAAAGCCACTTGCGCCTCTGGCGGCCAATCCCGGACATTCGCGTTTTTCTTAGTGAGCGCCGTCAACGGCGCCGTCAGGTGTGAATACTGAGGAATAAACTGGCGATAATAGTTCGCGAATCCCAAAAAACGCTGTAGCGCTTTCAATCCCAGCGGTTGCGGCCACTCCCGAATAGCGTGGAGCTTGTCAGGCTCCATCCGCAACCCCTCGGGTAAGAGAATGTGTCCCAAAAATGGCAGAGACCGCTGATGAAAAGCGCACTTACTGAGCTTGGCGAACAGGCGAAACCGCCGTAACCGTTGCAGCACCGCACGAACATGCCTCACATGTTCGGCGGGGTCTTTGGAGTAGATCAAGATGTCGTCCAGGTATACTATCACCGTGGAGTTCAACAAATCCTCGAGCACAAAATTGATGAATCGCTGGAACACCGCGGGGGCGTTGCTTAGTCCAAACGGCATCACCCGATACTCAAAATGTCCCTCGTGAGTATTAAATGCAGTCTTCCACTCGTCCCCCCACCGGATCCGAACCAGATTGTAGGCCCCCCGCAGATCCAACTTAGTAAATATCTGGGCTCCTTGCAGCCTGTCAAAGAGTTCAGGAATGAGCGGTAGAGGAAACCGATCCTTTATAGTGATGGCATTTAACCCTCGATAATCAATACAGGGTCTCAAGGAGCCATCCTTTTTGGTAACAAAAAAGAATCCGGCCCCGGCAGGGGACGTAGAGGGACGGATGAACCCTTTCTGCAGATTCTCCCGGATGTACTCTTGCATCACCTTGGACTCTCCCTGGGACAAGGTATACAGTCGGCCCCGGGGTGGCATTGTGTCTGCCATCAATCTAATGGCACAGTTGAATGAGCGATGAAGCGGTAGACTCTCCGCCTCCACGGGGCTGAATACATCTATGAAGTCCCGATAGGCCACCGGCAGGGAGCCTAGATCAGCCCATGCCCCCTCAGGCGCCATAGTTAATGCGGGCAGCCGCCGGTCCGGCCCTTGCAGCAGGTCTCCCGACAGGTGTCACCCCAAGACCGGATCCTTCCCCCGATCCAGTCAATCACGGGATTGTGACACCGTAGCCAGGGCAACCCTAGGACCACCGGGTGAATGGTCCGGGACAGCACCAGGAATTGAACCTCCTCCTGGTGATCCTCCCCTACCTGAAGTCCCAAAAAGGGGGTGACGTCCGTGACCTGCTGCGGTAAGGTAGTTCCCTGAATGGAGGTGACTTGCAACGCCGGTCGACGAGGAAGCGTGGGCCAGCCCATCTGTAGTAGTAGTTCGTGCCCAATGAAGTTGCCCCCCCGACCCCGAATCCACCAGGGCCCGGGTCTGGATCATGGTCTCGTGCCATCGTAGAGTTACTGGCAGTATTATCAGGGAAGCCGGTAGGGGAGCGGAATGCCCCAAGACCCCTCCCCTCAAGGTGCCTTGGGGGAAGCGTTTCCCGCCCGAGCGGGACAAGTACGGACAAAATGCCCCGCCTCACCGCAATAGAGGCGCAGTCCGTCCCACAAGAGCTTCTTCCAATCTGAGGGAGCCAGCCATTGACGGCCAATCACCATCGGATCCTCCCCATTCCCCTTGGAGTCCCGGTTCCCACGGCGGGGGGACGGGCCTTTACCAGTCCGGGAGGCGCCCTGCGCCCACTTTTGCCGTTCCGCCCGGGCTCTAGCTCGCTCCTGGAACCGGGTATCTACTCGTATACAGAGTGAAATCAGGGCATCCAATTGCCCCGGGACCTCCCGTCCTGCCAATTCGTCCGTGATTCGCTCTTGCAGGCCTTCCATAAAAATGGCCACCAGGGACTCCTGATTCCAACGCAGTTCCGTGGCTAGGGTCCGAAAACGAATGGCATAGTCCGCCACCGTCCCCTCCCCCTGTTGAATCCGCAGCAGTTCAGACGCCACAGAAGACGGTCTGCCCGGGAGGTCGAACACCATGCGGAAGCGGTGCTGGAATTCGCCTTAATCGTCCAAGATGGGGTCCTGTTATTCGTTTAACGGTGACACCCATGCCAGGGCCTTCCCATCGCACAGGCCCATGATAAATCCCACCTTACTTTGGTCTGAAGCAAATGCCTCCGGTTGCATCCGGAAGGCCAGGTTGCACTGATTGAGGAACCCCTGACACCCTCCGGGGGCCCCATCGTATCGTGCCGGCTCAGGGAACCGAGGTCCCGCGCGGAACCCTCCCGAACGGGGAGTCGCTGCGGCCCGGCCCGGTTCTGTACCTGAAGCGTGGAAACTTGAGAGCACACGTTTTGGAGCGCCCCTGATAGGGCGTTCAACTGCTCCTGCTGTTGCTGAAGTATCTTGGCTAGGTCCCGTAGATCAGGCTGCGTAGGCGAGCTCATGGCTTCCGTTTCCTGTCCTGTTTCTGCTATAGGTGAGCCCTTAGGTTCCCTGAGGCCCCGCAAGACCTCAGAGGACAGCCGCGCACCCCGAATCTTCACCCGCGGCGACCGCCGTTCACCAGGGGTTGAGCCCCCAGCTGCAGGCGGCCAGCAGGACTGCTGGAACCGTGGGGTGACGGCCGGCCTGGCTGGTAGTCAGCAACTCAGTCTCTAAAGGGCAGCTAGCAAGGACGGCTAGCACTGAAGAGGGACACAGTCTCTGAAGACAGCTAGCAAGGGCGGCTAGCACTGGAAAGGAACACAGTCTCTGAAGACGGCTAGCAAGGCGGCTAGCACTGAAAAGGAACACAGTCTCTGAAGACAGCTAGCAAGGACGGCTAGCACTGATGATGGACCCAGTCTCTGAAGGTGGCTGGCAAGGACGGCTAGCACTGAAGATGGACCCAGTCTCTGAAGGTGGCTAGCAAGGACGGCTAGCACTGAAGATGGACCCAGTCTCTGAAGGTGGCTAGCAAGGACGGCTAGCACTGAAGATGGACCCAGTCTCTGAAGGTGGCTAGCAAGGACGGCTAGCACTGAAGATGAACACAGTCTCCGACGAGCAACACTCCGAGACCCACTGTGTCGGCTTCTGACATCTGAAACGGAAGCACTGGACCCTTCCAGTTCCGTTGTTTAAATCTCCCGCCAGTCCGTCCCTTCCCTGGAAGAGGAGCCAATCCCCCCGGCCCTGGCAGGCAAGGAGCGCCTGGATTGGCCAGCCTACCTTGCAGGCGGAGTCTCAACTTCGACGCGCCAATCCGGCGCGAGTAGGCGGAGCTTCCTCGCTGGTCCGCTCCGGGCCAAGGAGACGTCGATGCCGGCGCCGCCATCTTGGCCGGCGTGCTCCCTTCTCCGATGCCGGCGTTTGCTCCAGCGGAT
Organism: Microcaecilia unicolor; assembly: GCF_901765095.1. Lineage (NCBI taxonomy): Eukaryota > Metazoa > Chordata > Amphibia > Gymnophiona > Siphonopidae > Microcaecilia > Microcaecilia unicolor. The sequence goes on along the minus strand of NC_044036.1, from coordinate 92,933,964 downwards.
CGCCGGCCTTGGGCCGACCCGCGGCAGCGCTGGCTCCGTCGGCGGCTCGTCTCCGCCGCCCTGGACACCGCGAGCCCCGCCGACCATCGCTCCCCCCCGCGGGAGCACAGGTAAGGGCCCGGGACGGGACAACTACTATTACTACTATTTAGCATTTCTATAGCGCTACAAGGCGTACGCAGCGCTGCACAAATATAGAAGAAAGACGGCCCCTGATCAAGGAGCTTACAATCTAATAGACAAAAAATAACGTAAGCAAATCAAATCAATTAAAAAATCAAAACTCTGCGGACATCCTAGCAACTTTGTGAAAGACTCAGGAAAATCTTCCTTACAAAAGGAGGGCAGGAAAAGCGGCTGATTAAGGTGAAAAGCGGAAATAATCTTAGGCAGGAAGGGACAGTACGTACCGTAACCCCTGACTCCGAGAACTGCAAAAACGGATCTCGGCAGGAAAGAGCCTGAAGCTCCGAAACTCTTTGCGCAGAAGCCAAGGCGACCAAAAAAACTGCTTTGAGTGTAAGATCTTTCTCCGAAGCTCGCCTGAGCAGTTCAAAAGGAGCTCTCTGAATCGCCGTTAGAACTACTCCTAAATTCCAAGACAGACACGGACTGTGCAAAGGGGGACAAAGATGCAAGGCACCCCGCTGAAAACGTACGACATCCAAATGAGAAGAGACGTTCTGGCCACCCGCCCCCGGAAACAAGCCAATGCAGCCACCTGAACCCGAAGGGAATTGTAAGCCAGTCCCTTCTGTAAACCATCCTGCAAAAAATCCAGCGTTTGGGACACACTGAAGCTTGTAACGGCAACCAAGCCCATGCGGCGCACCAAGACTCAAAGGTACGCCAAACTTGGGCATAAGCTGTAGAAGTGGAACGTTTACGGGCCTGCAATAAGGTAGCAATAACCTCGTTGGAATAACCCTTCTTCCTCAACTTTGCCCTTTCAAGAGCCAGGCCATAAGACCAAAGCAGGAGGGATCCTCCACAGCCACCGGACCCTGATGCAGAAGATCTGGCAAGAGAGGGAGACAAAATGGAGCTGTCACCAACAACTGCCTGAGATCCGCATACTACAGTCGATGCAGCCAATCCACCGGACCCTGATGCAGAAGGTCTGGCAAGAGAGGGAGACGAAATGGAGCTGTCACCAAAAACTGCCTGAGATCCGCATACTACGGTCGATGCAGCCAATCCGGAGCCACTAGGATCACCATCCCCTGATGAAGACGAATCCGGTGAAGAACTCGCCCTATCAAAGGCCAAGGAGGAAACACATAAAGAAGACCCAATGGCCACGGTTGAGAGAGGGCCTCCAGCCCTTCGGATCCAGGATCTCTCCTGCTGAAGAAGTGTTTCACTTTGGCATTTGCACTGGACGCTATGAGATCGATCTCCGGTGTTCCCCACTTGCAACAAATCTGGAGAAAGACTTCTGCCGCCAGTTCCCACTCTGCAGGGACGAGAGGCTGTGCGGCCTAGGACCGCGCATCCATGTGGCAGCCCCATTCTCCCTTTGTCTGCCAGAGTGCCGAGAAGTGAGCTCCGCCGAGCCCTGAGTGTGGCCCCGACCTTGAAGGCTCCGGACCCCTCCCGGAAGATCGGACCGACATCGCCTGAGCGCGAGACACCTCGAGGAGCGGAACCAGATAAAGAAATCGACCGAGCGCAACGAGGCGAGGTCTGACGGCGCCTCGGAAGGTTGGAGAACCAGGAAGGCTGGTGGCCAGTGCGGGGAGAGGGTGACGCCTCCCCCCCCCCCCCCCCCCGGAGAATAGCAGCAGCAGAAGGCCACGAGGAAGCCATCAGAGGTGGAGAACTGGATTGGGGAGAGGAGGAGGCAGAGAGGCCATGAAAATCCCCTGCAGGAGGTAACACACAAGAAGGGCTGCAGCCAAAGTGCATAACCAGAGAACCAGAGGCAGCACGAGGGAAGCCTCCGTGAGCTCACCTACGCCTGTCGCGCTCCCCGGCAGGAACTGCCCGGGACCGTGTCGGCTGTGATTCGGAGGGAGATCGCCTGCGGCCTGTAGTGCGGACCCGCCTCGTGGCGCGAGCCGGTCCGGGCGGTGCGCGGGTGGTGGGCGCCCCTCTTCAATAGGTGTTCGGTCCTGCCGGCCCAGCGATCTGGGGGACCCACCGCACCACTGCAGCCCAGCTGCTCCACCTTCCCTGGTCCACCCGTGCCAGCTTCTCTGCTTGCCTGCTACAGTCCGACGGCTCCAGCTTGTTCCAGCCCACTGATCCAGCTTCCCCCCTGCTTGTTCCAGTCCAGCTGCCCTAGCGTGTTCCTGTCCGCCTGATCCCAGCTTGGCTTGTTCCAGTCCCCCTGATCCCAGATTGTTCCAGTCCGCCTGTTCCCAGCTTGATCCGGTCCGCCTATCCCAGCTTGTTCAAGCCCACCTGATCCCAGTCTGTTCCAATCCGCTTGAGCCCATCTTGTTCCAGTCCGCCAATCCTGCTTCCCCCCTTGCTTGTTCCAGTCCATCTGCTCCAGCCTGTTTGTTCCAGTCCAAATGCTCTAGTATGTTCCAGTCTGCCTGTTCCAGCTCGTTCCAGTCTGCATGATCCCATCTTGTTCCAGTTCGCCCGATCCCAGCTTGTTCCAGTCCGCCAATCCCAGCTTGTTCCAGTCCGCCGATCCAGCTTCCCCTGCTTGCTCCAATGTTCCAGTCCGACTGTTCCAGCTTCTCCCTGCTTGTTCCAGCCCATCTGCTCCAGTCTACTTGCTCCGGTACACCTGCTCCAGCCTACCTACTCCAGTACATCTGCTCCAGCGTGTTCCAGCCCGCCTGAACCAGCTTCTCCCTGCTTGTTCCAGCCCATCTGCTCCAGCCTACTTGCTCCGGCACACCTGCTCCAGCCTACCTACTCCAGTACTTCTGCTCCAGCATGTTCCAGTCCGCCTGATCCAGCTCCTCCCTGCTTGTTCCAGTACACCTGCTCCAGTGTGCCTGAACCAGCTTCTCCCTGCTTACTTCAGTACCTGCTCCAGCCTGCCTGCTCCAGTACATCTGCTCCAGCGTTTCCAATCCACCTGAACCTGCTTCTCCCTGCTTGTTTCAGTCCAGCCTGCTTGCTCCAGCTTCTCCCTGCTCGTTCCTGTTCATCTGCACCAGCTTGTTCCAGCCCACCTGCTAGCTTGTCAGCCATTGACTTACTTGCCTGCCTGCCAAATTGTCAGCCCAATACTTACCTCCTCTCCAGCATCTCCCTGCTCGTTCCTGTCCATCAGCTCCATCATGCCCCAAACTGCCTGCTAGTTTGTCACCCATTTATTTACCTGCCAACTTGACAGCCATTGACTTATCTGCCCCCCTGCCTCTCCCTTGCTCGTTCCTGTCCATCCGCACCTGCCTGCTCCACCCCGCCTGCAAGCTTGGCAGCCACTGCCTGACTTGCCTGCCTGCTAACCTGCTAGCTGCTGACTTACCCACTCTCCAGTCCATCAATCCCTCCAATTCCAAGCTTCCGGCTCTTCGCTCTATCTACCTGCTTCTCACCTCAGTCACTACACTTATACCTGTCACATCGCAATCACTACTTATGGCCCCTGTCCACATCCTCTTCCTTGCCCTGTCCCTTCCTAATCTTTTTCCCCTCCCCTTACCCCTGTCTACCGCTGGAACTCATTGCCCACCTGTGTTCCCTCCCGTCCTGCCTGCTATGGCAATACCCTATTCACCCCCATCCCTCACCACCTCTCCATCTCTCTTGTCCCCCTCCTCCTTCCTAGCCCTTAATCTCCAACACCTCCTTCCTGCCATCAACCCTTCACCATTCCTCCTAAGTGCACCCCGTCTTCGTCGCCTTCGTCGCCCAACCTCCCCCACCCTCCTCCGCATTCTCTTACTCCTCCTCCTGCTCTCCGCGGGAGACATTAATCCTAATCCTGGCCCCCCTCACCTGTCCTCCTCCTATCCATGCAAACGATTCCGTGACGTCTCCAACCTCATCTCTATTCCCCTCCTCCCCCCCTCTTCCCTCCCCTTCTCATGCGCCTTGTGGAATGCCCACTCGATCTGCAACAAACTGCCCTTCACCCATGATCATCTCTCGTTCCCTCCAACTGCTCGCCCTAACCGAAACCTGGCTCTCCCCTGATGACTCTGCCTCAGTCGTGGCCCTTTGTCATGGAGGTTATCTCTTCTCCCACACTCCCCGCACAGATAGCCGCGGTGGAGGCGTCGGGTTACTTCTCTCGCCCTCCTGTAGTTTCCAACCCCTCCTCCTACCGCAATCTCACTGCTTCTCATCCTTTGAAGCTCACTCCATCCGGCTATTCTACCCATTACCACTCAGAGTTGCAGTCATCTACCGCCCCCCTGATAAGCCCCTCTCTTCATTCCTTACTGACTTTGACGCTTGGCTCACCGTCTTTCTTGATCCCGCATCTCCATCCCTCATTCTTGGCGATTTTAACATTCACGTTGACAACCCATCCAACTCCTACGCTTCTAAATTCCTTACTCTGATATCCTCCTTTAACCTCCGACTATGCTCTACCACCCCTACTCACCGTGATGGCCATTGTCTCGACCTCGTTCTCTTCTCTTCCTGTTCACCTTCCAATTTCTGCATCTCAGTCCTTCCCATCTCAGATCATCACCTAATCACCCTCACACTTCATCACCCTCCCCCTCAACCTCGCCCAACTATAACCACTGCCTTCAGGAATCTCCAAGCTGTCGACCCCCCTACCCTATCCTCTCACACCTCCACTCTCTTCCCTTCCATCTCGTCTTCTGAATCTGTCGACACGGCTGTCTCTACCTACAATGAAATTCTCTCCACTGCTCTGGATACCCTAGCACCATCTGTCTCTCGCCCCACTAAGCGCATTAATCCTCAGCCCTGGTTAACCCCTTGCATCCGTTACCTCCGCTCCTGCACCCGATCTGCTGAACGACTCTGGAGAAAATCTCGCACCCTGTCAGATTTCACCCATTACAGACCACCCGAACCCTCGTCCACTCGCTCGTTACCTCTCGTCTTGACATTTGCAACCTTCTCCTCGCTGGCCTCCCGCTTAGCCACCTATTCCCCCTTCAATCTGTCCAAAACTCCGCCGCACGTCTTATCTACCGCGTGAACCGATACTCTCATATCACCCCTCTCCTCAAGTCGCTTCACTGGCTCCCGATCCGCTACCGTATACAATTCAAGCTTCTCCTATTGACCTTCAAGTGCACTCAATCTGCAGCCCCCCCATTACCTCTCTACCCTCCTCTCCCCGTATGTTCCCACCCGTAACCTCCGCCCCTCAGGACAAATCACTCCTATCTGTACCCTTCTCCACCACCGCTAACTCCAGACTCCGCCCCTTCTGCCTCGCTTCACCTTATGCCTGGAACAGACTTCCTGAGCCCATATGCCGTGCACCCCTCCCTGCCCATTTTCAAGTCCTTACTCAAGGCCCATCTCTTCTCCCTTGCTTTTGGCGCCTAACCACCTTCCCCATTCCTGATACCTACACTGACTACATAGCTTATTACCTTTAGATTGTAAGCTCTCTTGAGCAGGGACTGTCCTTCCCCTTGTCTAAACTTGTACAGCGCTGCGTAACCCTGGCAGCGCTATAGAAATGCTAAGTAGTAGTAGTAGTAGTAGTAGTAATAGTCAATGCGGTGTCTGCTGAGGAAATCGGCCTGCACGTTTGACTGCCTGGCAATATGGGCTGCCAACAAGAGCAACAGGTGATACTGCCCAGGCGAGAATGTTGGCTGCCTCCGCTTTGCTCTGAGTGCCTCCTTGACGGTTGATATAAGCTACCGCTGTCGTATTGTCGGAGAGAACTTGGACTGCCTGTCCTACTAGAGTTCTCTGGAAGGCAAGGAAGGCCTTGAAAATTGCTCTCAGTTCCAGATGATTGATAAACCACCTCGTTTCCAGAGCTGTCCACTGGCCCGGCACGTAATGGTTGAGGTAATGAGTACCCCATCCAGACAGACTGGCATCCGTGATCACCAGCAACCACTGAGGGGATGCCAAAGGCATCCCCTGTTGCAGATTGACATTGGAAAACCACCAAGCATGCTGCGTTTTGCCACCAGAAGCCAAGGCAGACACCATTGGTACTGCAGAGAGACTGAAGTCCAGCGACTTAGCAGAAACAGCTGCAGGGGCCGCATATGCACCCTTGCCCAAGGCACCACTTCCAGTGTGGCTGTCATCAATCCGAGCAGCTGCACATAATCCCAAGCTCGGGGTCGAGGGGAGTGCAAGAGAAAGCGTACCTGATTCTGGAGCTTGAGTCGCCTGCCGTCGGGAAGAAAGACATAGCCTGTCTGTGTCGAATCATACTCCCAAATAATTCAGACACTGCGAGGGGTTCAGATGACTTGCTCAGAATCTGCCCAAATGAATCCCCTGTTGGCAAAACAGCCTCCTGCACTAATCCCAGCTTCCCCATGCCCCCACTCTCTAAAGGAGCAGAGAGGCGCACGTCTCCTGACGCTTCCAACATGTAACTGCCGCTAAACTCTGAAGGGCAGGGAAGGTCCGCTCCCGCCGAAACTGCCGCACTCCCCGGAGCCGAGTCAAAACAGCTGGTGCTACACACTCCCGCCGCGGTCTTTCTCTTGCTGCAGCGGGAGCAATGTTTCACAGCTTCAGCTGCCATAATAAGACAGTGCTAGAGCCTGAGAGAAGGCATGGTATACAGAAAATAAACTCACCCCGCTGAGAAGAACTGCAGCTGGGAACACTCCCAGGAGAAGCCGAAATGAAGATTCCCACTGATAAAGACCCAGTCCGGAGAACAGGTGAATGTGCCAAAGCAAATTACCTAAGCTGCGATACAAGCCTCAATTACGCTTTTTTTTTTTATCTGTGAGGAAAGCTAGGAGGCACACTGCGGAGAAGCTGGGAGATAGGGAGAAGTGGGGTAAGGCAGGGACCTGGAGCCCAAGTATGCCTCCAAAGTGGGCACCCTCAGCCACCCCCCCCCCCCCCCCCCCCCACTGCTCAACTGGCAGAGCCCAAGAGCCTCCCTAAGGCATGAATCCAGGAGCTGGGAGGTATACGTCCACCACCTGCTGGAGATAGAGATATACTGAAGAGAGAAGGAGCTGGACATCCAGGGTCACTGCCTTCTTTCAGTGTTCTCTATCGCCACCTGCTGGTAGGTGGATACAACCCACCAGTTCCTGGATTTATCTGCTGTTGATGCTAAGGAAAATATTTCCTCCTATTTGATTTACTATAAACATTTAAGCCTGCATTTGTGGGAAAATGTGGGTAGAAATGAACCTTAAATAAATAAATTTTTATTGATAGCAAAATGAATGCGCCTACAAAGGCGCCTAGATGGTTAGCGTGCATGTTAATTGAAGGCACGTTAAAAATGCTAACACAGGGCCCTTTATTTCATCTGCCATTTGGATGCCCAGTCTTCCAGATTTCTAAGGTCCTCCTGCAATTTTTCACAATCAGCATGCATTTTGACAACTTTGAATAGTTTTGTATCATCTGCAAATTTAATCACATCGCTCATTATTTTGATTTCCAGATCATTTATAAATATGTTAAAAAGCACCGGTCCCAGTACATATCCCTCCCTGCGGCACTCCACTATTCATTTTCCTCCATTGAGAGAAATAGCCATTTAACCCTACCCTCTGTTTTCTGTCCAATAGCCTATTCCTAATCCACAACAGAACACTGCCTCCTATCCCATGACTCTAATTTTCTCAGGAGTCTATCATGAGGAACTTTGTCAAAAGCTTTCTGAAAATCTAGATACACTACCCAGCTTATTTTCGAAACAAAAAGACGCCCATATTTCAACCCAAATCGGGAGATGGGCGCCTTTCTCCCGTGGGTGCCCAAATCGGTATAATAGAAAGCTGATTTTGGGCGCCTCCAACTGCAGTCTGTCGCGGGAACGAACAAAGTTCACGAGGGCGTGTGGGAGGCATGGTGAAGGCAGGACTGGGGCGTGTTTATTGGCCGAGAGATGGGCGCGCTCGGCCAATAATGGAAAAAAGGGCGCCAGAAGTGAGAATTTGGGTCACTTTTTCTGGACCCTTTTTTTTCACGAACAAGTCCCCAAAAAGTGCCCCAACTGCCCAGATGACCACCGGAGGGAATCAGGGATGACCTCCCCTGACTCCCCCAGTGGTCACTAACCCCCTCCCACAAAAAAAAAAAGAACTTTAAAAACTTTTTTTTCCAGCCTGTATGCCAGCCTCAAATGTCATACCCAGCTCCATCACAGCAGTATGCAGGTCCCTGGAGCAGTTGTTAGTGGGTGCAGTGGACTTCAGGCAGGTGGACCCAGGCCCATCCTTCCCTACCTGTTACACTTGTGCTGGTAAATGGGAGCCCTCCAAACCGCCCCCAAAACCCACTGTACCCACATCTAGGTGCCCCCTTCAGCCATGGTATGGTAATGGTGTAGAGTTCTGGGGAGTGGGTTTTGGGGGGGGGGGGATTTGGGGGGCTCAGCACCCAAGGTAAGGGAGCTATGGACTTGGGAGATATTTTAATTTTTTTTTAATTGTTACAAGTGCCCCCTAGGGTGCCCGGTTGGTGTCCTGGCATGTGAGGGGGACCAGTGCACTATGAATCCTGGCCCCTCCCAAATGTCTTGGATTTGTTCGTTTTTGAGCTAGGCACCTTCAGTTTCCATTATCGCTGAAAACCAATACCACCCAGCTCAAATCCGCCCAAATCCGATGCATATGCCCAGCACCAACCGTATTATCGAAAAAAAAGATGGACGCCCATCTTTTTCGAAAATACGGTCTGTCCCGCCCCTTCACGTATCCGTCCTCAGAGATAGGCGCCCATGGACATGGGCTTTCGCGTTCGATTATGCCCCTTTATATCAACCAGCTCATCTTTATCCACAAGTTTATTCACACCCTCAAAAAATGGCGCAAATTTGTGAGGCAAGACTTCCTTTGGCTGAAACCATTCTGACTCTGTCCCACTAAACCATATTTAATTTTGTGTTGTGTAATTTTATTCTTTATTATAATAGTTTCCAATATTTTACCCGGTTAATTTCAGATGCCCACTGTAACATGGTCTGAAGCAAAGCTGATGAACAAAGTCTGGTAGAGGTTCAGTACACTGCCAGTATGAGAAAGCTACAGTGGGACCACAAATTCAATACAGAGTCAAATGAATGGTACAAAATACATGGCAGCAGCCATATGGCCTAACATTTGCAAGTAGGTCCTTGCTTTGATGCATGAGGAGCACTAGAGTTTTGAGCTACAAAGGCCCACTTTACAAAGAATGTCCAGATTAGAAGTGCTGTGCAGATATGCTCAAGTCCAATGGTATTTTACAAAAGGCTCAGCTGAATATGGAGCCTTTCACAAAATATCTATAAGGCCAGTGCAGGAGTACACAAGTATTTGCTGGCATACACAGCAGAAGGTGAAATTAGGCCTTACCTGCTAATTTTCTTTCTTCTAGATCCTCCAGACCGTTCAAGACGCTTGGGTTATGCACTCCTACCAGCAGAGGGAGACTGAGAACACTAAAACTTCTTATACAAGTAGCCTGTGGAGACCTTCTACTAACTAGTAAAACTGTAACAAAGCAGAGGAACAAAACACCTCCACCTAAACAAAACCACTGAATCCACACTCAGATCTCCTCCCCTTAAGACGGGGGAATTCAACTGCAGATGGGCACAAACGGTACCACAAACTGCCCTTAGTAAAACTCCAGGACCCAAATCACAGGAGCTACTAGAAATATCAGCAACTGAAGTCTAAAGAATATCATACTGAACTGTCCGATACACTGGGTGGGCTCTTGAACGGTCTGGAGGATCTCGAGAAGGGAAAACGAAAGGAGCAGATAAGGCCTAATTTCACCTCCTGCAGCAATCCTCCAGACCGTTCAAGACGCTTGGGATGTACCAAGCAGTTAACACATTCTAAGGGTGGGAGATCTGTGAGCCCAGAGGACAGCTCCAAACTAGTATCCTTCCTTGCCTGTACATCACTCGGTAATGTTTGACAAAGAATGCAGGGAGGACCACACCGCCGCTCTACAAATGTCCACCAGTGGAACAAAAACTACTCTCTGGCCCAAGAGGCGCGCCATCCCCCTAGTGGAATGTGCCTTGAGCCTACCGGCGCTGTACGGCCATGCAATATGTAAGCGAGAAGAGATGGCTCTTTCAACCACTGAGCTATATATGCCTTAGAAGCAGCCGCTCCCTTCTTGGGCCCCCCATGAAGGACAAATAACCTGTCCGAAGACCTGAATTCCTCCGACCTGTGCAAGTAAACCTTCAATACTCTGTGCACATCCAATTTCGCCAAACGACGCTGAGAAGCATCCCCCGTCCGGACCCCCAAGACCGGCAACGAAATCACCTGATTGACATGAAAGGAGGATACCACCTTAGGCAAAAACGAAGGGACTGGCCGCAGCGAAACCTTTTCCTTAGAAAACCACAGAAACGGAGGCCTACATGAAAGAGCCTGAAGTTCCGAAATCCTGCGAGCCGACGATATAGCTACCAAAAAGACCACCTTCATAACAAGGAGGCATATTTTCAAAGCACTTAGCCTTCCAAAGTTCCATAGAAAACCTATGGAACTTTGGAAGGCTAAGTGCTTTGAAAATATGCCTCAAGGTCTTTTAACGAACAAGACCAAAGGCTCAAAAGGAGAACCCGCCAAAGAGACAAGCAAGATATTAAGATCCCACTGAGGAACTACCGGGCGCTCTGAGGACGACGGAAGCAACTTCACCCCCCTCAAAAACGTGACCACCATCGCTGGGAAGACGCAACCGCCCTGCCCTGCACCTTACCACACCCGAAAACATGCCCCAACAAGCAGCAAGCTGCCCTTCAAAGATGAATGAAAGGCCCTTCTCAAAACATTCCTGCAAGAAATCTAAAATGCCCGACACAGAAGCTGTCGAAGGGACACACGCCCGTCCCCCACACCCTGGTCCCCACCAGCCAATCTTCAAAATATGCGCCAACCACGCAACATAGGACAAAGACAGTCGAACGTTTGACGAGAACTGCAGCATCGTCTGAATTCTCTTCGAGGAGAAAACTCTTTCCTTTTCAAACTGTTCCTCTCAAGGGCCACACCGTAGAGAGAAACCGAGCCGGATCCGGCATGAACAACTGGACCCTGACACAACAGCATCGAGCCCCCCAGCCGCAGAGGCTCGCCTTCTACAGGCACATCAGATCACCGAACCACGGCCGATGCGGCCAATTCAGAGGCACACCAACACACCGAACCCGCATGACAATTCTACCCTCTGAGGACTCGACCTATCAAGGGCCACGGGGGAAACACGTACAGCAACAGCCGCCGGAGGCCACGGAAGACCAACGCATCGATCCATTCTGCTCGCGGATCCTGACCGCCGACCTGGAAATACCAAGGAACCTGAGCAGGCCTGTGCCGAGGCCATGAGATCCACTACTGGCATTCCCACTTTAGGAACTATCTGGTCGAACACCGACCGCTGGCAGATGACCATTCCTCTGGGGTCCAAAATGTGTCATGCTTGGAAGAAATCCACGTTCCAGTGGTCCACTACCGGCCATTGTGAGCGCGCCGAAATCGTGCAGCTAGATGCCGTTTCTTGCCCACTCATGAGCAGAGCCGTCTTGATTTGCCAACCGCGGACATCGTTGTACCACCCTGGCCCGGTTTGACATACGCTACCAACTGTTGCGTTGTCGGAACATGACTCTTACCCGCCTTTCCGAACAGCACGTGGAGCAAACACCAACAGAGCTAGCCGAATCGCCCTTGTCTCTAACCGTTGATAGACCACTGAGCTTCCTCCGTCGACCACCGCCCCTGCGCACAACGACCGAGACACTGAGCTCCCAGCCCAGCAGACTGGCATCTGTTACCAGAATCACCCACTGAAGGAGGTTCCAACGGCATGCCCTTTTTCAGAGTGGCTGAGCACAGCCCCACTGGAGACTGCGCCGAGGAGGCCCCCTCAATGGCAACCGCAACTCCAAACTGTGTACCTGTGGGAGACCACCGGGACAACAGAGCCGACTGCAGCTGACACATATGTGCCCTGGCCCATGGTACTACCTGTATCGTCTCTGCCATGAGGCCCAGAACTCGAAGGTACATTCGAACCGTCGGACTCTGAACGAACATTAACAGCCGGACCTGCTACTGAAGAGAGCGATCCGAGAATCCGGCAGAAAAACACGACCCACTGCCGTGTCGAAACCGCACTCCCAAGTTCTCCAGACTCTGCGATGGGATCAACTGACTTTTGACTACATTCACTATCCATCCGAGTGATTCCAGAAACGCGACCACCTGAGCACGTCGCCAGCAACACTGTGAGCCCGAGACTTCGCCCGATCAACCATGTTCCAGATACGGATGCACCAGAATTCCCTGCCTCCGCAAAGCCGCTGCTACCACCACCATTATCTTGGACAAGGTGCGTGGAGCCGCTGCCAGACCAAAGCAGAGCACAGAACTGAAAGTGCCTCCCTAAACAGCAAAACGAAGAAAACGCTGATGGTCCTCTCGAATCTGCATGTGCAGATACACTTCCGTGAGATCCAGTAACGTGAGAAATTCTCCCTGACGAACAGCCACTATGACCGAGCGCAGAGTCTCCATGCAGAGGGATGGCACCTTGAGCGCCCCCATTGACCCTCTTGAGATCTAAAGATGGGTCGAAACCGGTCCTCCTTCGGCAGCACAAAGTAAATGGAATAACACCCATTCCCTGCTCGTGCTGAGGAACTGGTACCACAGCTCCCAACTGGATTAAGCGACCCAGAGTCTCTTGAATAGCCTTTAACTTGACTCGAGAGGACAAGGAGCGGTAAGAAACAGATCCTGCAGCGGGTGCTCGAACTTGAGCGCATAACCATCGCGAACGACCTCCAGCACCCACTGATCTGAAGTAATTTGGGTCCACCCCTGATAAACAGACGAAGTTGCGCCCTGACCTTCACCAGAGGCTGGAGCCGCACACCTTCATAAGGAGGACTTATTACCATTTCCGGCACCGCCGGAGGAGTCCTGACCTCCTCGACGACCCCCCTCGAAAGGACTGCGTCGCTGGAAAAAAACGGCTTTAGAAGGAGATACAAATCTGCCTGGCCTGTACCGCCTCGCATCCTTAAAACCGACCACTAACCGAACCCCCTCGACTAGCCGACTTAGGCCGTAACTTCCGGCAACCGTGAGACCTTGGTATCCCCAAGACCACTCATCAGTTTATCCAAGTCCTCTCCAACAACATAGAACCTTTGAAAGGTACAGAGCACAACTTTGCTTTAGAGGCCGCATCCGCCACCCAGCCCCTAAGCCAAACAGCCCTGCGAGCCGTCACCCGCCAGAGCCATATTCTTAGCCGAAGCCCTTAGCAAATCATAAAGGGTGTCTGCCAAAAACGAAGACCCCATCTCCAATTTGGCCAGCTCCTGAACCAAACCAGTCCTATCTAACGCAGGCTCATCCAAGAGCTTCTCCGCCCAATGGAAACAAGCTCTGGCTACCAAGCCCCCACACACACAGAGGCTTGCAAGGCCAAAGCCGACAAATCAAAGCTGCGCTTCAGAAAGGACTCTAGCTTCCTATCCTGAGGATCCCTAAGGCTGTACCGCCATCCACCGAAATGGCCGTAGCCTTAGTAACCGCCGTAACCACCGCATCCACAGTAGGTGGTTTCAGCAGGGCCAAATCTTCCGGAGGCAAGGGATACAGCCGTGCCATAGCCCTAGACACCTTACAAGCAGCCTCCGGCACAGACCATTCCTGAAAAACCATGTTTCTAACTGTCTGAATTCATGGGAAAGGAACGGGAGGCTCTCCGAATTCCCTAACCAAGGGATCTACCTGGGATCCCTCCGCAGAGGGAGTGGCCGCCGGAAGCAAACTTCAAAGGTAGAGATCACCTGAGCAATGAGCTCTAACAACGCCTCCTTATGAAAAAATGCGAGCCACTGAAGAATCTTCCACAGGCCTTAGCCCATCCTGATTCTCAGACTCATCTAAGAGATCCTCCTCTCCTGGTCACTCCAAACTCCAACCCAGGCAGAGAAAGTATCTCCATAGGCTCCGAAATATCCACCGTGGGCGCTTAACTCCCACTGAGCTAGCAGCCTCCGGGGAACAAACAGCCTGAGAGGGGCCAGCTCTCCAGGCATTATACAGAGACCAAACAAACTCAGGAGGGAAACCAGACCCCCCCCCCCCCCGATGCTGCTGAAGCCCCAACCACACTTCCTGCAGTCTCAGCGATGGACCCCCCTCCCGCGGCAGCAGGTCCATCACGTGATCCGCGGCTAAACTAGGTGCGCTTTCCGCCACACATGGGTCCCCCGATGCCGGTACGGAATGCGCGGCCAAAAGGGCCGCGCTTCCCGCCAAAAATGGCTCCGTCGAGGCCGACCCTGGACGCACAGTCAAAATGGCTGCGTTTCCCGCCAAAACCAGCCCCGCCGTTGCCGGCCCGGAATGTGCGGTCAAATCGCCGCCCAACACCTCCGCCGACTCAGGGGAAACACGGGGGGCAAGAGCACTGACAACGTAGGCTCTCCACAAAATTTACATTGGTCATCTTTCACTTCAACGCCGTGCTTCGCGCAAAACCGACACCTCGCCGGGTTAGACATAATGGCCGCGAACACAATAAAAACAAACAGTTGCTTTGTGCTCTGACAGACTAATAGGCAAAACCGCCTAAGGCAAGAACGCCCTTGAAGACGTTTTATCTCTGGACTGCCACAAGAACGGCCAAAATAGCCGCCTTTTAAAAACGTTTATTTATTTATTTTTTAAACCTCGTTGCTGATGCCTAAACGCCTCAAGGGTACAGAACGAGGTCTGTAGCCGAGGTCAAGCAGTCCTCCAGAGGAAGAGCACAGGGGGAGGGACCCGGCCACCCGGCTGTGACACCCCACAGGGAATAAGAAGCCCCTTAGGACTTACACCCTGTAATAGAGATCCAAGTGTGGGTTCTCTAACATTTACAACCCAACCTAGAAACCCCAAACGGGCCTACCAGACTGAGTACACTGCACAGGCTGCACACATCTACCCTCAGCTGAGACTGAGAAAATACTGGTTAGTAGAAGGTCTGCACAGGCTACTTGTATAAGAAGTTTTAGTGTTCTCAGTCTCCCTCTGCTGGTAGGAGTGCATAACCCAAGCGTCTTGAACGGTCTGGAGGATTGCTGAGGAAGCAGCAATTTTATAAATATGCATGTGGGAAAATTAAGCAGCATGAATCTAGCATCTTCCATATGGAAGCAACAATTGGTAACTGTCACTAGTAGAGTAAGCAGACAACAAATTTTAGGTATGCCTTGGGGCAGAATGGGTGCGCATAAAAAGTCCTTCCTGTGCCTGCCCCCCTGCTCTCTGGCCCCTCTCCACCCTGGCACACCCCAAACTCATAAATACTTGAGATGGCAGGAATCAGCAAGCCCCACTAACTAAAATTCCAGTCCTCTGAAGGTCCTCAGACATCATGTCAGCAACAGCGTATCTGAGCCGGCACCTAGTACATGCTCACTTCTCATTCATGCACAAAAACTAGGCATTTACAAAGTCCCGGCATCTCACACCCGCTAAGTTTGCACCCATGCATGAGAAGTGAGCATGTATTTATGTGCCAGCTTGGGAATACTGCTGCTGTCTTCAGAGGACGACTTTGGCTGGCACTGCTGCTGGGTGGGCCTCTGCAGAAACTGGGTGGGCCCCTGTCCACACTGACTTCCCACATGTAAGTGACACTACTTCTGTGTATGACAATGCCCCAACTACCTACATCTTCTTTCTTCATGGTGTAATCTCCATGTGTACATAGCAAATTTCTGAAATCACTATTTTTATACCACTTTTCTGTGATAACAATTAAAGTGTGCAAGATACATGTATAAATGCTGCTACTTACATATAGAGATGCTTCTTAAATAACACCCATAGAAGGTAATTCTATAACCGAGTGCCTAATAGGAGTTTATTCTATAAAGGAAAAGGAGAAATTAGGCCTTTCCTGCTTTCCTTTAGTCTCTCCGGACTGGCCCAGCGAGTGACTGATGGGTTGTGCACGCTTTCCAGCAGGTAGAGACTGAGAATTCTGACTCATCAGAGAGAGCCAATAAGAGCCCTTGCCAGGAATAGAACGATCCAGTATCTTGTACCAAAGCAGGAAAAGAAAGCCCCCTTCTGTGCACATGGGAGCCTGAGCAGCCATTAACCCAGACTAAGTCTGTGGCTTTTTAGCAATGTGCATACTACCAAAGAGGCACAAAAATAAGGCATAAGACGCCCAAAAGTATATCTAACCCTTCATGAGTTACTTGCTTTTTTTTTGTTGTTGTATGGAATAAACCCTTAACCAAGAACCGTAAACAGACATTGCAGCTCTCCTGACAAAAAAAACTTCATCTAACAAACCAAGAGAGTGAATGATACATACCTGTAGCAGGTGTTCTCCGAGGACAGCAGGCTGATTGTTCTCACGACTGGGTGACGTCCGCGGCAGCCCCCACCAAGAAGCTTCGCGGGCGGTCCGCACGCAGGGCACGCCCACCGCGCATGCGCGGCCGTCTTCCCGCCCGTGCGTGACCGCTCCCGCTCAGTTGAATGACAAGCAAAAAACAACATGAAAACGCAACTCCAAAGGGGAGGAGGGAGGGTAGGTGAGAACAATCAGCCTGCTGTCCTCGGAGAACACCTGCTACAGGTATGTATCATTCACTTTCTCCGAGGACAAGCAGGCTGCTTGTTCTCACGACTGGGGTATCCCTAGCTCTCAGGCTCACTCAAAACAAGAACCCAGGTCAATTGAACCTCGCAACGGCGAGGGTACAACAGAAAATTGACCTACGAAGAACAACTAACTGAGAGTGCAGCCTGATCAGAATAAATTCGGGTCCTGGAGGGTGGAGTTGGATTTACACCCCAAACAGATTCTGCAGCACCGACTGCTCGAACCGACTGTCGCGTCGGGTATCCTGCTGGAGGCAGTAATGTGATGTGAATGTGTGGACAGATGACCACGTCGCAGCCTTGCAAATCTCTTCAATAGTGGCTGACTTCAAGTGGGCCACCGACGCTGCCATGGCTCTAACACTATGAGCCGTGACATGACCCTCCAGAGCCAGCCCAGCCTGGGCGTAAGTGAAGGAAATGCAATCTGCTAGCCAATTGGAGATGGTGTGTTTCCCGACAGCGACCCCTAGCCTGTTAGGGTCAAAAGAAATAAACAACTGGGCGACTGTCTGTGGGGCTGTGTCCGCTCCAAGTAGAAGGCCAATGCTCTCTTGCAGTCCAGTGTGTGCAACTGACGTTCAGCAGGGCGGGTATGCGGCCTGGGGAAGAATGTTGGCAAGACGACTGACTGGTTAAGATGGAACTCCGACACCATCTTCGGCAGAAACTTTGGGTGGGTGCGGAGCACTACTCTGTTGTGATGAAATTTGGTATATGGAGCATGAGCTACTAGGGCTTGAAGCTCACTGACCCTACGAGCTGAAGTAACTGCCACCAAGAAAATGACCTTCCAGGTCAAGTACTTCAGATGGCAGGTATTCAGTGGCTCAAAAGGAGGTTTCATCAGCTGGGAGAGGACGACGTTGAGATCCCATGACACTGTAGGAGGCTTGATAGGGGGCTTTGACAAAAGCAAGCCTCTCATGAATCGAACTACTAAAGGCTCTCCAGAGATGGCTTTACCTTCCACACGATAATGGTAAGCACTAATCGCACTAAGGTGATTCCTTACTGAGTTGGTCTTGAGGCCAGACTCTGATAGGTGCAGAAGGTATTCAAGCAGGTTCTGTGCAGGGCAAGAACGAGGTTCTAGGGCCTTGCTCTCACACCAAACGACAAACCTCCTCCACTTGAAAAAGTAACTCTTTTTAGTGGAATCCTTCCTAGAGGCAAGCAAGACACGGGAGACACCCTCAGACAGACCCAACGCAGTGAAGTCTATGCCCTCAACATCCAGGCCGTGAGAGCCAGAGACTGAAGGTTGGGGTGCAGCAACGCTCCGTCGTTCTGCGAGATGAGAGTTGGAAAACACTCCAATCTCCACGGTTCTTCTGAGGACAACTCCAGAAGAAGAGGGAACCAGATCTGACGGGGCCAAAAGGGCGCAATCAGAATCATGGTGCCGCGGTCTTGCTTGAGCTTCAGTAAGGTCTTCCCCACCAAAGGTATGGGAGGATAAGCATACAGGAGGCCGGTTCCCCAATGAAGGAGAAAGGCATCCGACGCTAGCCTGCCGCGTGCCTGTAGTCTGGAACAGAACAGAGGCAGCTTGTGGTTGGTCTGAGAGGCGAAAAGGTCCACCGAGGGGGTGCCCCACTCTCGGAAGATCTTGCGTACCACTCTGGAATGGAGCGACCACTCGTGCGGTTGCATGACTCTGCTCAGTCTGTCAGCCAGACTGTTGTTTACACCTGCCAGGTATGTGGCTTGGAGGAGCATGCCGAACTGGCAAGCCCAACGCCACATGCCCACGGCTTCCTGACACAAGGGGCGAGATCCAGTGCCCCCCTGCTTGTTGGTGTAATACATTGCAACCTGATTGTCTGTCCGAATTTGAATAATTTGGCAGGACAGCCGATCTCTGAAAGCTTTCAGTGCGTTCCAGATCGCTCGGAGCTCCAGGAGGTTTATCTGCAGATCCTTTTCCTGGAGGGACCACAGACCCTGGGTGTGAAGCCCATCGACATGAGCTCCCCACCCCAGGCGAGATGCATCCGTCGTCAGCACTTTCGTGGGCTGCGGAATTTGGAATGGACGTCCCAGGGTCAAATTGGTCCGGATGGTCCACCAGAGCAGTGAAGTGCGGCAACTGGTGGAGAGGCGGATGACATCTTCTAGATTCCCTGTGGCCTGAAACCACTGGGAAGCTAGGGTCCATTGAGCAGTTCTCATGTGAAGACGAGCCATGGGAGTCACATGAACTGTGGAGGCCATATGACCCAGAAGTCTCAACATCTGCCGAGCTGTGACCTGCTGAGACGCTCTGGTCTGCGAAGCCAGGGACAGGAGATTGTTGGCCCTCGCTTCGGGAAGGAAGGCCTGAGCCGTCTGGGTATTCAGCAGAGCTCCTATGAATTCCAGAGACTGAGTCGGCTGGAGATGGGACTTTGGGTAATTTATCACAAACCCCAGCAGCTCCAGAAGTTGAACAGTGCACTGCATAGACCGGAGGGCTCCCGCCTCCGAGGTGTTCTTGACCAGCCAATCGTCGAGATATGGGAACACGTGCACTCCCAGCTTGCGTAGATACACCGCCACCACCACGAGGCACTTTGTAAACACCCGTGGGGCGGAGGCGAGCCCAAAGGGCAGCACACAATACTGAAAGTGCCGTGCGCCCAGGCGGAATCTGAGATACTGTCTGTGAGCTGGCAGTATCGGGATGTGAGTGTATGCGTCCTTTAAATCCAGGGAACATAGCCAATCGTTTCTCTGAATCATTGGCAGAAGGGTGCCCAAGGAAAGCATCCTGAACTTTTCTTTGACCAGGAATTTGTTCAGGCCTCTCAGGTCTAGGATGGGACGCATCCCCCCTGTTTTCTTTTCCACAAGGAAGTACCTGGAATAGAATCCCTGCCCTTCCTGCCCGGGTGGTACGGGCTCGACCGCATTGGCGCTGAGAAGGGCGGAGAGTTCCTCTGCAAGTACCTGCTTGTGATGGGAGCTGAAGGATTGAGCTCCCGGAGGACAATTTGGTGGCAGGGAGGCCAAATTCAGGGCGTTTCCGCACCGCACTATTTGGAGAACCCACTGGTCGGAGGTTATGAGAGGCCACCTTTGGTGAAAAAATTTTAACCTCCCCCCCGACCGGCAGATCGTCCGGTATGGACACTTTGAGGGCGGCTATGTTCCCGTGGATCCAGTCAAAAGCCCGTCCCCGGCTTTTGCTGTGGAGGCGCAGGGGGCTGCTTAGGCGCACGCTGTTGACGAGAACGAGCGCGCTGGGGCTGTCCCTGTGCCTGACGAGGCCTTCGGGCTGGCTGGGTGTACCTACGCTTTGCAAAAGAATAGGGCACAGCCTGCCGGGCCCGGGAAAAAACGTCCACCTGCTGAGGTGGATGCTGAAGGCGCCCGGTGGGAGAGCTTGTCGAGGGCGGTTTCCCGCTGATGCAGTTGGTCCACCAGCTGCTCGACCTTCTCACCAAAAATGTTATCCCCCCGGCAAGGGACGTCGGCCAGTCTCTGCTGGGTGCGGTTGTCCAGGTCAGAGGCACGCAGCCATGAGAGCCTGCGCATCACTATACCTTGGGCCGCAGCACGAGATGCCACGTCACAGGTGTCATAGATACCCCTGGACAGGAACTTTCTGCACGCCTTCAGCTGCCTGACCACCTCCTGATAAGGCCTGGACTGCTCCGGCGGGAGCTTATCGACCAGGTCCGCCAGTTGCTTCACATTGTTCCGCATGTGGATGCTCGTATAGAGCTGGTATGACTGGATGCGGGTCACGAGCATGGAGGATTGGTAGGCCTTCCTCCCAAACGAGTCCAGAGTGCGAGACTCCCGCCCCGGGGGCGCCGAGGCGGTATCCCTCGAACTCCGTGCCCTCTTGAGAGCAGAATCCACGACCGCCGAGTCATGGGGCAATTGTGGCCGCAATAACTCTGGGTCCGAGTGGATTCTGTACTGGGACTCTGCTTTCTTGGGAATGATGGGATTAGATAATGGTCTCATCCAGTTCCGAAGCAGTGTCTCTTTGAGGAGATTGTGCAGTGGAGGACTCTCTAGGTGGTGATGGATAGTCGAGGACCTCGAGCATCTCAGCCCTCGGCTCATCCACAGAGACCACGGGAAAGGGAATGCAAATAGACATATCCCGTACAAAAGAGGCAAAAGAGAGACTCTCAGGAGGCAAGAGCTTCCTCTCTGGTGAAGGCGTGGGATCCGAGGGAAGACCCGCAGACTCCTCTGAGGAGAAATATCTGGGGTCCTCCTCTTCCCCCCACGAGGCCTCTTCCTCGGTATCGGACATAAGCTCATGTAGCTGAGTCCTGAACCGGGCCCGGCTCGACGTCGAGGCACCGGGGCCTCGGTGTCGTCGAGCGGTGGACTCCCGCGCCGGCGGGGACGAAGCTCCCTCCATCGACGGGGACTCCACCTGCGTGGCGGTCGAGACTGGTGCCGCAAGCGGCGGCGGCGTCGACAGCCTCGGCACCGGGCTAGAGCTCGCCGGCGCCACAGTCATCGGCGCCGAGGGCGCAAGCACCTCCGGCGCCGGCACAGCCTGGTGCATCAGCCCTTCCAGGATCCCCGGAAGGATGGCTCGGAGGCACTCGTCCAGGCCCGCTGTTGGGAAAGACATGGGGGCCGGTAGAGGCGTCGGTGCCGGAAGCTGCTCGGGTCCAGGAGACTGCACCGAAGTGCTGGGACCCTGACGTGTCGGTACCTCCACCACAGAGGGGGACCTTTCCTCTCGACGCGGACGCTTCGGCGTCGACTCCTCCGCGGTACCGAGAGCCAGATGCGTCTAGGGCGACCGGTGACGGTGCTTCTTAGCCTTCTTGCGGTGCCCGTCACCGGTGCCAGGTGGTATGGAGGAGGAGGAGGTCGATCCCCCTCGGTCCCGAGGAACCGGGTCAGACAGGGTTCGGTCCCGAGGGCCACGGGCTGAGGGAGTGACCGGGGCCAACTGCCCACGCGGCCTCTCACCCCTACCCTCACCGGAGGACCGGCGGGCCGACGGGACCTGTTCTCCTGGGGTCGATGCCATCGGTGCCGATTTCTCGGGCATCGATACCGGTACCGAAGGACCGGGCGTCGATACCGATGCCGTCGAGGTCGAGGGGCCGGCGCAAGTTCCAAAAAGACGGTCCCGCAGAACTTGCCTCGCAACCTGAGTCCGTTTCCGGAGACCGAGACACAGAGAACACGACTTGATATTGTGCTCCGGCCCGAGGCACTGGAGGCACCAAGCGTGGGTGTCGGTCTGCGAGATCGGCCGGCCGCACCGACCACACTTCTTAAATCCACTCGGGACCTTCGAGGACATCGACGGAAAAATCGCGTCGGCGAAGTTAAAGTCGTCGATGGTGGCGGAAATCACACCTCGAAAAATAAATCGATCGCGACGCCCTCGCTAGAAAAACGAGGGAAAAGGAGCGCATGCTCTCTCTTTTTTTTTTTTCGGAAAAGGAAAAACTGGAGCGCGCGGCAACAGAAAATAAACGAAAAATAAACAAAATCGCGTAAACGCGACGGTCTTTCCGGGGCTGCTAAGAGAGAGCGGCGACGGCACGACTCTCTCCAGGCGCGGAAAAGAAAAGACTGGCGGGAGCGGTCACGCACGGGCGGGAAGACGGCCGCGCATGCGCGGTGGGCGTGCCCTGCGTGCGGACCGCCCGCGAAGCTTCTTCCGGTTGGTGGGGGCTGCCGCGGACGTCACCCAGTCGTGAGAACAAGCAGCCTGCTTGTCCTCGGAGAAAAAAACAATACCATGGCGGGATCTGGGCCGGTCTAGAGGGACTAAAGGAAAGCAAACTTGCAGGTAAGGCCTAATTTCTTTTTTCTTACCATCCCTCCGGACCGGCCCAGCGACTGACTGATGGGAAGTAACAAAGCAGCACCTTCATGAACAGGTGCCCCGAAAACGGAGTTCTGCCGACTCTGCACATCCAATCTGTAATGTTTTGAAAAAGAATGCAAGGAAGATCAAGTTGATGCCCTGCAGATTTCCAAAGTTGGAACCAAACATTGCACGGCCCAAGAAGGTGCCTGTCCTTTGGTAGAGTAATCTTTTACCCTCCCCCTCCCCCCGTGGGAACCGGTTTGCCTGCCAGAACGTAAGTGGACACAATCATCTCTTTAAGCCACCTAGACAACGTGGGCATAGACGCCGCTAATCCCTTTCTAGGTCCCCTGATAAGCAGAAACAAATGCTTCGTCTGCCTAAAGTCTGCCATAACTCTCAAATAACATTTAAGCGCCTGCATAACATCCAGACACTTGAGATGGCGTTGTTTATCCGAACTGGAAGAAGAGCTGACAACTGGCAAAACAACGGATTGAGACACATGAAAATGTGACAAGACTTTGGGGTGAAAAGAAGGAACTGGCTGCAACATCACATGATCATTAGCAAATTTCAAAAACAGCAGCTTACAAGAAAGCGCCTGCAATTCTGAAACCCTCCTAGCTGAAGCAATAGCGACCAGAAAAAGTACCTTGAGGGTCAGATCTTTCAACGTACAAGATGTCAAAGGCTTAAATGGAAAATGAGACAGGGCCTCTAGAACCATATTAAGATCCTACAAGGGAAAAATTACCTGCATGGGTGGCCTCATAAGTCCTGCTCCCAGTAGGAACCAACGCACATTTGGATGAGCAGCCAGAGAGACTTGCCTTGCACCTGAGCTCTAAAGCAGGACAGGGCCATCTGCTTGTCCTCTGTTTGTCCATTCCCAGTTTGTCACTGTGTTGTGTGTGCTGCTGCTGTTTAGAGCCTTGTCTGTTCCTGGGAGAGCGAGTGCTGCTGTGTGTGTGAGGACTGTTTGCAGGTAATGGGAGCGTGAGTAATGAGTGCTGCAGTTATGTGTGTCTGAATTGTTTGTCTGTGGTGGGAAAGTGTTTTGGGCAGCTGGTGTGTCTCATGACTGTATGTTGGGTCTCATGAGGTGTAGTAGGTGGAGGTGTGCACAGGGTGTGTCTGGGGTCAGTGAGTTGCATCTGTGGTAGTGGGACACGTATGCCAATCATGGATGTGCTGAATGCTTTGGTGGGTCACACCTCGCTGGATTAGTTTGGCAGGGAGGCCCAGGAGGAGATATCCCTATCAAATAGTCTTCAGGCCCTGCAATTGCTTCCTGGACCTCACTGACCAGGAATGCCCAACTAGGTTCCACTTCAACAGGTCATGCCATACAGAACCTCTGTGACAAGATACAACCCCTTCTCCAGCCCAGGACATGCAGGAAAGCGAAGATACTTACCTGTAGCAGGTATTCTCCGATGACAGCAGGCTGAGTATTCTCACAGCTGGGTCGGTGATCCGCGCTGGCCCAGGAACCAGAAATTTGTTTTTTCTATATTTTGTTTATTATCCGTTCTCCTTACACTTGAAACTTACAAAACAATATTTTGTGTTTGTCTACTTCCATTACCATTTCTACAATCAAATGTTCCAACAGTTTTTTTCCATATTTTTCTCCCCTCCCTCTCCTCCCCCCCCCCCCCCCCGCCCCTTCTTCCTTCAGGAATTCATTACTCTGCTCCTTGTTACTGAGGTCAGGGTGTCCCAATATGGAGACCAAATTTTGCAAAGTAAGTCCCCTTTTTCCGAAGAGAGGTCCACAATGCTTTTACGTTCCAGCGAGCACATTTGAATCATTAGGGAGCGCCATTGACTAACCATGGGGTGTTCTGCCGCTAGCCAAACTTGTAGGATTGCCTTTTTCCTCATCAGGCTTGCCCTCTGCAGAAAGGCCTTCGCTCCAGCTGGTGCGTGTCCTTGTACAGTAAACAAGTTAAATAATTGCTTTGGGGAATGGTGCCACTTAATTCTCCACATTGCTGATACATGCTCCGCTACATTATTCCAGAACCAATGGATTTTAGACCATGTCCAAAACATGTGACCTAAATGTGCATTTGTCATCCCGCATTTTGGGCAAGAATCTGTCTGTCTCAGCGTGGCCCGGTAGGCTCTATGCAGTGAAACATAAAGACAAAATATGAATTTATACTGGGTTTCCCACCAGCTCACATTCTCAGTTAATTTGTAAATCCTCTTAATGCTGGTTTCCAACTGCTCCTGAGTGACTTGTACTCCCAGCTTCGTACTCCACTGCTGTGCCACTTTGATATAGTCAGTCTGCTTGATATGTTCTCTAAGATGGGTGTAAAAATATGTCAGTGGTATGCGAGACTGAGCATCTAGTCCAAACATAGCATTATAGCTTTCCCAAATTTCCAAAGTCAGCCGCTCTCGGTAGTGATTGCACATAATGCTTTAATTGTAAATAGGCAAAAATGTCTCCCTCGGGTAACTTGAACTCCCTGCAAAGTTCAGTAAAGGGTTTTATCGTTCCCTGCTCAGTTACAACATGGTACACATAGCAAACCCCTTGTGTTGCCCAAGATTGAAATGGTCTGGAGGTGTTCTCCACTGGGAATTCTGGATTGCCTCTAATGGGCAACAGAGGAGAGGCCGAGTTGTTAAGAGCAAAATATTTACACATCCATCTCTATGTTTGCTGCAAAGGCCTAAATATGAGGGACACTGGACCCAAATTTAATGCCTGACCCGTTGGCGCATGAAGCCAACTCGCAACATGTCGACCCCAAAACCACTGTGTTTCTGATGATGTATTAGAAAAATACGTAGTATTTCTAAACCAGTCCGAGAGATGGCGCATACAACTCGCTACTGAAAGTAGATGCAGATTCAATAAGCCTGGACCCCCTTGTCATGAGGTAACATTGCTCTTGTTATTGTCATACGAGCACGTTTTCCCTGCCATAGGAATTTGTTTAATTTTGCGTGAAGCCATCTCTCGTCCTTACCTCGCAAAAACATGGGCAACATTTGGTATGTATAAACCCAGGCCGGGAACAAAATCATATTGTATAGTGCCACCCTCCTCATCAAAGATATGGGGAGTGCCTGCCATCTACACAAGGCTGTCCCCATTCTATTTTTCAAATTATCCATATTCAGGGTGTATATTGTATTTAAGTCAGCTGGGATTCTCACCCCCAAGTACGTCACTGCTCCCTGTGCCCACTGTAATGGAAAGGGTCCCTCCCATTCCATCTTTATCTCCAATCTAGAGGGGAGAGCCACGGACTTCCGGGAATTCAAAGTAAATCCAGAGTGAAACCCGAACTCGTCTATTACTGCTAGTAACCTAGTTAAAGAATCTTGTGGTCGCATCAATGTCAAGAATAAGTCATCACGCGAATGCTAGGACTTTCACTGTTTGGGCCGGGAGCTGTACCCCAAATATCCCAGGGTCTGCTTCAATCGTGCGCAGCAGTGGCTCTATGTACAAAAGAAACAGTAAGGGGGAGAGGGGACAACTCTACCTGGTGCCCGACTGTACCTCCAGCACTGGGGATCTCATACCATTTACCAACAGCATGGCGGTGGGGGACCCATATAATGCTTTAATTGCGTTTAGGAAACCAGTCTTCAATGCCCACATAAGCTAATACTTGAAACAAGTAATCCCACCGCACTTTGTCAAATGCCTTTTCGGCATCAAGGCTTGTTAACAACAATTGAGTCTCTGTTGAGCGACATTGTGCAATTAAGGACCATACGCACATTAAGCGCTGATTGTCGACCCCTTGTAAACCCCACTTGATGTTCTCCCATCAATGTCAGCATATGAGGAGCTAACCGATCCACCAATACTCGGGCTAATATTTTTAAGTCCACATTGATGAGTGAAATTGGTCTATAGGACTCGACTCGATCTTCGGGCTTGCCCAGTTTAGGGATTAACGTTATCCATGCCTCATTTTCTCCTGGTGTAAAATAACCTCTCTGAACCACTGCCTCATAATATTCGATAAGCGGGGCACTAAACTGGGCCGGAAGGAGTTTGTAATACTCAGCCGAGAACCCATCTGGGCCTGGTGCTGAGCCCAGCGGAAGGGATTTGAGTACCTGCTGAATTTCCTGGACTTGCAATGGTCTAGAAAGTCCCTCCCGGGCTGTTGGCGACCATCTGGGTAGTCCTGCATCTTTTTACTGGCATCCCTTCTGGATCCCCCCCCTTGCATACATTTTAGTAAAGTAGGAGTGGAATGCCTCTGTGATCCCCTTGGGGCTTCTTACCCTGGGTCCTTCTGGAGGGACAATTGATGAAATCAACCTCCTTTGTGTTTGCACTTGGGCCACCTGGGCAAGTAGTTTCCTTGACTTGTTCCCAAAGCGTCGAAAGTACATACCTCTCGCTAGCAATCGTTTTTGTGTTTGCTCGTGAATTAAAGAATTTAGTGCCACTGTGGTTGCCGTCATGGCCTATCGATGCTCTCTCGATGGTCTCTTTAGATAATTATATTTTGCTTGTTTCAACACCTTCTCTAAACTGATTATACCTGCTGAGATTTTTTTTT
This sequence comes from Microcaecilia unicolor, assembly GCF_901765095.1. Taxonomy (NCBI): domain Eukaryota; kingdom Metazoa; phylum Chordata; class Amphibia; order Gymnophiona; family Siphonopidae; genus Microcaecilia; species Microcaecilia unicolor. The sequence continues at coordinate 92,906,908 of NC_044036.1, read as the reverse complement.
CCTGGTGCACATGTATGCTATAATTACCCCTCTTAAAACGGCTTTCGAGGCTTCCCAGAACACCATGGGCAACTCACAAGATTCTGCATTTGTGCCAATCGTCGAGGTAAGGGAACACATGCACTTCCAGTCTGCATAGCGACGCTGCAACCACCGCTAGGCATTTTGTAAACACCCTGGGTGCGGAGGCGAGCCCAAAGGGCAGCACACAACACCGAAAGTGCTGTGTTCTCAGGAAGAATCGCAGATACTTCCTGAGAGCTGGAAGTATCAGAATGTGAAAATGTGGTGAAGGCGGTTAGCTTAGCAGAGTTTAAAAAGGGGTTGGACGGTTTCCTAAAGGACAAGCCCATAAACCGCTACTAAACGGACTTGGAAAAATCCCAAATCCCAGGAATAACATGTATAGAATGTTTGTATGTTTGGGAAGCTTGCCAGGTGCCCTTGGCCTGGAATGGCCGCTGTCGTGGACAAGATGCTGGGCTCGATGGACCCTTGGTCTTTTCACAGTATGGCATTACTTATGAATGTAAGCATCCTTTAAGTCCAGAGAGCATAGCCAATCGTTTTTCTGAATCATGGGAAGAAGGGTGCCCAGGGAAAACATCCTGAACTTTTAACCAGATATATGTTCAGGGCCCTTAGGTCTAGGATGGGACACATCCCCCCTGTTTTCTTTTGCACAAGGAAGTACCTGGAATAGAATCCCTGCCCTTCTTGCCCTGGTGGAACGGGCTCGACCGCACTGGCACTGAGAAGGGCGGAGAGTTCCTCTGCAAGTACTTGCCTGTGCTGGAAGCTGAAAGACTGAGCTCCCGGTGGACAATTTGGAGGTCTGGAGATCAAATTGAGGGAGTACCTTAACCGGACTATTTGAAGAACCCACCGGTCAGAGGTTATAAGAGGCCACATTTGGTGAAAAACTTTTAACCTCCCTCCAACTGGTAGATCGTTCGGCACAGGCACGTTTATGGTGGTTGTGCTCAGCTGGAGCCAGTCAAAAGCCCGTCCCTTGCTTTTGCTGGGGAGCTGCAGGGGCCTGCCTGGGCGCACGATGTTGACATGAACGAGCGCGCTGGGGCTGAGCCTGAGAAGGCTGTCGGGAAGGTGGATTGTACCTACGCTTATAGTAAGCGTAGGGAGCATTCCTCCTTCCCCTGAAAAACCGTCTACCTGATGAGGTAGATGCTGAAGGCGCCCGGTGGGAGAGTTTGTCAAGGGCGGTTTCCTGCTGGTGCAGCTGCTCTACCATCTGTTCAATCTCACCAAAAATATTATCCCCCCGGCAAGGAACATCCGCAAGCCGCTGCTGGGTCCGATTGTCCAGGTCAGAGGCACGCAGTGCATCACTATACCTTGAACAGCGGATCTGGATGCAACATCAAAAGTGTCATAAGCACCCCTGGACAGGAATTTACGACACGCCTTCAGCTGCCTGACCACCTCCTGAAAAGGCCTGGCGTGCTCCGGAGGGAGCTTATCCACCAAGACCGCCAGTTGTTTCACATTGTTCCGCATATGGATGCTCATGTAGAGTTGACAGGACTGAATTTTGGACACGAGCATAGAGGACTGGTAGGCCTTCCTCCCAAAAGAGTCTAGTCCTAGCTTCTCACCCCGGGGGCATCGAGGCGAAATCTCTAGTACTCCTGGCTCTCTTGAGAGCGGAATCCACAACCGCAGAGTCGTGAGGTAACTCAGGTTCTCCATGGATTCGATACTGGGACTCCGCTTTCTTGGAGATGGTGGGATTAGTTAATGGTTTCATCCAATTCCTCAGCAATGTCTCCTTAAGGACGTTACGCAGAGGGGCAGTGGATGACTCCTTAGGCGGCGAAGGATAGTCAAGGACCTCGAGCATCTCGGTCCTGGGCTCATCCTCAGTTACCACAGGGAAGGGAATGCCCACAGACATTTCCCGGACAAATGAGAAGGAGAGACTCTCCGGCGGAGAAAGCTTCCTCTCAGGTGAAGGAGTGAGATCAGAAGGAAGACCACAAGACTCCTCGGAAGAGAAATATCTGGGATCTTCCTCTCCATCCCAGAAGGCATCCTCCTCGGTATTGGACACGAGTTCTCGAACTGCAGTCCAAAACTGGGCCCGTCTCAACGCCGAGGAACGATGTCCTCGATGGCGATGTTGAGAAGTCGACTCCCATGCCGGTGGTGACGAAGCTCCCTCCATTGACGTCGAGTCGACCTGGGTGGCAGCCAAGGCCAATGCCGCAAGCGGTACTGGTGTTGGAGACCTCACCACAGGCCCTGAGCCAGCCGCCACTTCCATCATTGGTACCGGAGGCACAAGCTCCCCCGGTACTGGAAAGAGCGCTGCAGCAGCCTTTCCAGAAGTCCTGGAAGAATGGCTCGGATGCTCTACTCCTAAGTCGCTGTCGAGGAAGGCTGGGAGGCCGGTGCAGGAGTCAAAGTCAGAATCTGCGAAGGCCTGCGAGGCGGTACTGGGCTGTCTAGAGATCGATGCAGCGACACCTATTGTATGGAGGGGGAGCGCTCCTACCGGCGTCAACGCTTTCCGGGTGCCGAATCCTTCGACGCCCCAGAGCTCCCGGTACCGTGTCTCGAAGGAGACTGGTGCCGATGCTTCTTAGCCTTCGCTCGAAGCACGTCACCGGTACTCCTCTGTACCGACGAGGACGTGGAATCCACACGCCTCCTCGGGGTCGGGTCCGACATCGGAATCCCGGTAGGCCTGTACAGCAGGAGCCTTCGAGACAGGTGGAAACCCACTTGACAGCCCACTGCTTCCAGCTACAGGGGAAGTTCGTACAGCCATTACCTGCGTTCCTGATGTCGATACCATCCCTGGTGCCGATATCGACGCCGAGGAATCAGTTGGAGCTCCGAAAAGACGATCCCAAAGAGCTCTTCTCGAAGCCTGTGTCCGCTTCTTCAAGCTAAGACACAACTTGCAAGCGTCTGGGCAATGGTCAGGCCCAAGGCTCTGGATGCACCAGGAGTGTGAATCAGTGCCCGAGATCGACCGCTGGCACCGAGCACACTTCCTGAAGCCACTGGAAGGCTTCGATGACATCAGCAGAAAAATTGCGGTGGCGAAATCAAACAGCTCGATTGTGCAACTTAAGGGCACAAAGAAAAAAGGGGGAACCGCGGACGGGCGGCCCAAGCCAGCTGCAACGGAAAACGAAAGAAAACATAACAAGGCAAAAAAACTAAGGAAAAAGAGGGTTTTTTTTTAAACTGGAAAAAGAAAAAGGGAAAAAGAGGCGACGGAAACCAAGAAAAAAGCGGTAACAAACCTCTAAAAGCACCTAAGTTTTTCCTGAGGACCTGAGCGAGAGGGACCGCAAGCAGCCACTCTCCGCCGTGGAAAAGAAAAAAAACTGAGGCTGGAACAGACGCGCGCAGGCGGGAAGATGGCTGTGCATGCATGGTGCGTCCGCCCTGCGTCCTACGGACTGTTGCAAAGCTTCTGGATTTTACTGGAAAATCTTCTGTTCCTGGGGCTGCCATGGACGCCGACCCACATGTGAGAACAAGCAGCCTCCTTGTACTCGGAGAAACATATTTACACACTGTACCTTGACATCGATAGTTTCATCCAATAACATATTATTACCTTATAACTTTTGCCCACCGTCCCCTGCTCTCCTCAACCACTTAGTCAAGCAGGTTCCAAACTTTTTAACCACTTCTCCGCTTCCGCCAATTCCGTGAAAGCTTGCCAGCGGTTGTTGTGTTGCACTCGCAGAGTGGTCGGGTATTGCAATGAAAAACGGAGCTTCTTTTCCACAAGTTGAGTGCAGATAGTAGAAAAAGTCCACCTTTTTGCCGCGAGTTCTGCCGAATAATCCTGGAAGATTCGAATCAATTTACCCTCAAATCGGGTTTCTTCTCTTTTACTTTTGTACAAATTCAGCAGGTGAGCTTTCTGAGTATACCTATGGAATTTTGCAACAACCACTCTCGGTTTCTCTGTGTTGGATCTTAATGTGCACTCTGTCCATGCTGATTGTCCCTTGGCTGGCTACATCAGGAACGCGCGCCACAAGCCAGGTTTCCAGGGTTGTGGCCAGTGATGTCTCCGGGACGGATTCGGGGAAACCCATAAATCGCAAGTTCTCCCGTCGCGCTCTATTCTCCAAATCCTCCAACTTGTTATGCTGGGCATGGGCCAGAGCCTCTAAACGCTCTATTTTTTCACTATGGGCCTGCAGCAAGTCTTCTGCATCCGACACCCTGCCTTCCAGTTCCCCTGTGCGACGGTGCAGCTCCGCTGTACTCTGCGTTATTCCTGCTATTTGTTCCGATACCTGTTGGAGTCAGGAGTCCAGGGCCTTTACCACTGTGAGCTCTGTCGTGAACACCATGGAGGTTGACTGGGGTGGGGAGCTCGGCGCCATTTTCTCTTCGCTGTGTTTGTTACGATCCGCGCCTGTGTGCGGCGGTTTTACAGACATACGTGGCAAGCTGGATGCCAAATATTTGTCCATGTGTTTCCTCGCCCACCTGCAAATCGTGCCACAGTCAAGGATTTCCAACTGTTGGGTGAGTTGGGTTCCCGCAGCAAGCCGATGCACGTCCGCTGTTGCTCACAGCATCACGTGACTCCAGGAACCAGGAATTAAGAATAGCAAAAAAATTTGATGGAGTCTTGCAGGGGCCGCGCATCGGAATGCGCATGTGCTGAGTGCCTTCCCATCCGCTATACAACCGCGTTCCTCAGTTCAGTCATGAAAATGGAAGAAGGAACCAACTGAAAATAATAAGAAACGGCATAGGGAATGTCAAGTCAAATGCAAAGCGCTGATAAGGAAAGCTAAGAGGAACTTTGAAAAAAAAATTGCATTGGAGGCAAAAACACATAGTAAAAATTTTTTTTAGGTATATTAAAAGCAGGAAGCCGGCAAAAGAATCAGTTGGACCGCTAGATGACCGAGGAGTAAAAGGGGCGATCAGGGAAGACAAAGCCGTAGCAGAGAGATTAAATGAATTCTTTGCTTCGGTCTTCACCAAGATTTGGGTGGGATACCGGTGCCGGAAATGGTATTCGAAGCTGACGAGTCGGACAAACTTAATGAATTCTCTGTAAACCTGGAGGATGTAATGGGGCAGTTCTACAAACTGAAGAGTAGCAAATCTCCTGCACCAGATGGTATTCATCCCAGAGTACTGATAGAACTTAAAAATGAGCTTGCGGAGCTATTGTTTGAAATATGTAATTTATCCTTAAAATCGAGCGTGCTACCGGAAGATTGGAGGGTGGCCAATGTAACACCGATTTTTTAAAAAGGTTCCAAAGCAGATCCGGGAAATTATAGACCGGTGAGTCTGACGTCGGTGCCGGGCAAAATGATAGAGACTATTATTAAGAACAAAATTACAGAGCATATTCAAAAGCATGGATTAATGAGACAAAGTCAACATGGATTTAGTGAAGGGAAATCTTGACTCACCAATCTACTACATTTCTTTGAAGGAGTGAACAAACATGTGGATAAAGGGGAGCCGGTTGATATTGTGTATCTGGATTTTCAGAAGGCGTTTGACAAAGTACCTCATGAAAGACTCCAGAGGAAATTGGAGAGTCATGGGATAGGAGGTAGTGTTCTATTGTGGATTAAAAACTGGTTAAAAGATAGAAAACAGAGAGTAGGGTTAAATGGTCAGTATTCTCAATGGAGAAGGGTAGTTAGTGGGGTTCCCCAGGGCTCTGTGCTGGGACCGCTGCTTTTTAACATATTTATAAATGACCTAGAGATGGGAGTAACTAGTGAGGTAATTAAATTTGCTGATGACACAAAGTTATTCAAAGTTGTTAAATTGCAGGAGGATTGTGAAAAATTACAAGCGGACCTTATGAGACTGGGAGACTGGGCGTCTAAATGGCAGATGACGTTTAATGTGAGCAAGTGCAAAGTGATGCATGTGGGAAAAAGGAACCCGAATCATAGCTATGTCATGCAAGGTTCCACGTTAGGAGTCACGGACCAAGAAAGGGATCTAGGTGTCGTCATTGATGATACGTTGAAACCTTCTGCTCAGTGTGTTGCTAAGGCTAAGAAAGCAATTAAATGTTAGGTATTATTAGGAAAGGAATGGAAAACAAAAATGAGAATGTTATAATGCTTTTGTATCGCTCCATGGTGCGACCGCACCTCGGATATTGTGTTCAATTCTGATCGCCGCATCTCGTGCAGAGAAGGGCGACAAAAATGATAAAGGGGATGGGACGACTTCCCTATGAGGAAAGGCTAAAGTGGCTAGGGCTCTTCAACTTGGAGAAAATGCAGCTGAGGGGAGATATGATATAGGTCTATAAAATAACGAGTGGAGTTGAACGGGTAGATGTGAAGTGTCTGTTCACACTTTCCAAAAATACTAGGACTAGGGGGCATGCGATGAAGCTACAATGTAGTAAATTTTAAACGAATCTGAGAAAATTTTTCTTCACTCAACGTGTAATTAAATTCTGGAATTCGTTGCCAGAGAATGTGGTAACGGCGGTTATCTTAGTGGAGTTTAAAAAAGGTTTGGACGGCTTCCTAAAGGAAAAGTCCATACACTGTTATTAAATGGACTTGGGGAAAATCCACTATTTCTGGGATAAGCAATATAAAATGTTTTGTACATTTTTGGGATCTTGCCGGGTATTAGTAGTAGTACTTGTGACCTGGATTGGCCACTGTTGGAAACAGAATGCTGGGCTTGATGGACCTTTGGTCTTTCCCAGTATGGCAATACTTATGTATTTAAGAATAAAGGAAAGATAGATAAGACAACTCCAAGGGGAGGTGGGCGGGTTTGTAAGAAAACTCAGCCTGCTGTTCTTGGAGAATACCTGCTACAGGTAAGCATCTTCGCTTTCTCCAAGGACAAGCAGGCTGTAGTATTCTCACAGCTGGGGTATCCCTATCATCCATGCTCACTCAAAACTATAAATATTGGTCAATTGGGCATAACATAGATTAACCTGAAACTATATACAAACTATCTGAGAGTGCAGCCTAGAACAGAACAAAATAGGAGATGGATTCTAAACCCCAAACAGATTCTGCAACATCGACTGCCCAAACCGACTGTCGCATCGGGTGTCCTGTTGAAGGAAGTAGTGTCATGTGAATGTGTAGACTGAAAACCATGTTACAGCCTTGCAAACCTCTTCAATGGAGGCTGACTTTAGTGAGCCACCGACGCAGCCATGGCTCTGACATTATGAGCCGTGACATGGCCCTCTAGAGTCCGTCCAGCTTGGGCATAAGCGAAGGAAATGCTATCTGCTAGCCAATTGGACATTGTGCGTTTTCCGAAGGCAATTCTACTCCTGTTGGGATAACAAGCAACTGGGCGGACTGTCTGAAGGGTTTCGTCTGCTCCATATAAAAGGCCAATGCTCTCTTGCAGTCTAAGGTGTGCAAGATGCTTTTACCGGGGTGGGAATGAGGAAGGGGAAAAGATTTTGGCAAGACAATTGACTGGTTCAGATGGAACTCTGACACCACCTTCGGCAGGTGTGCGGAGGACTACTCTGTTGTGATAAATCTTAGTATAAGGTGCATCCACTACTAAGGCCTGAAGCTCACTGACCCTACGAGATGAAGTAACAGCCACCAAGAAAACGACCTTCCAGGTCAAGTAGTTTAGATGGTAGTAATTCAGTGGCTCAAAGGGAGCTTTCATCAGCTGCGATCCCATGACACGGGTAGAGGTTTGACAGGGGGCTTTGACAAGAGCAAACCTCTCATGAAGCGAACAACTAGAGGCTGTCCAGAGATAGGCTTACCTTCTACACGTTGATAAGAACTGATTGCACTGAGGTGAACCCTTACGGAAGAATGGGAATCTATGGCGTTGCTGTCACACCAGACGGCAAACCTCCTCCATTTGAAAGAATAACTCCACTTAGTGGAATCTTTCCTGGAAGCCAGCAAGACCCGAGACACACCCTCCAAAAAACCCAAGGAAGCAAATTCTAGGCTCTCAACATATAGGCTGTGAGAGCCAGAGACTGGAGATTGGGATGTAGAAGTGATCCCTCGTTCTGAATGATGGAAAACTCCAATCTCCACAGTTCCCCAGAGGATAACTCCAGTAGAAGAGGGAATCAGATCTATCACAGCCAATATGGCACAATCAGGATCATGGTTCCGCGGTCTTGCTTGAGTTTCAGCAAAGTTTTCCCCACCAGAGGTATGGGAGGATACGCATACAGGAGGCCTGTTCCCCGATGAAGGAGAAAGGCATCTGATGCTAGTCTGTTGTGGGCCTGAAGTCTGGAACAGAACTGAGGGACCTTGTGATTGAGGCGAGTGGCAAAGAGGTCCACCGAGGGGCTGTCTCACGCTCGTAAGATCTCATGCCACCTTATAATTGAAAGAGAAAAACGCCTAGATTTCGACCCAAATCGAGAGATAGACGTTTATCTCACAAAAACGAATAAATCGGTATAATGGAAAGCCGATTTTGGACGTTTTCAACTGCACTCCATCGCAGAAGAGTACAAAGTTGACGGGGGCGTGTCGGAGGCGTGGCAAAGGTGGAACTGGGGCGTGGTTATCGGCCGAGGAGAGATGGGCGCCTTTCGCTGATAATGGAAAAAAAAGTATGCGTTTGTAGCTAGAATTTAGGGCACTTTTCCTGGACCCTGTTTTTTCACGAATAAGGCCCCAAAAAGTGCCCTAAATGACCTGATTACCACCAAAGGGAATCGGGGATGACCTCCCCTGACTCCCCCAGTGGTCACTAACCCCCTCCCACCACAAAAAATGATGTCTCACAACTTTTTATTTTCACCCTCAAATGTCATACCCACCTCCCTGGCAGCAGTATGCAGGTCCCTGGAGCAGTTGTTAGGGGGTGCAGTGGACTTCAGGCAGGTGGACCCAGGCCCATCCCTCCCCTACCTGTTACAATTGTGCTGCTTAATGCTTAGTCGTCCAACCCCCCCAAACCCACTGTACTCACATGTAGGTGCCCCCCTTCACCCCTTAGGGCTATAGTAATGGTGTAGACTTGTGGGCAGTGGGTTTTGAGGGGGATTTGGGGGGCTCAACACACAAGGGAAGGGTGCTATGCACCTGGGAGCTCTTTTACCTTTTTTTTTGTTTTTCTAAAAGTGCCCCCTAGGGTGCCCGGTTGGTGTCCTGGCATGTGAGGGGGACCAGTGCACTACGACTCCTGGCCCCTCCCTCGAACAAATGCCTTGGATTTATTCGTTTTTGAGCTGGGCACTTTCATTTTCCATTATCACTGAAAAACAAAAATGCCCAGCTCACAAATAGCGAATGCTACATACCTGTAGAAGGTATTCTCCGAGGACAGCAGGCTGATTGTTCTCACTGATGGGGTGACGTCCACGGCAGCCCCTCCAATCGGAATCTTCACTAGCAAAGTCCTTTGCTAGCCCTCGCGCGCCCGCGCGCACCGCACATGCGCGGCCGTCTTCCGAAACCGGCCAGTCTCATATGTAGCAAAAGAGATACAAGGGAAGACACAACTCCAAAGGGGAGGCGGGCGGGTTTGTGGGAACAATCAGCCTGCTGTCCTCGGAGAATACCTTCTACAGGTATGTAGCATTCGCTTTCTCCGAGGACAAGCAGGCTGCTTGTTCTCACTGATGGGGTATCCCTAGCCCCCAGGCTCACTCAAAACAACAACCATGGTCAATTGGGCCTCGCAACGGCGAGGACATAACTGAGATTGACCTAAAAAAATTTACCAACTAACTGAGAGTGCAGCCTGGAACAGAACAAACAGGGCCCTCGGGGGGTGGAGTTGGATCCTAAAGCACAAACAGGTTCTGAAGAACTGACTGCCCGAACCGACTGTCGCGTCGGGTATCCTGCTGCAGGCAGTAATGAGATGTGAATGTGTGGACAGATGACCACGTCGCAGCTTTGCAAATTTCTTCAATGGAGGCTGACTTCAAGTGGGCTACCGACGCAGCCATGGCTCTAACATTATGAGCCGTGACATGACCCTCAAGAGCCAGCCCCGCCTGGGCGTAAGTGAAGGAAATGCAATCTGCTAGCCAATTGGATATGGTGCGTTTCCCCACAGCCACTCCCCTCCTATTGGGATCAAAAGAAACAAACAATTGGGCGGACTGTCTGTTGGGCTGTGTCCGCTCCAGATAGAAGGCCAATGCTCTCTTGCAGTCCAATGTGTGCAGCTGACGTTCAGCAGGGCAGGAATGAGGACGGGGAAAGAATGTTGGCAAGACAATTGACTGGTTCAGATGGAACTCCGACACGACCTTTGGCAAAAACTTAGGGTGAGTGCGGAGGACTACTCTGTTATGATGAAATTTGGTGTAAGGGGCCTGGGCTACCAGGGCCTGAAGCTCACTGACTCTACGAGCTGAAGTAACTGCCACCAAGAAAATGACCTTCCAGGTCAAGTACTTCAGATGGCAGGAGTTCAGTGGCTCAAAAGGAGGTTTCATCAGCTGGGTGAGAACGACATTGAGATCCCATGACACTGTAGGAGGCTTGACAGGGGGCTTTGACAAAAGCAAACCTCTCATGAAGCGAACAACTAAAGGCTGTCCCGAGATCGGCTTACCTTCCACATGGTAATGGTATGCACTGATTGCACTAAGGTGAACCCTTACAGAGTTGGTCTTGAGACCAGACAAGTGCAGAAGGTATTCAAGCAGGGTCTGTGTAGGACAAGAGCGAGGATCTAGGGCCTTGCTGTCACACCAGACGGCAAACCTCCTCCATAGAAAGAAATAACTCCTCTTAGTGGAATCTTTCCTGGAAGCAAGCAAGATGCGGGAGACACCCTCTGACAGGCCCAAAGAGGCAAAGTCTACGCTCTCAACATCCAGGCCGTGAGAGCCAGGGACCGGAGGCTGGGATGCAGAAGAGCCCCTTCGTCCTGCGTGATGAGGGTCGGAAAACACTCCAATCTCCACGGTTCTTCGGAGGATAACTCCAGAAGAAGAGGGAACCAGATCTGACGCGGCCAAAAAGGAGCAATCAGAATCATGGTGCCTCGGTCTTGCTTGAGTTTCAACAAAGTCTTCCCCACCAGAGGAATGGGAGGATAAGCATACAGCAGGCCCTCCCCCCAATCCAGGAGGAAGGCATCCGATGCCAGTCTGCCGTGGGCCTGAAGCCTGGAACAGAACTGAGGGACTTTGTGGTTTGCTCGAGATGCGAAGAGATCCACCAAGGGGGTGCCCCACGCTTGGAAGATCTGGCGCACCACTCGGGAGTTGAGCGACCACTCGTGAGGTTGCATAATCCTGCTCAGTCTGTCGGCCAGACTGTTGTTTACGCCTGCCAGATATGTGGCTTGGAGCACCATGCCGTGACGGCGAGCCCAGAGCCACATGCTGACGGCTTCCTGACACAGGGGGCGAGATCCGGTGCCCCCCTGCTTGTTGACGTAGTACATGGCAACCTGGTTGTCTGTCTGAATTTGGATAATTTGGTGGGACAGCCGATCTCTGAAAGCCTTCAGAGCGTTCCAGATCGCTCGCAACTCCAGGAGATTGATCTGTAGATCGCGTTCCTGGAGGGACCAGCTTCCTTGGGTGTGAAGCCCATCGACATGAGCTCCCCATCCCAGGAGAGACGCATCCGTGGTCAGCACTTTTCGTGGCTGAGGAATTTGGAAAGGACGTCCCAGAGTCAAATTGGACCAAATCGTCCACCAATACAGGGATTCGAGAAAACTCGTGGACAGGTGGATCACGTCTTCTAGATCCCCAGCAGCCTGAAACCACTGGGAAGCTAGGGTCCATTGAGCAGATCTCATGTGAAGGCGGGCCATGGGAGTCACATGAACTGTGGAGGCCATGTGGCCCAGCAATCTCAACATCTGCCGAGCTGTGATCTGCTGGGACGCTCGCACCCGCGAGACGAGGGACAACAGGTTGTTGGCTCTCGTCTCTGGGAGATAGGCGTGAGCCGTCCGAGAATCCAGCAGAGCTCCTATGAATTCGAGTCTCTGTGCTGGGAGAAGATGGGACTTTGGGTAATTTATCACAAACCCCAGTAGCTCCAGGAGGCGAATAGTCATCTGCATGGACTGCAGGGCTCCTGCCTCGGACGTGTTCTTCACCAGCCAATCGTCGAGATATGGGAACACGTGCACCCCCAGCCTGCGAAGTGCTGCTGCTACTACAGCTAAGCACTTTGTGAACACCCTGGGCGCAGAGGCGAGCCCAAAGGGTAGCACACAGTACTGGAAGTGACGTGTGCCCAGCTGAAATCGCAGATACTGTCTGTGAGCTGGCAGTATCGGGATGTGTGTGTAGGCATCCTTCAAGTCCAGAGAGCATAGCCAATCGTTTTCCTGAATCATGGGAAGTAGGGTGCCCAGGGAAAGCATCCTGAACTTTTCTTTGACCAGATATTTGTTCAGGGCCCTTAGGTCTAGGATGGGACGCATCCCCCCTGTTTTCTTTTCCACAAGGAAGTACCTGGAATAGAATCCCAGCCCTTCTTGCCCGGATGGCACGGGCTCGACCGCATTGGCGCTGAGAAGGGCGGAGAGTTCCTCTGCAAGTACCTGCTTGTGCTGGAAGCTGTAAGACTGAGCTCCCGGTGGACAATTTGGAGGTTTTGAGGCCAAATTGAGGGTGTATCCTTGCCGGACTATTTGCAGAACCCACTGATTGGAGGTTATAAGAGGCCACCTTTGGTGAAAAGCTTTCAACCTCCCCCCGACCGGCAGGTCGCCCGGCACTGACACTTGGATGTCGGCTATGCTCTGCTGGAGCCAGTCAAAAGCTCGCCCCTTGCTTTTGCTGGGGAGCCGAGGGGCCTTGCTGAGGCGCACGCTGCTGACGAGAGCGAGCGCGCTGGGGCTTAGCCTGGGCCGCAGGCTGTCGAGAAGGAGGATTGTACCTACGCTTGCCAGAAGAGTAGGGAACAGTCTTCCTTCCCCCCAAAAATCTTCTACCTGTAGAGGTAGATGCTGAAGGCTGCCGGCGGGAGAACTTGTCGAATGCGGTATCCCGCTGGTGGAGATGCTCTACCACCTGCTCGACCTTCTCTCCAAAAATATTGTCCGCACGGCAAGGCGAGTCCGCAATCCGCTGCTGGAGTCTATTCTCCAGGTCGGAGGCACGCAGCCATGAGAGCCTTGAGCAGCGGCCCTGGACGCAACATCAAAGGTGTCATACACCCCTCTGGCCAGGAATTTTCTGCACGCCTTCAGCTGCCTGACCACCTCCTGAAAAGGCTTGGCTTGCTCAGGGGGGAGCGCATCAACCAAGCCCGCCAACTGCCGCACATTGTTCCGCATGTGTATGCTCGTGTAGAGCTGGTAAGACTGGATTTTGGCCACGAGCATAGAGGAATGGTAGGCCTTCCTCCCAAAGGAGTCTGTTCTAGAGTCTTTGCCCGGGGGCGCCGAAGCATGCTCCCTAGAACTCTTAGCCTTCTTTAGGGCCAAATCCACAACTCCAGAGTCATGAGGCAACTGGGTGCGCATCAGCTCTGGGTCCCCATGGATCCGGTACTGGGACTCGATCTTCTTGGGAATGTGGGGATTACTTAGTGGCTTGGTCCAGTTCGCAAGCAATGTCTTTTTCAGGACATGGTGCAAGGGAACAGTGGACGCTTCCTTAGGTGGAGAAGGATAGTCCAGGAGCTCAAACATTTCAGCCCTGGGCTCGTCCTCCACAACCACCGGGAAGGGGATGGCCGTAGACATCTCCCGGACAAAGGAAGCGAAAGACAGACTCTCAGGAGGAGAAAGCTGTCTTTCAGGGGAGGGAGTGGGATCAGAAGGAAGACCCTCAGACTCCTCGTCAGAGAAATATCTGGGGTCTTCCTCTTCCTCCCACGAGGCCTCACCTTCGGTGTCAGACACAAGTTCACGAACCTGTGTCTGCAACCTCGCCCGGCTCGACTCCGTGGAGCCACGTCCACGATGGGGGCGTCGAGAGGTAGACTCCCTCACCCGCATCGGCGAAGCTCCCTCCGCCGACGTAGTCGGGGAGCCCTCCTGGGAGGTGGCCGCAGTCGGCACCGCACGCGGTACCGACGTCGGGGACCTCACCCCGGGCGATGGGCCAGCCGGCGCCACGCTCGACGGTACCGGAGGCGCAAGCACCGCCGGTACCGGAGGGGTAGGGCGCAACAGCTCTCCCAGAATCTCTGGGAGAACGGCCCGGAGGCTCTCGTTCAGAGCGGCTGCAGAGAAAGGCATGGAGGTCGATGCAGGCGTCGACGTCAGAACATGTTCCGGGCGTGGAGGCTGTTCCGGGCTGTCCAGAGTGGAGCGCATCGACACCTCCTGAACAGAGGGTGAGCGGTCCTCTCGGTGCCGATGCCTGCTGGGTGCCGACTCCCTCGGCGACCCAGAGCTCTCGGTGCCGACGCGGGGAGGAGACCGGTGTCGATGCTTCTTCGACTTCTTCCGAAGCATGTCACCGGAGCTCCCCGGCACCGACGAGGAGGACGTAGAATCCAGCCGTCGCTTCCTCGGGGCCGAGGCCGAAGGAGGTCGATCTCGGGGGGGGGGGGGGGGCTGTACCGCAGGAGCCCTCAGGGTAGGGGGAGACCCACCCGAAGGCTCACCGCCACCAGCAGGGGAATGGACAGCCCTCACCTGCACTCCAGACGATGCACCACCGTCCGACGACATCAGCAGACGAGGTCCCGGTACCACCGACGTCGATGCAGTCGCCCGATGCCTCAGCGCCGATGCAGAGACTCGATGCCTCGATGCACCCGATACACTAGCAGCCGAGGAAGAAGGTCTGGACGCTGACGACGTCGATGCACTCGATGCCCCCGGTGCTGATGCCGACGAAGAGCCCGAGAACAAAACGTTCCACTGGGCCAATCTCGCTACCTGAGTCCGCCTTTGTAACAGGGAACACAGACTACAGTTCTGAGGACGGTGCTCGGCCCCCAGACACTGAAGACACGACGAGTGCCTATCAGTGAGCGAGATTACCCGGGCGCACTGGGTGCACTTCTTGAAGCCGCTGGAAGGCTTCGATGTCATGGGCGGAAAAATCACGCCGGCGAAATCAAAATCCGAAATGACGAAAGTGAGCACCAAAAACTTTAAGGGAGAAAAAATCTCGACCGAGGCCGAAAAGAGGCCTACCCCGACGACGAAAGAAAACTTACCAGGGCAAAATCTGAAAAATACGGGAAGGGGCAAACGAAACCCGAGAGGGCTTCCGGAGCACTTCCCAAAACAGTTTTTGAGGATTTTCCGAAGAAAAAACACGCCGAAAAAAGGACGCGCGAGGTTGACTTTCCGGGCCCGACACGGCGAAAACACGACCGTACCGAGTGCGGACGAAAGAAGACTGGCCGGCTCGAGCCAGTTTCGGGCGGGAAGACGGCCGCGCATGCGCGGTGCGCGCGGGCGCGCGAGGGCTAGCAAAGGACTTTGCTAGTGAAGATTCCGATTGGAGGGGCTGCCGTGGACGTCACCCCATCAGTGAGAACAAGCAGCCTGCTTGTCCTCGGAGAATATCGACGTCTATTTTTTTCGAAAATACGGTTCGGTCCGCCCCTTCACGGACCCGTTCTCGGAGATAAACGCCCATGGAGATAGACGTTTTCATTCAATTATGCCCCTCATGATCTACCCTCATATTCAATGACCACTCGTGAGGTTGCATTACCCTGCTCAGTCTGTCGGCCAGACAGTTGTGTACGCCTGCCAGATAAGTGGCTTGGAGAAACATGCCGTGACAGCATGCCCAAAGCCACATCTGGATGGCTTCCTGACACAAAGGGCAAGAACGGTGCCCCCTGCCTGTTGGTGTTATACAGTGCAACCTGATTGTCTGTTTGAATCAAGATAATTTGATTGGATAGTGGATCTCTGAAAGACTTCAGCGCGTTACAGATCGCCTGGAGCTCCAGGAGGTTGATCTGAAGATCTGTCTCCTGAGGGGACCAAGCTCCCTGAGTGTGAAGCCCATCCATGAGCACCCCACCCTAGGAGAGATGCATCCATCGTCAGCACCTTCTACGGTTGAGGAATTTGGAATGGGCGTCCCATATTCAAACTGGATCGAATTGTCCACCACTGAAGTGCAGAGTAGGTGGACACCTGGATGGCATCTTCTAGGTTCCCCGTGGCTTGATGCCACTAGGGTCCATTGAGAAGATCTCATGTGCAGACGTACCATGGGTGTAACATAAACCATGGAGGCAATGCAACCCAAGAGTCTCAACATCTGCCAAGCTGTGATTTGCCGAGACGTTCGAACCTTGGATACTAGGGACAGAAGGTTGTCTGCTCGGGAAGATAGGCTCGAATTGTTCGTGTGTCAAGCAATGCTCCATTGAACTCCAATTTTTGGACCGGAGTAAAGATGGTACTTGGGCAAATTTATTATGAACCCTAGTAGTTCCAGCACCTGAATAGTCATCCACATGGACTCCCGAGCACCATCCTCTGAGGTGCTCTCCACCAGCCAATCGTCGAGATAAGGGAACACATGCACTCCCAGCTTACTTAGCAATGCTACAACTACAGCTAGGCATTTTGCAAACACTGTGGGAGCTGACGCTAGGCCAAAAGGCAGCACACGTGTCACGTTCTCAAAACAGGAAACTGGTTTTGTGAGCCCTTGGGCCACTGCCAAGGAGCAGCAGCGGCAGGAGAATCACCCCAACACCAGATAAGGCAGACCGGAACTGGAACACGGTGGACTGGAGTAAGGCTTCACCTACACTTGGCCACCTTTCACCAAGAGTTGAGCTCTGGGCTTCAGGTGGCCGGTAGGACTTGCAGGACAAGGCAGGACACAGCAGTAGGCTGACAAATAACAGGAACACAAGAAACACGCTGGCAAACAAACAATCCAGAAACAAGCTGGGTCAGGGCAGGATGTAGACAGAAGAATAGTCCAATAAACAATCCGGGTCCAGGCAGGTGGCAGGCAGAAGAATAGTCCAATAAACAAACCGGGTCTGGGCAGGCGGCAGGCAGAAGAATAGTCCAAAAAACAAGCAGAGAAAAAGTCACCAACACGAACAGCACAACGGCACTGCAACACTTCACACCAAAGGAACGCCTCTGAAGAACACTGTTGCAAGGCAACTAAGAACCATACCAGGTGGTTAATAAAGGCAGGTCACAAGGGAGTTCACCAGGTATGGGTGCTGCTTGGTTCCAAAAAACTCCCAAAACAATCTGGAGAGCTGGAAGATCCGGACCGGACCAGCATATCTTCTGGAACACGGGAAGCGGTAAACCATCACCTCGCAGCATTCCCCAGGTCTGAACCCTGGGGACTGAGGTGACTGCGAGCCCGGGACCTGGACACAACCGTGACAGTATCCCTCCCTAAAGGCCTCCCCGGGCTTCTCGGGAGGTCTGGGTTTCCCTGGATCTTCTGGGTGAAACCGGCTGGCACGATAAGGTAGTCTTCCAATGTCCATATCCTTAGGCGCTGGCTGGGAGCTGGCCAATTGAGGGCGAGACTGGGCTTTGTTTACCAAGCGGTGTTGAGTGCCTGGCACTGGAGTTGAGCTACAGGCCATGGCTTGCTGCGAACTAGTCTTTTGATTCTTAGATATCCGGAGCTCCGGATTGTCCTGAAGCTTAAATCCTGGGGTCGACTTCTTATGTAAAGTGCGGGATCCCTGACCCCTAGGAGGCATCTCAGCAGTCCTGTTGGCCAGATCTGGAGACTTGGGCCCATTACCGGATTCCCCTTGGCACTGGCTGATCGGGGGTAAGGCACATGCATAGGTCATCCCCTTTGTAAAGGTCGTAGAGTCCTGAGAGTCACTAATGTCCGTCCATGCATCTGAATCCTGGTCCACCTGTTCGCCGACCACACTATCGGTGTCAGGGATGAAACAAAGTTTTCGGCACGACTCGCCCCAGTCCACGATCTCACCTTTACCCCAGTCTAGGACCGGGTTGTGTCTCTGTAGCCAGGGAAGACCTAAAACGATGGGTTGTACTGCTGAAGGAAGGACATATAGAGAGATATCCTCCCGGTGGTCGCCAATCTGTAGGCCCACAGGCAACGTTTGAGTATTTACATAGCCTTGGATACTACCATACACTGAAAAAAGCGGGATGGTCTTAGGTAGTTCTTGGGTAGGAATGTTCAGTTGCTGGACTAGAGATGCGGTTATAAAGCTTCCACCTGCCCCAGAATCCAAAAAGACCTCAGTATGCTCCTGTTTATGACCTAGGTCAAGAACCGCTGGCATGAGAAACTGAGTGCACAGAAGGTTAGAGGATTGACTTACTACAGTTCCTGCAGTTAATCCTGGCCCTAAAGAGCCGGGTTTCTGTGAGCAGTTGACCGCGTAGTGTCCCGTCTCACCACAGTACAAGCAGAGGTTGAGGGTCCGACGTCGCTGTCTTTCATGACTTGTGAGAGGGGTATGACCTAATTGCATGGGTTCTGCCGGTGGTTGTGAGGGAATCTCCCGTGTACGAGGAGCCTGGATGTGCCTAAAAGGAGGCGTGGCAGTTGGTGGAGCACTGTCCTTTGAACTGTGCCTTCCAGCATTTGTTTGGGGGGGGGGGGGGGGGGGAGGGGTGGCTCTTGGTCTCCCTGTTCTTCCCCCTCCAGTGGGAGCATGTCACTTCACAGGTCCTTCCCCTCCTGGGCCTCCAACTGTGGGAGAGGGACTGGGACCTCCCATGGCCCTGGGTCCAGGATGACTTCCACCCACACAGCCTCCTGGTTCACCTGTTGTGGGGCGTGAAGGTCTTCTTTGCCTTCACTGGGCATGGGCCAGTCTTGGGTCAGCTGCTGTTGAGCGTGGGGTCTTCTTCACCCACAATGGGTCTGGGCTGGCTGTTGAGCAGCTAGGGGGTGCCCTGTGTGTGTGTAAAAGGTGTAGAAACGAGATCAAGACATCCTACATGGCTTGCATAGTGATGCAACTGGCTGTTGGGAGGCAAGGACTGGGACAACTGTGGATTGTTGTTGTAACCTGGGGGACATGTCTGAGGTGTGGCACCAATGAGATGATGTAGGGAACCACAGAGGCAATATCAGAGGTCCCCCCCCACCAAGCGGGTTCTGGCCCTGCTGGAGGGCCCTGGGTGAGCAGGCACTGGCTGGGAGCGTAGTGTGGCACTGCACTGCTGGTTGGATGGGGCTATTGTAACAGTTTTTGTCAGAGAAGGGGGTGTGTGTGCATTCCCATGCCTATATGTCCAACAGCTGGGTGGGAGATGGCTGGGGACCATGGGGGGAGATGCCCATCCTTCTGGTCAACCCCAGGATAAAGGCAGTTCCCAGATGTACAGGTTGGAAACCTAGGTTTGGGGGCATGTATCTGTGGAATACTTAGGATAGCTATTTTAGGGCCCTGACTGATGACAGTGGGTGACATCATCAAAAGAATCAATGCCATAATTAGAGGGTACCCACGGAGGGAGGGGAAGTGTACATATAAGTGGGAGTTTTCTGAACAGGTGGTTGTTGCAGGCTCGCTGTAATGTGAAGACCTCAAAGGCCCCCCAGCTTCGGCCTTGAGGGATGTCTCACAAGGCAGCATAATGAACTTTGGAGCTGACAATGGTACAGCCAATGAGTGTGGGTTAGGGGCAATGAGAGACCATCCATTTGGCAGGGCAACTGATGATGTGAGGGCTCTGTGGTCAGTGTACTGTCCTGCTTGCACACTCCTATGTCTAAAGGGTTAGGGCTGTGTGCTCTGAATATAGGGGATGTGGGTTTGATTCCCACTGTGGGTGTATGGGTTGCTGTTGTTTCCCCTGCCATAGTGGTTGAAATGTGCTGGGCATTTTTGTATGTCATCTCATAGGTTAGATGCAACACATTCTAGCAGATATGGGGGTTGCTGGCACACTGTAAGGAGGATAGCTGCATATTCAGACCTTGATCAGGGATACAGAAATTATAAGGGGTGCTATGTCAGTGGTACTTACACTGGGCCCTGAGGCGATACCTCATGGGCAGGATTAGGGCGAGGTCCTCTCACCGGACATGCCTATAATGGCGCAGGCGCGACTCTAGGTCCTAGAACACCCCAAAGCGTCTGCAAAACAGAAGTTGGTGGGAGACAGAGTTCAGGTGATGGGCATTCTTGGCTTCACATACATTATTTTTTACGACAAGCTGTGCAATGCTCCTCAAATGCGCTGTAAAAGCTCACAACAGGCAGATTACCGGGTGGAGGGGGTTAAGCGGTTGGTATATATTACACAGGCACATGTGCTGTGAGCTAAGGTGGCCATGTGGAGCATGTGCACTGTTGCTGGGAGGTGGGGATAGGCAGAGGGGTGAAGGGTGCATTTGAGTTACCTTTTGTAAGCTGCTCCCAACAGTCTCATCAGTATGTAGGCGGGACCGGGGGTCCAGATATGTGCAGCCCCTCATTTTAGCAATGCATTGTTAGTGGAGGGGGCCCCATAATTATTTGTCATTGGATATTCTGCACATTCGGATTTCAGCAATGATTTTTTTTCTTTTTTCTTATGTACTGCAACAATAAAGCGAAGTTACTTACCTGTAGCAGGTATTCTCCGAGGACAGCAGGCTAATTGTTCTCACATATGGGTGACGTCCACGGCAGCCCCAGGTCCGGAAAATCTTCCTAGCAACAAAGGCTGCTAAAACCTTTGAGCGCGCGGGTGCGCGCACCGCACATGCGCAGCCATCTTCCCGCCTGTGGCGTGAGAGTCCCATTTCAGTCAACTTATGAAGCAAAACCAAAGAAAGGAACAACTCCAAAGGGGAGGCGGGCAGGTTGGTGAGAACAATCAGCCTGCTGTCCTCGGAGAATACCTGCTACAGGTAAGTAACTTCGCTTTCTCCGAGGATAAGCAAGCTGCTTGTTCTCACATATGGGTACCCCTAGCCCCCAGGCTCACTCAAAACAACAAACAGAGTCAATTGGGCCTCGCAACAGTGAGGATATAACAAAAATTGACCTAAGAAGAAACATCTAACAGAGTGCAGCCTGGAACAAAATAAAAATGGGCCTAGGGGGGTAGAGTTGGATTCTAAACCCTGAACAGATTCTGCAGCACCGACTGCCCAAACCGACTGTCGCGTCGGCTATCCTGCTGAAGGCAGTAATGAGATGTGAATGTGTGGACTGATGACCACGTTGCAGCCTTCCAAATCTCTTCAATAGTGGCAGACTTCAAGTGGGCCACTGACGCTGCCATGGCTCTAACACTATGAGCCATGTCATGACCCTCAATAGTAGCCCAGTTTGGGCGTAAGTGAAGGAAATGCAATCTGCTAGCCAATTGGAAATGGTGCGTTTCCCGACAGCCACTCCCCTTCTGTTGGGGTCGAAAGAAACAAACATTTGGGCGGACTGTCTGAAGGGGCTTGTCCGCTCCACATAGAAGGCCAATGCTCTCTTGCGGTCCAATGTATGCAACTGATGTTCAGCAGGGTGGGTATGAGGACGGGGAAAGAATGTTAGCAAGACAATTGACTGGTTCAGATGGAACGACACCACCTTCGGCAAGAACTTAGGGTGAGTGTGGAGGACTACACTGTTATGATGAAATTTAGTATAGGGAGCATGGGCTACCAAGGCTTGAAGCTCACTGACTCTACGAGCTGAAGTAACTGCCACCAAGAAAATGACCTTCCAGGTCAAGTACTTCAGATGGCTGGAATCCAGTGGCTCAAAAGGAGGTTTCATCAGCTGGGTGAGGACAACGTTGAGATCCCATGACACTGGTGGAGGTTTGACAGGGGGCTTTGACAAAAGCAAACCTCTCATGAAGCGAATGACTAAAGGCTGTCCAGAGATAGGCTTACCCTCTACACGATAATGGAAAGCACTAATTGAACTAAGATGAACTCTTACGGAGTTGGTCTTGAGACCAGACTCTGACAAGTGCGGAAGGTATTCAAGCAGGGTCTGTGTAGGACAAGAGCGAGGATCTAGGGTCTTGCTATCACACCAGACGGCAAACCTCCTCCATTTAAAAGAGTAACACCTCTTCGTGGAATCTTTCCTGGAAGCAAGCAAGACTCGGGAGACACCCTCAGAAAGACCTAAGGAGGCGAAATCTACGCCCTCAATATCCAGGCCGTGAGAGCCAGAGATTGGAGATTGAGATGTAGAAGAGCCCCCTTGTTCTGAGTGATGAGGGCTGGAAAACACTCCAATCTCCACGGTTCTTCGGAGGACAACTTCAGAAGAAGAGGGAACCAAATCTGACGCGGACAAAAGGGCGCAATCAGAATCATAGTTCCGCGGCCTTGCTGGAGTTTCAGCAAAGTCTTCCCCACCAGAGGTATGGGAGGATACGCATACAGAAGGCCTGACCCCCAATGAAGGAGAAAGGCATCTGAGGCTAGCCTGTCGTGGGCCTGAAGTCTGGAACAGAACTGAGGGACCTTGTGATTGATCTGAGTGGCAAAAAGATCCACCGAGGGGGTGTCCCATGCTCGGAAGATCTTGCGGGCAACCGCCCTGTTGAGAGACCACTCGTGAGGTTGCATTATCCTGCTCAACCTGTCGGCCAGACTGTTGTTTACGCCTGCCAGATACGTGGCCTGGAGAAACAAGCCGTGACAGCAGGCCCAAAGCCACATCTGGACAGCTTCCCGACACAGGGGGCGAGATCCGGTGCCCCCCTGCTTGTTGACACAGTACATGGCAACCTGGTTGTCTGTCTGAATTTGGATAATTTGATTGGACAGCCGATCTCTGAAAGCCTTTGGAGCGTTCCAGATCGCTGCCAACTCCAGGAGATTGATCTGAAGACCTGATTCCTGAAGGGACCAAGCTCCCTGACTGCGGAGCCCATCCACATGAGCTCCCCACCCTAGGAGAGATGCATCCGTAGTCAGCACTTTTTGAGGCTGACTACGGATCGAATTGGATCGAATTGTCCACCATATCAGGGAGTTGTGAAAAGCGGTGGACAACAGGATTGTATCTTCTAGATCCCCTGCAGCTTGATACCACTGGGAAGCTAGGGTCCACTGAGCAGATCTCATGTGCAGGCGTGCCATGGGAGTCACATGAACTGTGGAGGCCAGAAGTCTCAACATCTGCCGAGCTCTGATCTGCTGAGATGCTCTGGCCAGGAAACCAGGGACAGAAGGTTGTCCGCCCTCGCCTCGGGAAGATAGGCCCAAGCTGTCTGAGAGTCCAGCAGAGCTCCTAAGAATTCTAGTTGTTGAACTGGAAGGAGATGGGACTTAATTTATAACAAACCCGAGTAGCTCCAGGAGTTTGAGAGTCATCTGCATGGACTGTAGAGCTCCTGCCTCCGATGTGTTCTTCACCAGCCAATCGTTGAGATAAGCGAACACATGCACTCCCAGCCTGCGTAGCGACGCTGCAACAACCGCCAGGCATTTGGTGAACACTCGGGGCGCAGAGGCGAGCCCAAAGGGCAGCACACAATACCGAAAGTGCTGTGTTCCCAGGCAAAATCGAAGATACTGCCTGTGAGCTGGCAGTATCGGGATGTGAGTATAAGCATCCTTCAAGTCCAGGGAGTACAGCCAGTCATTTTTCTGAATCATGGGAAAGCATCCTGAACTTTTCTCAAATCAGATATTTGTTCAGGGCCCTTAGGTCTAGGATGGGACGCATCCCCCCTGTTTTCTTTTGCACAAGGAAGTACCTGGAATAGAATCCCAACCCTTCTTCCCCCAGTGGCACGAGCTCGACCGCATTGGCGCTGAGAAGAGCGGAGAGTTCCTCTGCCAAGTACTTGCCTGTGCTGGAAGCTGAAAGACTGAGCTCCCGGTAGGCAATTTGGAGGTTTGGAGATCAAATTGAGGGAGTATCTTCGCTGGACTATTTGAAGAACCCACCGATCGGAGGTTACAAGAGGCCACCTTTGGTAAAAAAATTTTACCTCCCCCCCAACCGGTAGATCATCCGGCACGGACACTTTTATTGTGGCTATGCTCGCCTGAAGCCAGTCAAAAGCCCACCCCTTGCTTTTGCTGGGGAGCTGCAGGGGCCTGTTGAGGCGCACGCTGTTGACGTGAACGAGCACGCTGGGGTTGAACCTGAGCAGGCTGGCGGGAAGGTGGATTGTACCTACACTTATTGTAAGCATAAGGAGCATTCCTCCTTCCCCCATAAAAACGTCTACCTGATGAGGTAGATGCTGAAGGCGCCCCTTGTGGGAGAGTTTGTCGAATGCGGTTTCCCGCTGGTGGAGCTGCTCTACCACCTGTTCGACCTTCTTGCCGAAAATATTATCCCCCCGGCAAGGAACAACCACAATCCGCTGCTGGACTCGACTGTCGAGGTCAGAGGCACGCAGACATGAGAGTCTGTGCACCACTATACCCTGAGCAGCGGCTCTGGACGCCACATCAAAAGAATCGTAAGTACCCCTGGACAGGAATTTGCGACACGCCTTCAGCTACCTGACCACCTCCTGAAAAGGCCTGGCCTGCTCCGAAGGGAGCTTATCGATCAGGTCCGCCCGTTGCTTTACATTATTCCGCAAGTGAATGCTCATGTAGAGCTGGTAGGACTGGATTTTGGAGATGAGCATAGCTGACTGGTAGGCCTTCCTCCCAAAAGAGTCCAAAGTCCGAGCCTCCCCTCCCGGGGGCGCCGAGGCGAAATGTCTCGTACTTTTGGCTCTCTTGAGAGCAGAATCCACAACCCCCGAGTCATGAGGCAATTGGGCCTTCATTAACTCCGGGTCCCCGTGAATCCTATACTGGGACTCAACCTTCTTAGGAATGGTGGGGTTAGATAGTGGTTTCATCCAGTTCTTTAACAATGTCTGCTTCAGGACATTATGTAAAGAAACAGTGGATGACTCCTTAGGTGGCAAAGGATAGTCCAGGACCTCGAACATCTCAGCCCTGGGCTCATCCTCAGTAACCACCGGGAAGGGAATGGCCGTAGACATTTCCCAGGACAAAGGACGAGAAAGACAAACTCTCTGGGGGAGAGAGCTTTCTCTCTGGTGAAGGCCACAAGACTCCTCAGAAGAGAAATATCTTGGATCTTCCTCTGCCTCCCACGAGGCCTCCCCTTTGGTATCGGACAGGAGTTCTCTGACTGAAGTCTGAAGCCGAGCCCGTCTCGACGTCGAGGAGCTATGTCCTCGCTGGCGATGCCGAGAAGTGGAGTCCCGTGCCGGTAGCGATGAAGCTCCCTCCATCGATGTAGAATTAACTCGGGGGGCAGCCGAGGCCCAGGCGGGGAGCCAGCCGCCGCATCTATCGATGGTACCGTCGGTGCAAGCACCTCCGGTACTGGAACAGACAGTCGCAGCAGCCTTTCCAGGATCCCTGGAAGAATGGCATGGAGGCGCTCGTCAAGAGTGTCTGTCGAGAAAAGCTGTGGTGTCGGTACAGGAGTTGAGGCCAGAATCTGCCGAGAAGGAAGCGGTACCGGGCTGTCCAGAGACCGGCGCATTGACACCTCTTGTATGGAGGGTGAGCATTCCTCCCGGCGTCGACACTTCACGGGTGCCGATTCCCTCGACGCCCCAGAGCTCTAGGTACCGTGACGAGAAGGGGACCAATGACGGTGCTTTTTTGCCTTCGCTCGAGGCATGTCACCGGTACCCCTCGGTACCGACGCGGAGGATGTGGAATCCACACGCCTCCTCGGGGTCGGGTCCGAAAGGGATCATTCCCGATGGGCCTGTACCGCAGGAGCCCTCGAGGCAGGTGGAGACCCACTCGATGGTTCACTGCTGCCAGCATGTGATGGTCTCTGGACAGCCATTACCTGCGCTCCCGAGGTCGATGCACTCTCCGGTGCCGACATCAACACCGCCAACCTTGGTACTGCTGTCGATGTCGACGTCAAAGTACCAGGCAAAGCTCCAAACAGGCCTTCCCGTTGAACTTGTCTTGACGCTTGTGTCCGCTTTTTAAGGCTAAGACACAACTTACATGTGTCTGGGCGATGGTCGGGCCCAAGGCACTGGATACACCACGTGTGAGGGTCCGTGCCTGAGATTGCCCGGTTGCACTTCTTGAAGCTGCTGGCGAGCCTCGATGTCATTGACGGAAAAATAATGGCGGCGAAATCAAAATTTGCGATGGTGCCGAAGGAAGGGCACAAAAAAGGGAGAAAATCCGTACGGGCGGCCAAAATGGCCGCACACGACGACGAAAGAAAACTTGAGGGCAAAAACTAAGAAACTAAGGGAAAACTTTTTTTTTTTTTACAAGAAAAAACGAAACCGCTCGTGCACAAACACAACGAAGAAGAAAAAACTGGCAAAAAGCCGACTAAAACGAAGGCTCTTCTTTTCTGGGGCACAGAACTGCCATAAACAGCCGCTCTTGACCGCGGAAAAAAGAAGACTGAAGCGGGACTCTCCCGCGACAGCCGGGAAAGATGGCCACGCGATTTTCCGGACCTGGGGCTGCCATGGACGTCACCCATATGTGAGAACAAGCAGCCTGCTTGTCCTCGGAGAATATGTACTACAATAACAAAGGGACCACAGTGCATGTGGCTCTGCCTATGTATGGTGTTTGCACATCATCGATGCTGTGATCCTGAGGACAATGCTGCACACTCACCTTCTCAGGGTGGCTCTGACTGCTCTCCATGCCCTCATGCAGATGATGGTGGTGCTTGAAGATGTGTCTTCTGTACCTGAGGCACAGGAGAACCAGGAGCTCTCTCTCAGCAATGCTGTACTTAGGCTCCCTTCTCCAAGATACATCTGTGGGCACTGAAGAACGATCTTCCGTGTGCAGAGGTATATAATCACGTTTTGTATGTGGAGGGAATGTCCTGCCGTTGCTGTGGATGTTTTTGGGACGCAGGGACCAGTACTGCTGTTGGACATTTGGAATAGGGCATTTCCAACTAGTGGAAACATTTATCTTAGAAAGTCTAGGGGAATTTTTGGGATGTCTTCTTTCAAAACGTTATTTTGGAGGTATTTTCAAATATCGGAAAATGTTTATTTTTTTCATTATGGACAGTTTTTAAACGTTTTCCGATAAATGTTTACTTCTCCACTTGAATGTCATATCGAAAATGCCCCTCTACATGTGAGAATATCTTATTTTTGTACTAAATAAGCCTCTAAATTTTAAGTTTAACCTGTTGAGTTAGATGACTCAGTTCGGCATCTTGGCCGTTATTTTTTCTAGCTGAATACTCCAAAGTTGCTCCTCTAATGGTAGACTTAAAGGATTAATAGCAGTAATAAAAAAAAAAAAAGGTCTAAGATAACTGAACACAGGATGTCAATAAAATACAGAGCAGTGTACACAGGCTAGTACCAATTGATTCCAGTCTCAATTTTATTAAAAGCAACCATAGATTAAATTGTAAACTGTAAATCTAATCAGGCTGCCAATATGCTCGATTCCTGCTCCAGGGGCAGTCTTTTTACAACTGTAGACAGTAATTCCACCTAAGATAACCACTTATGGTACCTCTATGGTTGGACATAAGGGGCTCTCAAACCCCAGATGTAACTCCTTAGAGCTAGGTAAAAAAGCTCATTAAATTGAAGATACTCCTTTATAGTCATTGATATTTCTTGATGAAAAATGGATCTTGTAAAAAAAAAAAAAGAATTGTTAAGCTGCCATAAAGAATGGAGATAGTCTCCACTACAGAGATTCAGCTGAAGTCCAGTATCAGCATGATCTAACACTGTGATAGTATCAATAACAGCACTTTCTGAATAAGACTATACTCTGTGAGATAAAGCAAAGTTACTCACCTGTACGTTTCGTACCATCCTATGGGGGCGGGGAATTATTATGTGAGCTCTTCTGGGCCATTTTCAGCTTCATGGGCACACTTGGGTACAATTGTTTTCCATTACATTTTGAGACATCATTGTTTATTTATTTCTTAGGATTTATTTACCACCTTTTTGAAGGAATTCAGTCAAGACAGTATAGGTTGTTGATGTACTATACGTTTTCGAATACCATTAGGAGGCCTTTGTCAGCGGCAGAGATACGTCAATTTTACATTAGGCTTCTAGTTTAGTCCTGTGTTTCTAAAATACATCACAGGCTGTAGACATTTTGCCTAAAATAGCTACATGCCGACATTCATGAGTTTTCTAAAATGATGCTGTAAATTACTATCTGGTATGTGAAGGCATAATCATGCTACTCCTCTGAATCAACAAGCATTGACTTATGATTACATACAGATATAAATTTAAGCGTTTACTGTTGACCCATTATGCTTTTCACACCAGAACTCTAAAATGTCTGGCCATTATGCATATTCCTTACACTCCTTTCCATGCTCCATGTTCTTCCCAGCAGATCTGTTATCTGCTCCTCCGCTCTCCAAAGTCCACCTAGAGATTATGTGGTGTACTGCCTTTTCATATCTAGTTCTTTCTTTATGGAACATACTTCCCTATAATTTGAGAATTGAAAGCTCATATCCAAAAGTCAAAGCAGAGCTCAAAATGCAGTGTTTTGAGAAAGCCTATAATACTGTTTAGATAATAATTGGCCATACCAGGTTGCTCACAGGGCGATAGCATCTCCTTGTATTCTGGTGCAAAAATATCTGTTGTTTTCTCTGGCTTTACTGTTTTGGGGGCCCTTTTACTAGTGCACACTAATAGATATTAGCGCTCACTAAAATCTACGTGTCCTATACCTATGGACCACGTGGCACTTACTGCACATTAATGTCCGTTAACTAAACTTTAGTAAAAAGGCCCCATTTTCTTTTTCTTACCTCATGGGTTGATACCATGGGTGTAGTCAGCATTTCATTTTTTTTTTGGGGGGGGGGGGGGGGGGGGGGGGGGGGGCATTCATTTCCTTTCTGTTCTCCCACCTCTCCACTGCACCTACACTACCCAAATTGCAAAGGACTGAAATTCAAAACAACTTACGCAGCCGGCTTCTGCTACATAAGTGCACAACTATGGAATGGGCTCCCACTCCATGACCACTTGAACTTTAGGAAATCACTAAAAACCTACCTCTTCAAAAAGGCCTACCCCAACGACCCCACTTAACCCTCTTCACCTACCAACACAGCATGATTATGATCAAACAGGACATCACGTAATCTTCATCCATTCTGACCCTCCACTTATACCTCATACGATCACTATACAACTTTGTATTTGTTATCCACCGACTGGGCAAACGCCTTTGACGGTACTAAGTAAGCCACACTGAGCCTGCAAATAGGTGGGAAAATGTGGGGTACAAATGCAATAAATAAATAAATACCTTTGCTGAAGGAGGTGCCCAAGCCCCACCAGTCAAAGAGATCCACTGCCTGAACTCCCCCCACCACCATGCTGGCTCAGGAGTGAGGAAGTCGGTGGAATGCTTTCCGGCCGTGGATGCCAGCCCTTCCGCACTTGCTCAGTTCATGCGCAAACTGAGCCTGTGCAGGGGTCGTGAAAAGCACTTCCATGCTCTGAGGCAGCATGAGGGGCAATGGGTCTCTTTGGCTGGCAATGCTTGAGCACCCTTGCCAGCTATTCGATGGGTGCTGCAGTTGAGGAGGACTGAGCCCAATGGGGGGCCCAGGCTTTTATATATATATATATATATATATATATATATAGATATAGATAGATAGATATATATATATATATATATATATATAGATATAGATAGATAGATAGATAGATAGATAGATAGATACACACACACACACACACACACAGTGCACTCCATTTAAGTGCACGTCGGATAAGCGCATGCTCTGTTTAACTGCATGCCGTACTTCGGTCCCGTTTTTGGCGCCATCAATTTCTATGGGGACAAACTTCGGTTTAGCACACCACTAATAAGTGCAAGATTCGCTTAAATGCATGGTTTAAGACCGCTCCTCTGCAGGAAAGACTCCACATAAGCGCGCGCACGGAATATGGAAGTCTGTTGGCGCATGACAACCAACGAGATTTCAAATTTACCACCCCTTTAACTGCTACAGGCAGAATAAGCGAAAGAATGTTAGAGTGTCCACTGGGGTTGTCGTCATCGCACAACTGTAAGACTAACACTGGCTGAACGAATAGAAGTTCTTAAAAAATTAGAAAACAAACAAAGTCAAGCATCTATTGCTAAAGAATATGGTGTCAATCCCAGTCAAATTTCATGTGTCATGAAGCAGAAAGACCAGCTTCTGGAAGACTGGCAAAACAATATAAATCCACAACGGAAACGAAAACGGGCAGGAAAAGCTGAGGAGGTGAATTTTCAATGCTGACGAAAACGGTCTCTACTGGCGAGCGATTCCTGATGGAACACTTGCATTCAAACACGCCGAAACTACTGGAGGTAAAACGTTGAAGGACCGACTGACAATCCTCCTTTGCTGCAATATGGATGGGAGTGAGAAGTTGGAACCCCTTGTCATTGGAAAGAGCAAACAGCCCTGTTGCTTCAAGAAAGTTAAGTGACTTCCTGTGTCATACGAGGCTAATGCAAATTCATGGCTGACTGGGGAAATTTGGAAGCAGTGGCTAAAGAAGTTAGACACTAGAATGCGGGCACAAAAGCGTCAGATTTTGTTGCTTTGTTATAATTGTGCTGCATACAGGGATGATGTCAAGCTGTCTAAAGTCACGGTGGTCTTCCTGCCACCAAACACTACCTCTCTGATCTAACCTATGGATCAGGGCATAATAGCCAATTTCAAACAACATTATCGGGCTCTTGTGCTATGTCGTCTGATGAGCGTTATGGATGACCAGACTTGCAAGGATAAATGTGCTGTTGAACTGGCTCATAATCTATCACTGTTGGATTCCCTACATATGCAGAAGGAAGCCTGGAATCATGTTACACAGGCAACCATTGTGAACTGCTCAAGTGGGCAAGCTTTGTTAAGGATGTGGAGAGGGACGAAACAGATGCAGCTGTTGCAAACGCATCAGATGAACAGTTTATTGACATCCCAGCCGGTGTTACTGAAGAGGAGTTTCATCGCTATGTAGCTGTTGATTACGATCTACAAACAGCTGATAACAGCACTGATGTCGAGATATGCGCCTACACGCAGGCAACAACGGCTGATGATGAAACAGATGATGAAATTAGCAGCGAGGCACATGCTGACGAAATTCAACAACCTCCTCCTGTCACTTTTGCAAGAGCACTGGACAGTCTCAACACCATACGTGCCTATCTGGAGGCCACTGGATGTCAGTGCTATGACAGCTTTTACCATCTGGCAGACGTAGTCTACGGAACTCACAGACCCAATAGTGTACAGAGGACTATAACTGATTACTTCAAGTAAGCCTAACGTCAGTTAACGGAGACTGTATACTGTACGTATAATAATAAACAGTACTGTACATATGTTTATCAGATGTCAAACTTCTTTGGGTCACAACGGTTAAGTGCACAGTTAACTGTATGCATTTCTTTGGTCCCAGACCCTTGCACTTAAGCGGATTGCACTGTATATATGTGTGTGTGTGTATGTATATATATATATATATATATATATATGTGTGTGTGTGTGTGTGTGTATATATATATATACATATCTCTCTATATAAAACGCACCTCCAACATTAGAATGAAGCCTCTGTTAGCCAAAAGTGAAGGGGGTGAGATCGCATTGTGTCTGCCCCGCCCACGCGTCAAACGTGATGACGTCGAGGGCGGAGCAATGACACTCATCCAATCGCAACGCTCGGCAGCGAAGCGTCAGGGAAGGAGGCGGCGCTCTCAACGTCTAGCCTTCCCTGTGTTCCGCCTTCTTCTGACGTCAAGGATGACGTCAAAAGAAGGCGG
The DNA here is from genome assembly GCF_901765095.1 of Microcaecilia unicolor. Lineage (NCBI taxonomy): Eukaryota > Metazoa > Chordata > Amphibia > Gymnophiona > Siphonopidae > Microcaecilia > Microcaecilia unicolor. The sequence continues at coordinate 92,875,308 of NC_044036.1, read as the reverse complement.
AACACAGCGAAGGGAAACCTAGACGTCGGGAGCACCGCCTCCTTCCCTGACGCTTCGCTGCCGGAACCACGGAGGTACATTTAAAAACAAGAAAAAAAAATAAAAACCATGTTGGGGGGAGCGAAGAGGGTGGCCACAAAAGAAAAACAATGGGAGCGGGAGGGCAGGGGAGAAACGACACCATGGATGCGAAGGGGGGGGGGGGGGGGGGGGGGGAAGAAGAGGGCGGCCCAGGCTGGGACATGGGAGAGAGAGGAGCATGGATGCAAGGGGGGGTCATGGAAGGGAGACAGGGGACTTGCTGGAAAAGGATGAATGGAGGCGGCAGGGGACAGAGGAGCATGGATGGGCATGGATTGGGAGGGCAGGGCTCAGGGAGAGAGGGCAATTGCTGGAAAGGGATGAATGGAGGGGGCAGGGGACAGAGGAGCATGGATGGGCATGGATTGGGAGGGCAGGACTCAGGGAGAGAGGTAAATTGCTGGATAGGGATGAATAGAGGGGACAGATGGGCATGGATGGATATGGATTGCAGGGGAGGCCTCAGGCAGAGAGGGGAAATGCTGGATAGGGAAAAATGGAGGGGCCAGGTGACAGATGAGCATGGATGGGCATGGATTGGAAGGGCAGGACTCAGGGAGAGGGGAATTGCTGGATAGGGATGAATGGAGGGCACAGATGAGCATGGATGCATATGGATTGCAGGGCAGGCCTCAGGCAGAGAGGGGAATTGCTGGATAGGGATGAATGGAGGGGCCAGGTGAAAGAGGAGCATGGATTGGAAGGGCAGGACTCAGGGAGAGGGGAATTGCTGGATAGGGATGAATGGAGGGGACAGATGGCCATGGATGGATATGGATTGCAGGGCAGGCCTCAGGCAGAGAGGGGAAATGCTGGATAGGGAAAAATGGAGGGGCCAGGTGACAAAGGAGCATGGATTGGAAGGGCAGGACTCATGGAGAGGGGAATTGCTGGATAGGGATGAATGGAAGGGACAGATGGCCATGGATGCATATGGATTGCAGGGCTGGCCTCAGGGAGACAGCGGAATTGCTGGATAGGGATGAATGGAGGGGCCAGGTGACAGAGGAGCATGGATTGGACTCACACTTTCACTCTGACTCTCAAACACTCACTCTCACATACACTCTCCCAAACACACACACTCCGAGGAAAACCTTGCTAGCGCCCGTTTCATTTGTGTCAGAAACGGGCCTTTTTTACTAGTATATATATAAAAGCTGTTTTATATAACATGTTGCACTAGAATTTGAAAAGCGTACAAAAAATCAAACAGGGAAGGTATTTTGGATTTAGCTCACACCTTTTCCAATTGTAGCCCGACTTAAGTTATGTTCAGGAAGAACAGTCATTTTCCTGTCCGCAGGGGGCTTACAATCTAAGTTTATATCTGAGGAAATGAAGGGTTAAGTGGCTTGCCTAAGATCACAAGGAGTTGCAGTGGGTTTTAAATTGGGTTTCTGTGGTTCTAAGCCTACTGTAGTAACCATTAGGTTACCCCTCCACTGTCTACAAGTTTGTGAAAACTATTTGAAGTGCACAGATCAAGTTATTATGGTTAAAATGTTTAAATACGAATGTGAAATTTCTACTGCATTACCTTCAGATTAATTCCACCCAGAGTGCTCTTTAAAATATCGCTGCTTTTGAAGTTATTACAATGGTGAATTTCGTTTCCATCCAGAATTGCTGCACTTCCTGGATACAGCTCAATACCAGCCCCCTGGTAAAACATGAGAAAAGGTCATCAAATATTCCAATATGTAAACACTAACGACAAGTTATTAACATTTCTCTCTTGACTTCAATGTATGCAGAGCACTTAGCAATCTTGGGATTAATTATGTCAAGGGCAGATTAGATTCAAGATCTGCACGACCGTACACAAAATCATTCATGCAGATGCCCCACTCTACATGTTAAACTTAGTGGACCTACCGCCCAGAAACGCCAAAAGATCAGCCCGCAAATTCCTCCATTTGAACTTCCCCAGCTGTAAAGGAATTAAATACAAACAGGCACAGGCATACGCGACTACCTTTGCGTACAAGAGCACACAGATATGGAACGCACTACCCATGGCCCTAAAAACCATGGACAACTTAACCAGCTTTCGCAAATCTTTGAAGACACATCTCTTCAACAAGGCCTACAAAAGACATCCTTAACGAAACAAATCACTCCTTATACCACCCAAGTGCCTCAAAAAACACTTCTCACTCGACCTTACCTAACACCTTTCCATCTAAATCCTCATCTACCTTCAGCCTATTATCGACTGTATTTAAGATCATGTAAAGCGAATGCTACATACCTGTAGAAGGTATTCTCCGAGGAGAGCAGGCTGATTGTTCTCACTGATGGGTGACGTCCACGGCAGCCCCTCCAATCGGAAACTTCTCTAGCAAAGTCCTTTGCTAGTCCTCGCGCGCCCGCGCGCACCGCGCATGCGCGGCCGTCTTCCCGCCCGAAACCGGCTCGAGCCGGCCAGTCCAGTATGTAGCAAGACAATACACTTCAAGGGAAGACACAACTCCAACGGGGAGGCGGGCGGGTTTGTGAGAACAATCAGTCTGCTGTCCTCGGAGAATACCTTCTACAGGTATGTAGTATTCGCTTTCTCCGAGGACAAGCAGGCTGCTTGTTCTCACTGATGGGGTATCCCTAGCCCCCAGGCTCACTCAAAACAACAACCATGGTCAATTGGGCCTCGCAACGGCGAGGACATAACTGAGATTGACCTAAAAAATTTACCAACTAACTGAGAGTGCAGCCTGGAACAGAACAAACAGGGCCCTCGGGGGGTGGAGTTGGATCCTAAAGCCCAAACAGGTTCTGAAGAACTGACTGCCCGAACCGACTGTCGCGTCGGGTATCCTGCTGCAGGCAGTAATGAGATGTGAATGTGTGGACAGATGACCACGTCGCAGCTTTGCAAATTTCTTCAATGGAGGCTGACTTCAAGTGGGCTACCGACGCAGCCATGGCTCTAACATTATGAGCCGTGACATGACCCTCAAGAGCCAGCCCCGCCTGGGAGTAAGTGAAGGAAATGCAATCTGCTAGCCAATTGGATATGGTGCGTTTCCCTACAGCCACTCCCCTCCTATTGGGATCAAAAGAAACAAACAATTGGGCGGACTATCTGTGGGGCTGTGTCCGCTCCAGGTAGAAGGCCAATGCTCTCTTGCAGTCCAATGTGTGCAGCTGACGTTCAGCAGGGCAGGAATGAGGACGGGGAAAGAATGTTGGCAAGACAATTGACTGGTTCAGATGGAACTCCGACACGACCTTTGGCAAGAACTTAGGGTGAGTGCGGAGGACTACTCTGTTATGATGAAATTTGGTGTAAGGGGCCTGGGCTACCAGGGCCTGAAGCTCACTGACTCTACGAGCTGAAGTAACTGCCACCAAGAAAATGACCTTCCAGGTCAAGTACTTCAGATGGCAGGAATTCAGTGGCTCAAAAGGAGGTTTCATCAGCTGGGTGAGAACGACATTGAGATCCCATGACACTGTAGGAGGCTTGACAGGGGGCTTTGACAAAAGCAAACCTCTCATGAAGCGAACAACTAAAGGCTGTCCCGAGATCGGCTTACCTTCCACATGGTAATGGTATGCACTGATTGCGCTAAGGTGAACTCTTACAGAGTTGGTCTTGAGACCAGACTCAGACAAGTGCAGAAGGTATTCAAGCAGGGTCTGTGTAGGACAAGAGCGAGGAGCTAGGGCCTTGCTGTCACACCAGACGGCAAACCTCCTCCTCAGAAAGAAGTAACTCCTCTTAGTGGAATCTTTCCTGAAAGCAAGCAAGACGCGGGAGACACCCTCTGACAGACCCAAAGAGGCAAAGTCTACGCTCTCAACATCCAGGCCGTGAGAGCCAGGGACCGGAGGTTGGGATGCAGAAGAGCCCCTTCGTCCTGCGTGATGAGGGTCGGAAAACACTCCAATCTCCACGGTTCTTCGGAGGATAACTCCAGAAGAAGAGGGAACCAGATCTGACGCGGCCAAAAAGGAGCAATCAGAATCATGGTGCCTCGGTCTTGTTTGAGTTTCAACAAAGTCTTCCCCACCAGAGGAATGGGAGGATAAGCATACAGCAGGCCCTCCCCCCAATCCAGGAGGAAGGCATCCGATGCCAGTCTGCCGGGGGCCTGAAGCCTGGAACAGAACTGAGGGACTTTGTGGTTCACTCGAGATGCGAAGAGATCCACCAAGGGGGGTGCCCCACGCTTGGAAGATCTGGCGCACCACTCTGGAGTTGAGCGACCACTCGTGAGGTTGCATAATCCGGCTCAGTCTGTCGGCCAGACTGTTGTTTACGCCTGCCAGATATGTGGCTTGGAGCACCATGCCGAGACGGCGAGCCCAGAGCCACATGCTGACGGCTTCCTGACACAGGGGGCGAGATCCGGTGCCCCCCTGCTTGTTGACATAGTACATGGCAACCTGGTTGTCTGTCTGAATTTGGATAATTTGATGGGACAGCCGATCTCTGAAAGCCTTCAGAGCGTTCCAGATCGCTCGCAACTCCAGGAGATTGATCTGTAGACCGCGTTCCTGGAGGGACCAGCTTCCTTGGGTGTGAAGCCCATCGACATGAGCTCCCCATCCCAGGAGAGACGCATCCGTTGTCAGCACTTTTTGTGGCTGAGGAATTTGGAAAGGACGTCCCAGAGTCAAATTGGACCAGATTGTCCACCAATACAGGGATTCGAGAAAACTCGTGGACAGGTGGATCACGTCTTCTAGACCCCCAGCAGCCTGATACCACTGGGAGGCTAGGGTCCATTGAGCAGATCTCATGTGAAGACGTGCCATGGGAGTCACATGAACTGTGGAGGCCATGTGGCCCAGCAATCTCAACATCTGCCGAGCTGTGATCTGCTGGGACGCTCGTACCCGCGAGACGAGGGACAACAAGTTGTTGGCCCTCGTCTCTGGGAGATAGGCACGAGCCGTCCGAGAATCCAGCAGAGCTCCTATGAATTCGAGTTTCTGCACTGGGAGAAGATGGGACTTTGGATAATTTATCACAAACCCCAGTAGCTCCAGGAGGCGAATAGTCATCTGCATGGACTGCAGGGCTCCTGCCTCGGATGTGTTCTTCACCAGCCAATCGTCGAGATATGGGAACACGTGCACCCCCAGCCTGCGAAGTGCCGCTGCTACCACAGCTAGGCACTTTGTGAACACCCTGGGCGCAGAGGCGAGCCCAAAGGGTAGCACACAGTACTGGAAGTGGCGTGTGCCCAACTGAAATCGCAGATACTGTCTGTGAGCTGGCAGTATCGGGATGTGAGTGTAGGCATCCTTCAAGTCCAGAGAGCATAGCCAATCGTTTTGCTGAATCATGGGGAGAAGGGTGCCCAGGGAAAGCATCCTGAACTTTTCTTTTACGAGATATTTGTTCAGGGCCCTTAGGTCTAGGATGGGACGCATCCCCCCTGTTTTCTTTTCCACAAGGAAGTACCTGGAATAGAATCCCAGCCCTTCTTGCCCGGATGGCACGGGCTCGACCGCATTGGCGCTGAGAAGGGCGGAGAGTTCCTCTGCAAGTACCTGCCTGTGCTGGAAGCTGTAAGACTGAGCTCCCGGTGGACAATTTGGAGGTTTTGAGGCCAAATTGAGGGTGTATCCTTGCCGGACTATTTGAAGAACCCACTGGTCGGAGGTTATGAGAGGCCACCTTTGGTGAAAAGCTTTCAACCTCCCCCCGACTGGCAGGTCGCCCGGCACTGACACTTGGATGTCGGCTATGCTCTGCTGGAGCCAGTCAAAAGCTCGCCCCTTGCTTTTGCTGGGGAGCCGCGGGGCCTTGCTGAGGCGCACGCTGCTGACGAGAGCGAGCGCGCTGGGGCTTAGCCTGGGCCGCAGGCTGTCGAGAAGGAGGATTGTACCTACGCTTACCAGAAGCATAGGGAACAGTCTTCCTTCCCCAAAAAAATCTTCTACCTGTAGAGGTAGATGCTGAAGGCTGCCGGCGGGAGAACTTGTCGAATGCGGTGTCCCGCTGGTGGAGATGCTCTACCACCTGTTCGACTTTCTCTCCAAAAATATTATCCGCACGGCAAGGCGAGTCCGCAATCCGCTGCTGGAGTCTATTCTCCAGGTCGGCGGCACGCAGCCATGAGAGCCTGCGCATCACCACACCTTGAGCAGCGGCCCTGGACGCAACATCAAAGGTGTCATACACCCCTCTGGCCAGGAATTTTCTGCACGCCTTCAGCTGCCTGACCACCTCCTGAAAAGGCTTGGCCTGCTCAGGGGGAAGAGCATCAACCAAGCCCGCCAACTGCCGCACATTGTTCCGCATATGTATGCTCGTGTAGAGCTGGTACGACTGAATTTTGGCCACGAACATAGAAGAATGGTAGGCCTTCCTCCCAAAGGAGTCTAAGGTTCTAGGGTCTTTGCCCGGGGGCGCCGAAGCATGCTCCCTAGAACTCTTAGCCTTCTTTAGGGCCAAATCCACAACTCCAGAGTCATGAGGCAACTGGGTGCGCATCAGCTCTGGGTCCCCATGGATCCGGTACTGGGACTCGATCTTCTTGGGAATGTGGGGATTACTTAGTGGCTTGGTCCAGTTCGCAAGCAATGTCTTTTTTAGGACATGGTGCAAGGGAACAGTGGACGCTTCCTTAGGTGGAGAAGGATAGTCCAGGAGCTCAAACATTTCAGCCCTGGGCTCGTCCTCCACAACCACCGGGAAGGGGATGGCCGTAGACATCTCCCGGACAAAGGAAGCGAAAGACAGACTCTCAGGAGGAGAAAGCTGCCTTTCAGGAGAGGGAGTAGGATCAGAAGGAAGACCCTCAGACTCCTCGTCCGAGAAATATCTGGGGTCTTCCTCTTCCTCCCACGAGGCCTCACCCTCGGTGTCAGACACAAGTTCACGAACCTGTGTCTGCAACCTCGCCCGGCTCGACTCCGTGGAGCCACGTCCACGATGGGGGCGTCGAGAGGTAGACTCCCTCGCCCGCATCAGCGAAGCTCCCTCCGCCGACGTAGTCGGGGAGCCCTCCTGGGAGGTGGCCGCAGTCGGCACCGCACGCGGTACCTGACGTCGGGGACCTCACCCCGGGCGATGGGCCAGCCGGCGCCACGCTCGACGGTACCGGAAGCGCAAGCACCGCCGGTACCGGAGGGGAAGGGCGCAACAGCTCTCCCAGAATCTCTGGGAGAACGGCCCGGAGGCTCTCGTTCAGAGCGGCTGCAGAGAAAGGCAAAGAGGTCGATGCAGGCGTCGACGTCAGAACCTGTTCCGGGCGAGGAGGCTGTTCTGGGCTGTCCAGAGTGGAGCGCATCGACACCTCCTGAACAGAGGGTGAGCGGTCCTCTCGGTGCCGATGCCTGCTGGGTGCCGACTCCCTCGGCGACCCAGAGCTCTCGGTGCCGACGCGGGGAGGCGACCGGTGTCGATGCTTCTTCGACTTCTTCCGAAGCATGTCACCGGAGCTCCCCGGCACCGACGAGGAGGACGTAGAATCCAGCCGTCTCTTCCTCGGGGCCGAGGCCGAAGGAGGTCGGTCTCGGGGGGGCTGTACCGCAGGAGCCCTCAGGGTAGGAGGAGACCCACCCGAAGGCTCACCGCCACCAGCAGGGGAATGGACAGCCCTCACCTGCACTCCTGACGATGCACCACCGTCCGACGACATCAGCAGACGAGGTCCCGGTACCACCGACGTCGATGCAGTCGCCCGATACCTTGGCGCCGATGCAGAGGCCCGATGCCTCGATGCACTCGATACAGTGGCGGCCAAGGAAGATGGTCTGGACGCTGACGACGTCGATGCACTCGAAGATCCCGGTGCCGATGCCGACGAAGGGCCCAAGAACAACACGTTCCACTGGGCTAATCTCGCTACCTGAGTCCGCCTTTGAAGCAGGGAACACAGACTACAGTTCTGAGGGCGGTGCTCGGCCCCCAGACACTGAAGACACGACGAGTGTCTATCAGTGAGCGAGATTACCCGGGCGCACTGGGTGCACTTCTTGAAGCCGCTGGAAGGCTTCGATGTCATGGGCGGAAAAATCACGCCGGCGAAATCAAAATCCGAAATGACGGAAAAAGAGCACCAAAAAATTTAGAAGGGAGAAAATCTCGAACGAGGCCGAAAAGAGGCCTACCCCGACGACGAAAGAAAACTTATCGGGGGCAAAAAGCTGGAAGTACGGGAAGGGGTGGTCTGAAACCCGGGGGGGGGGGGGGGGGGTTCCGAAGCACTTCCCGACACTGTAAAGACTTTTTCCGAAGAAAAACCACGTCAAAAATAAATTTGGACGCGCGAGGTCGACTTTCCGGGGCTCGACACGGCGAAACACGACCGTACCGAGTGCGGACAAAAGAAGACTGGCCGGCTCGAGCCGGTTTCGGGCGGGAAGACGGCCGCGCATGCGCGCGGGCGCGCGAGGACTAGCAAAGGACTTTGCTAGAGAAGTTTCCGATTGGAGGGGCTGCCGTGGACGTCACCCATCAGTGAGAACAAGCAGCCTGCTTGTCCTCGGAGAATGACTATATCATTATAACACTCTGTAAGCCACATTGAGCCTGCAAAAAGGTGGGATAATGTGGGGTACAAATGCAATAAATAATAATAATAATAATCTAGGCCAGTTTTTCTGATCACAAACACTGATCGGGATGAGGTTTTGCTCCATCCTAGTATTTATGATTTTGAAGAATTTTAAATTGCAACAAGACTGTGATCTTTAAATCAAAATATTTATCCAGCAGATATTCAGCAGGCTGCAGCCAGCATTTAAAATGCCCCAGATATTCAGTGCTGGGCCATGTTCACGCACTGGCATTGAATACTCGTAGCTAATTCCACAGGTGCTAGCCGCCAGAGCTTAGGAGGGTATCAGCTGATATTCATCAGGGACCCGCATAAGACATTTATGCAGGTACTGGCTAAATATCGACCTGGAACCTACATAAAGAATGCAGATATTCTCTTCTCTGATTTCCCCTCCCTCCCACCCCCTTGAAGAAGATAATCACAGCCCCCCCTTCTAATCTACTCTCTCTCCCTCACAACCCCCTTGAAGAAACCCCCCCTTCTGATCCCCCTCCCTACCTCCCAAGGGTTAGATGCACCAACTAGGCCCAACCCTCACTACTCCCACCCTCATAGGCCATCCTGGGCTTACCTGGACAAGTCTTAGTGGTCCAGTGGGGTACAAGAGATGCCTTCTCGGTCCTGCCCCTGATGGTTATCACAACCTCTAACTGTACCACGAGACTGCCACTAGAGGTGGTGGTAGCCAGACGTAATGGGAAGGATAGAGTGTGCATTGATGACCCCACTGAGCTAGGATATATCCAGGCAGGCCCAGGGAGCCTATGAGGGTGGGAGGGGTGAGTCTGGTCAGCCCTTCTAACTCTCGGGTGGGGGAGGGAGGGGGGATGGAACTTCTTTCAAGGAGGGAATGAGGGAGGATTGGAAGATGGGCTGTTTCTATGCTTCTGGGGATGGGAAAGAGGGAGGGAGAATTGGAAGAAGGCTGTCATCCTCTGTTTCTGGGAGGGGGATGGAAAAGCTTTTGCCAGGACCTGGAAGTTAACCTGACACCAGATGATATCTAGACCGGTGCCTGGCAGGGCCGTGCCTAGGGTCTCTGGTGCCCCCCTGCAGAGTATCAGTTGGCGCCCCTCCCCCCCCCCCCCCCCGTCTAGCATAAAGTACCATAAATAAGTAAATAAATATAAACTTTTAACGTTGAGCACCTGATTATCAAAGTGGACATATTCCAAACACTATAATGAAAATAAAATGATTTTATCTACCTTTGTTGTCTGGTGACTTAGTTTTTCTGATCATGCTGGCCCAGTACCTGATACTGCTGCTATCTGTCCTCTTAACTCCATTTCCAGGTCTTCCTTTCCATTTATTTCTTTACTTTCCTCCTTTCTTCTTCATTTCTTGCCTTACATCCGTAAGTAAAAGCTGGGTCCTCTGCAGACTTGACTGTCCAGTGGATCCAGCTTCTGCCTATTTTCTCCATCCATGTGCAGATTTTTTAACACCCCCCCTCCAAAATCTACTACTAGGCATGCCGAGAATACAAAACACTCAGGACCTATAGAGCAATTCTACCATACCATAAGCAGTAATTTCTACGAGTCACACAAGGAAAAGGAAAGCATCTTAAACACTACAGTGAGAACTAGAACATCAATTCACCTATTGTAAAACGAATCCAGGCAGAATAATACAGATCGTCGATCCTGCACAGTCAATGCCAACTGAAAGCCATGTCTTTTTCACAAACACAGATACACCCTAACCCACTATACCACTATAGAATAAGTAATAATAAACTTTCTATTTAGACAAAAATTAAACTGAACCCCCAAGATGCCAGACTCTGCATACAATGCAACACCACAGAAACAGAAAATGTCCCCTAGTACTGTGCAAAATATAAAGACAGCAGATGTAAATTTGAAAAAACTAACAAGTACCAATCACCACTTTACAAATTAACAAATAGAAATAAAACAAATATAGAAAATAAAATAATACCATTTTATTGGACTAATACATTTAGTTTTCAGAGGCCAAAACATCCTTCCTCAGGTCTATATAGTATAGTGCTGTTACAGTATCCTATCCTGACCTGAGGAAGGGGGTTTTGTTCTCCGAAAGTTAAACAAAATGTATTAAAATTAGTCCAATAAAAATATTACCTTGTTTACATGTTCCATTATAGTGAATGATACATACCTGTAGCAGATGTTCTCCGAGGACAGCAGGCTGATTGTTCTCACGACTGGGTTGACATCCACGGCAGCCCCCACCAACCGGAACAAAACTTCGCGGGCGGTCCCGCACGCAGGGCACGCCCACCGCGCATGCGCGGCCGTCTTCCCGCCCGTGCGTGACCGCTCCCGCTCAGTTGAATGACAAGCAAAAATGATCAAACGCAACTCCAAAGGGGAGGAGGGAGGGTAGGTGAGAACAATCAGCCTGCTGTCCTCGGAGAACACCTGCTACAGCTATGTATCATTCACTTTCTCCGAGGACAAGCAGGCTGCTTGTTCTCACGACTGGGATATCCCTAGCTCTCAGGCTCACTCAAAACAAGAACCCAGGTCAATTGAACCTCGCAACGGCGAGGGTATAACAGAAATTGACCTACGAAGAGCAACTAACTGAGAGTGCAGCCTGACCAGAATAAATTCGGGTCCTGGAGGGTGGAGTTGGATTTACACCCCAAACAGATTCTGCAGCACCGACTGCCCGAACCGACTGTCGCGTAGGGTGTCCTGCTGGAGGCAGTAATGTGATGTGAATGTGTGGACAGATGACCAAGTTGCAGCCTTGCAAATCTCTTCAATAGTGGCTGACTTCAAGTGAGCCATCGACGCTGCCATGGCTCTGACACTATGAGCCGTGACATGGCCCTCTAGAATCAGCCCAGCCTGGGCATAAGTGAAGGAAATGCAATCTGCTATCCAATTGGAGATGGTGCGTTTCCCGACAGCGGCCCCTATCCTGTTAGGGTCGAAAGAAACAAACAATTGGGCAGACTGTCTGTGGGGCTGTGTCCGCTCCAAGTAGAAGGCCAATGCCCTCTTGCAGTCCAATGTGTGCAACTGACGTTCAGCAGGGCGGGTATGCGGTCTGGGAAAGAATGTTGGCAAGACAATTGACTGGTTAAGATGGAACTCCGACACCACCTTCGGCAGGAACTTTGGGTGGGTGCGGAGCACTACTCTGTTGTGATGAAATTTGGTATACGGAGCATGAGCTACCAGGGCTTGAAGCTCACTGACCCTACGAGCTGAAGTAACTGCCACCAAGAAAATGACCTTCCAGGTCAAGTACTTCAGATGGCAGGTATTCAGTGGCTCAAAAGGAGGTTTCATCAGCTGGGTGAGGACGACGTTGAGATCCCATGACACTGCAGGAGGCTTGATAGGGGGCTTTGACAAAAGCAAGCCTCTCATGAATCGAACGACCAAAGGCTCTCCAGAGATGGCTTTACCTTCCACACAATAATGGTAAGCACTAATCGCACTAAGGTGATTCCTTACTGAGTTGGTCTTGAGGCCAGACTCTGATAAGTGCAGAAGGTATTCAAGCAGGTTCTGTGCAGGGCAAGAACGAGGTTCTAGGGCCTTGCTCTCACACCAAACGACAAACCTCCTCCACTTGAAAAAGTAACTCTTTTTAGTGGAATCCTTCCTAGAGGCAAGCAAGACACGGGAGACACCCTCAGACAGACCCAACGCAGTGAAGTCTACGCCCTCAACATCCAGGCCGTGAGAGCCAGAGACTGAAGGTTGGGGTGCAGCAACGCTCCGTCGTTCTGCGAAATGAGAGTCGGAAAACACTCCAATCTCCATGGTTCTTCGGAGGACAACTCCAGAAGAAGAGGGAACCAGATCTGACGGGGCCAAAAGGGCGCAATCAGAATCATGGTGCCGCGGTCTTGCTTGAGCTTCAGTAAGGTCTTCCCCACCAAAGGTATGGGAGGATAAGCATACAGGAGGCCGGTCCCCCAATGGAGGAGAAAGGCATCCGACGCTAATCTGCCGTGTGTCTGAAGTCTGGAACAGAACAGAGGCAGCTTGTGGTTGGTCCGAGAGGCGAAAAGGTCCACCGAGGGGGTGCCCCACTCTCGGAAGATCTTGCGTACCACTCTGGAATGAAGCGACCACTCGTACGGTTGCATGACTCTGCTCAGAATGTCGGCAAGACTGTTGTTTATGCCTGCCAGGTATGTGGTTTGGAGGAGCATGCCGAACTGGCAAGCCCAACGCCACATCCCGACGGCTTCCTGACACAGGGGGCGAGATCCGGTGCCCCCCTGCTTGTTGATGTAATACATTGCAACCTGATTGTCTGTCCGAATATGGATAATTTGACAGGACAGCCGATCTCTGAAAGCCTTCAGTGCGTTCCAGATCGCTCGGAGCTCCAGGAGGTTGATCTGAAGATCCTTTTCCTGGAGGGACCACAGTCCCGGGGTGTGAAGCCCATCGACATGAGCTCCCCACCCCAGGCGAGATGCATCCGTCGTCAGCACCTTTGTGGGCTGTGGAATTTGGAATGGACGTCCCAGGGTCAAATTGGTCCGAATGGTCCACCAGTGCAGTGAAGTGCGGCAACTGGTGGAGAGGCGGATGACATCTTCTAGATTCCCGGTGGCTTGAAACCACTGGGAAGCTAGGGTCCATTGAGCAGATCTCATGTGAAGACGAGCCATGGGAGTCACATGAACTGTGGAGGCCATATGACCCAGAAGTCTCAACATCTGCCGAGCTGTGATCTGCTGAGACGCTCTGGTCTGGGAAGCCAGGGCCAGGAGGTTGTTGGCCCTCGCTTCGGGAAGGAAGGCCTGAGCCGTCTGAGTATTCAGCAGAGCTCCTATGAATTCCAGAGACTGGGCTGGCTGGAGATAGGACTTTGGGTAATTTATCACAAACCTCAGCAGCTCCAGGAGGTGAATAGTGCACTGCATGGACCGGAGAGCTCCTGCCTCCGAGGTGTTCTTGACCAGCCAATCGTCGAGATATGGGAACACGTGCACCCCCAGCTTGCGTAGATACGCCGCTACCACCACGAGGCACTTTGTAAACACCCGTGGGGCAGAGGCGAGCCCAAAGGGCAGCACACAATACTGAAAGTGCCGTGTGCCCAGGCGGAATCTGAGATACTGTCTGTGAGCTGGCAGTATCGGGATGTGAGTGTATGCGTCCTTTAAATCCAGGGAACATAGCCAATCGTTTTTCTGAATCATTGGCAGAAGGGTGCCCAAGGAAAGCATCCTGAACTTTTCTTTGACCAGGAATTTGTTCAGGCCTCTCAGGTCTAGGATGGGACGCATCCCCCCAGTTTTCTTTTCCACAAGGAAGCACCTGGAATAGAATCCCTGCCCTTCCTGCCCGGGTGGTACGGGGTCGACCGCATTGGCGCTGAGAAGGGCGGAGAGTTCCTCTGCAAGTACCTGCTTGTGATGGGAGCTGAAGGATTGAGCTCCCGGAGGACAATTTGGTGGAGGGGAGGCCAAATTCAGGGCATATCTGCATCGCACTATTTGGAGAACCCACTGGTCGGAGGTTATGAGAGGCCACCTTTGGTGAAAAAATTTTAACCTCCCTCCGACCGGCAGATCGTCCGGTACGGACACTTTGAGGGCGGCTATGTTCCCATGGATCCAGTCAAAAGCCCGTTCCCGGCTTTTGCTGTGGAGGCGCAGGGGGCTGCTTAGGCGCACACTGTTGATGAGAACGAGCGCGCTGGGACTGTCCCTGTGCCTGACGAGGCCTTCGGGCCGGCTGGGTGTACCTACGCTTGGTAAAGGCATAGGGCGCAGCCTGCCGGGCCCGGGAAAAACGTCCACCTGCTGAGGTGGATGCTGAAGGCGCCCGGTGGGAGAGCTTGTCGAGGGCGGTTTCCCGCTGATGCAGTTGGTCCACCAGCTGCTCGACCTTCTCGCCAAAAATATTATCCCCCCGGCAAGGAACGTCGGCCAGTCTCTGCTGGGTGCGGTTGTCCAGGTCAGAGGCACGCAGCCATGAGAGCCTGCGCATCACTATACCTTGGGCCGCAGCACGAGATGCCACGTCGCAGGTGTCATATATACCCCTGGACAGGAACTTTCTGCACGCCTTCAGCTGCATGACCACCTCCTGAAAAGGCCTGGACTGCTCCGGCGGGAGCTTGTGAACCAGGTCCGCCAGTTGCTTCACATTATTCCGCATGTGGATGCTCGTGTAGAGCAGGTAAGACTGGATGCGGGTCACGAGCATGGAAGATTGGTAGGCCTTCCTCCCAAACGAGTCCAGAGTGCGAGACTCCCGCCCCGGGGGCGCCGAGGCGGTATCCCTCGAACTCCGTGCCTTCTTGAGAGCAGAGTCCACGACCGCCGAGTCATGAGGCAATTGGGGCCGCATTAACTCTGGGCCCGAGTGGATTCTGTATTAGGACTCTGCTTTCTTGGGGATGGTGGGATTAGATAGTGGTCTCAACCAGTTCAGAAGCAGTGTCTCTTTGAGGACATTGTGCAATGGTACCGTGGAGGACTCTCTAGGTGGTGCTGGATAGTCGAGGACCTCGAGCATCTCAGCCCTTGGCTCATCCACAGAGACCACGGGAAAGGGAATGCAAATAGACATATCCCTGACAAAGGAGGCAAAGGAGAGGCTCTCAGGTGGCGAGAGCTTTCTCTCTGGTGAAGGAGTGGGGTCGGAGGGAAGGCCCACAGACTCCTCTGAGGAGAAATATCTGGGGTCCTTCTCCTCCCACCACGAGGCCTCTTCCTCGGTGTCGGACATGAGCTCGTGCAGCTCAGTCCTCAACCGGGCCTGGCTCGACGTCAAGGCACCGAGGCTTCGGTGGCGTCGTCGAGCGGTGGACTCCCGCGCCAGAGGGGATGAAGCTCCCTCCATCGACGTGGACTCCACCTGCGTGGCGGTCGAGACCGGCGGCGCAAGCGGCGTCGAAGGCCTCGGCACCGGGCTACAGCACGCCGGCGCCACAGTCAACGGCGCCGAGGGCGCAAGCACCCCCGGCACCGGCACAGTCTGGCGCATCAGCCGTTCCAGAATCCCCGGAAGGATGGCTCAGAGGCACTCGTCCAGGCCCGCTGTCGGGAAAGGCGAGGGGGCTGGTAGAGGCGTCGGTGCCGGAAGCTGTTCGGGTCCAGGAGACTGCACCGAAGTGCTGGCACCCTAACGTGGCGGTACCTCTACTACAGAGGGGGACCTCTCCTCTCGACGCTGCCGTTTCCTCGGGGTCGACTCATCTCCGGCGCCGGGAGCCAGATGCCTCGTGGGCGACCGATGACGGTGTTTCTTCGCCTTTTTGCGGTGTCCGTCATCGGCGATTGGTGGAATTGAGGAGGAGGAGGTCGATCCCTCTCGGCCTCGAGGGACCGGGTCCGACAGGGTTCGGTCCCGAGGGCCCCGGGTAGAGGGAGTGACCGGGGCCGATTGCCCACGCGGCCTCTCACCCCTGCCTTCACCGGGGGACCGGCGGGCCGACGGGACCTGTGCTCCTGGGGTCGATGCCATCGGTGCCGATTTCGTGGACATCGATACCGGTACCGAAGAACCGGCCGTCGATACCATAAGTACATAAGTACATAAGTAGTGCCATACTGGGAAAGACCAAAGGTCCATCTAGCCCAGCATCCTGTCACCGACAGTGGCCAATCCAGGTCAAGGGCACCTGGCACGCTCCCCAAACGTAAAAACATTCCAGACAAGTTATACCTAAAAATGCGGAATTTTTCCAAGTCCATTTAATAGCGGTCTATGGACTTGTCCTTTAGGAATCTATCTAACCCCTTTTTAAACTCCGTCAAGCTAACCGCTCGTACCACGTTCTCCGGCAACGAATTCCAGAGTCTAATTACACGTTGGGTGAAGAAAAATTTCTCCGATTCGTTTTAAATTTACCACACTGTAGCTTCAACTCATGCCCTCTAGTCCTAGTATTTTTGGATAGCGTGAACAGTCGCTTCACATCCACCCGATCCATTCCACTCATTATACCGATGCCGTCGAAGTCGAAGGGCCGGCGCAAGTTCCAAAAAGACGGTCCCGAAGAACTTGCCTCGCTACCTGTGTCCGTTTCCGGAGACCGAGACACAAAGTACACGTCTTGGTATCGTGCTCCAGCCCGAGGCACTGGAGGCACCAAGCGTGAGTGTCGGTCTGCGAGATATTCCGGCCGCACCGACCACACTTTTTAAATCCACTCAGGACCTTTGAGGACATCGACGGAAAAATCGCATCGGCGAAGTCAAAGTCGTCGATGGTGGCAGTAAAATTCACACCTTGAAAATAAATCGACCGCGCGGCCACAAGGCCGCAACGCGATGCCCCCGCTAAGAGACGAGGGAAAAAACAAAGTTCAGCGTTTTGTTTTTTTAAAACTAAATAGAAAAAAAAACGGAGCACCGCGAGAAAAAAGATAAAAGGTAAAATTATGTATCATACCTGATAATTTTCTTTCCATTAATCATAGCTGATCAATCCATAGACTGGTGGGTTGTGTCCATCTACCAGCAGGTGGAGATAGAGAGCAAACTTTTGCCTCTCTATATGTGGTCATGTGCTGCCGGAAACTCCTCAGTATGTCGATATCAAAGCTCCATCCGCAGGACTCAGCACTTAGAGAATTACACCCACAAAGGGACACTCTGCCCAGCTCACCACCGCCGAAACTGGGGAGGGGAATTAACCCAGCTCATCCCCACACAAGTGGGGGAGGGGAATCCGTCCAGCTCATCCCCGCGGAGCGGGGGAGGGACACCACACCCGCCGATGCGGGGGGATCTGGCTTATCCTGCAACCGCAACCGCGGGAGGAGCTGACTGACCCTAACACCGCCGAAGCGGGAGGGGTACAAAGCTGCCCTACAGCCGCACGAAGCGGGAGGGAGTGCCGGCAGAATTTAAGTCTCAATCCAGCCCCGTAAAACGGAGGGGAGAGGAATGCAGCAGCTCACTGTAACACAAACTCGTCTCAACTCTTGAAGAATCCAAGTGAAAAAACTTGAACACGAAGTCCTCCTGAAGGAACTGAAGACTAAACTTGAACCTAAAATTCAACCAGAATATAAACAGTACAGATATCTGGGAGGGGCTATGGATTGATCAGCTATGATTAATGGAAAGAAAATTATCAGGTATGATACATAATTTTACCTTCCATATCATCATGCTGATCAATCCATAGACTGGTGGGATGTACCGAAGCAGTACTCACCCAGGGCGGGACATTGAAATCCCTGACCTCAACACTGAAGCTCCAAACCGGGCCTCCGCCCGAGCAGCCACAGTCAAGCGGTAATGCTTGGAGAATGTATGGGCCGATGCCCAAGTTGCCGCCTTGCATATCTCTGCCAAGGAGACGGACCCGGCCTCTGCCATCGAGGCCGCCTGAGCTCTAGTGGAGTGAGCCTTCAGCTGGATAGGCGGCACCTTCCCCGCGGCCACATAAGCCGCTGCAATGGCTTCCTTGACCCATCTTGCCACTGTAGGCTTAGCAGCCTGCAGACCCTTACGAGGACCTGCAAACAGGACAAACAGATTATCCGATTTCCGGAAATCATTGGTCACTTCCAAGTATCTGAAGATGACCTGTCTCACATCCAGATATTTGAGAGCAGAATACTCTTCTGGGTAGTCCTCCCTACGAAAGGAAGGGAGACAGAGCTGCTGACTCACATGGAAGCGAGAAACAATCTTGGGTAGGAAGGAAGGCACTGTGCGAATAGTCACTCCTGCCTCAGTGAACTGCAGAAAAGGCTCTCGACAAGAGAGTGCCTGGAGCTCGGAAACTCTTCTGGCTGAAGTGATAGCCACCAAAAAGACTGCTTTCAACGTCAGGTCTTTCAGAGATGCCCTCGACAAGGGTTCAAAAGGCGGCTTTTGCAAGGCTCTTAGCATCAGGTTGAGATTCCACGCAGGCACCACTGAGTGCAGAGGAGGGCGCAGGTGATTAACTCCCTTGAGGAAACGCACCACATCTGGCTGCGAAGCCAGGGAAGCACCCTTCAGGCGGCCCCTGAAGCAAGCCAGGGCCGCTACCTGGACTTTCAGGGAACTGAGCGACAGGCCTTTCTCCAGACCTTCTTGCAGGAACGCCAGCACTGAAGAAATTGGAGCAGCAAATGGAGAAAGTGAACCTGCTTCACACCACGCTGCAAAGGTACGCCAAATCCTGGCGTAAGCAGTAGAAGTAGAGCGCTACCTCTCTCTCAGCAGAGTGGCGATGACCTTGTCTGAGAAGCCCTTCTTCCTCAGACTCTGCCGCTCAATAGCCAGGCCGTAAGACCAAAGGGGGAGGGATCCTCCATCACCAAGGGACCCTGATGTAACAGGCCCTGCTCCACTGGCAGTCGCAGAGGTTCGTCCACTGAGAGCCTGATCAAGTCCGCATACCAGGGACATCTGGGCCAATCCGGACCCACCAGGATTATCCGGCCCGGATGCTTTGCCACACGGTCTAGCACCCTGCCCAACATGGGCCAGGGCGGGAACACATAGAGAATCTCTTGTGTCGGCCACTGTTGGAGAAGAGCATCTCTCCCAGGGATCGAGGGTCCCGTCCTCTGCTGAAAAAGCGCGGCAGTTGGCAATTGGCCGATGACGCCATCAGATCTAGGCTCGGCTGGCCCCAGCGCTTCGTGATGTCCAAGAACGCCTGAGCAGATAGCTGCCACTCTCCGGGCTCCAAGGTATGGCGACTGAGAAAGTCCGCCTTGACATTCATGACCCCGGCAATGTGGGCCGCTGACAGCTGTTCCAGGTTCGCTTCCGCCCACTGGCATAGATTCATGGCCTCCTTGGCTAGAGGGGCGCTCTTGGTACCTCCCTGGCGGTTGACATAGGCCACAGCCGTGGCATTGTCCGACAGGACCCGTACAGGCTTCAACGCCAGTACCGGGATGAACTCCAAAAGCGCCAACCGAATGGCTCTGAGTTCCAGGAGGTTGATAGACCACTTTGCCTCTGCAGGAGACCAAAGCCCCTGCGCTGTCCTTCCCAAGCAGTGGGCTCCCCAGCCCGACAAAGAGGCGTCCGTCGTGACAACAATCCACTCCGGGGTCACCAGAGGCATTCCTGCAGACAACTTGTCTGTCTGCGTCCACCAGCTCAGCGCCTTGCGCACTGCTGGGTCCAAGGGAAGGCGCACAGCATAATCCTCCGACATCGGAGTCCAGCGCTGCAGCAGAGAGTGTTGTAGTGGTCTCATATGAGCCCTGGCCCAGGGCACTACTTCCATCGTGGCCGTCATAGCCCAACAGCTGCACATAGTCCCAAGCCCGAAGAGGAGAGACTACTAGGAACTGGTCCATCTGAGCCTGAAGCTTGACAATCCGATTGTCTGGCAGGAACACTCTGCCCACTTGGGTGTCGAATCGAACTCCCAGATACTCCAGGGACTGAGTTGGGCGCAGCTGGCTTTTCTCCCAGTTGATGATCCACCCCAGGGAGCTCAAAAGAGCAACCACCCGGTTCACAGCTTTGCCGCACTCTGAATAAGAGGGGGCTCGGATCAACCAGTCGTCCAGATAAGGATGGACTTGTACTCCTTCCTTCCTCAGGAAGGCCGCGATGACCACCATTACTTTGGAGAAGGTCCGCGGAGCAGTAGCCAACCCGAACGGGAGGGCTCTGAACTGGAAGTGTCGGCCCAGTACTGCAAAACGCAGAAAGCGTTGATGAGGAGGTCAGATGGGAATATGCAAGTCCGCTTCCTTGATGTCCAAGGATGCCAGGAACTCTCCTGCCTTCACTGCCGCTCTAACAGAGCGGAGGGTCTCCATGCGAAAGTGCCTGATTGACCCCTTTGAGGTCGAAGATAGGCCGTACAGAACCTCCTTTCTTTGGTACCACAAAGTAAATGGAGTAACGTCCCTTGCCAAGCTGATTTTCTGGCACCGGAACGACCGCACCCAGGCGGATCAGATTGTCCAAGGTCTGCTGCACTGCCACAGCTTTGACCGGAGACTTGCAGGCAGAGAGTACAAACCCGTCTCTTAAGGGTCGGCAGAACTCTAGCTTGTAGCCGTCTCTGATGACTTCCCGCAACCAAGCGTCTGAAGTTATTGTGGTCCACTCGTCCAGAACCGAGGACAGCCGTCCTCCAATCTGCACTGGGGCGTGGACCAAGGCCCCGTCATTGGGTACAAGACCCTAGGGGAGGACCGGAGGGAGCACCTCCGGGACGGCGGTCTCTGCGAAAGGAATGCTGCTTGGGGGAGAAGTTCCTCTTGAAGGAAGAGGGGGCAGAGGAGCCCGACCTGCCCGGGCGGTACCGACGGGCTTCCTGAAACCGTCCTCTGGAGGTACCGGGGCGAGCACTAGCCCGAGCCCTGACCTCTGGTAACTTCTTGCCCTTAGAAGTGCCGAAATCGGTCACGATTTTGTCCAGCTCGACCCCAAAGAGCAGCTTGCCTTTAAAAGGCAATCTAGCCAGGCGGGATTTAGAGACGTGGTCAGCAGACCTATGCTTCAGCCAAAGCCACCGCCGCGCAGAGATTGTCTGAGCCATGCCTTTAGCTGAGGCCCTCAAGACATCATACAGCAAATCTGCCAAATAGGCTAAGCCTGATTCCAGGGCCGGCCAATCAGCCCTCAAGGAATGATCCGAGGGGGAAGCCCGCTGCACCATAGACAGGCACGCCATGGCCACATAGGAGCCGCAAACTGAGGCCTGCAAACTTAAAGCAGCCGCCTCAAAGGACGACCTTAAGGCCGCCTCCAATCTTCTGTCTTGGGCATCCTTTAGGGCCGTGCCACCTTCCACCGGCAACGCCGTTTTCTTAGTCACCGCAGTGATTAAAGAAACCACGGTAGGCCACAGATAGGCCTCACGTTCACTTTCAGGCAAAGGATAGAGGCGGGACATAGCCCTAGCCACTTTAAGGCTCGCTTCCGGGACATCCCATTGAGCCGAAATTAAGGTGTGCATGGCCTCATGCACGTGGAAGGTTCTATGCGGGCGCTTCATCCCCAGCATAATGGCAGAGCCAACAGGGGCTGAGGGAGAGACGTCCTCCGGAGAGGAAATCTTCAAAATGCCCATGGCCTGCATTAACAGGTTGGGCAAATCCTCTGAGCTAAAGAGCCGCGCTGCAGAGGGGTCATCCGCTCCATCCGAGCGGGGATCCGTCTCCTCCCAGGAATCCGCAAAGGACCGTTGGGAGAACTCAGATACGCTGCCCTCATCTACATCGGAGGAGACAAAGTCCTCCAAGGCCTGGGAATCAACCTGAGGGCGTTTACCTCCGGGGCCTCAACCTCTTTACCAGACGAGGGAGCAGGGGCAGCGTTTTGCATAAGGGAGGCCTGATGCAGCAGCAAAACAACTCGGGGGAGAAACCCCCCAGACTGTGCACTTCCGCAGCCTGGGCTACAGCCCTAGACGCACCCTCAACCGGCGCTCGCAAGAGCGGGGGAGAGACATGCTGCGCATCCAAGATGGCGTCCGGCGCAACACTCCGCGAAGGAGCCGCGCGGGAAAAACGGCGCTTAACTTTAGCCGCTTTTGTGCCGTCGCCCAAATTAAGGGCGTTCATGGCATCAATGTCTCCCACCTCAAGGGCGGCCCAAGAAGAAGCCGTCCGAGCCGCATGGCCGGCCAATATGGCGGAGGCGAGCCGCGGGGGATGGGCGTTTATGGCGGGAAAAACCGCCACATCGAAGGAAGGACCGGGACACTCATCGGTCACGAAACTGTCACCCAACAAGGGCGAATCAGACTTTAAAACCCCCGCATCCCCTCTAGAAGCGCACACGCGACCCGGGGAGCGACTCTTTGCGCTCTCGCCCTCCGACGCCATAGGCCACGTGGAGACCAATCGGGGAACCCCCTGCCCGCTATAAAAGGTAAAAATTACCTGCTTTCCGCTCCGAGCTGTAACGACCTGGTGTCCCAGTGAGTAGCTGCAATAAACGTTTAAATAAACGTCGAAATAAACGCCTGAAAGGACGTTCAAAAAAAAATTTTTTTTTTTTTTTTTCAACGGAGCCAGCGGGAGGGGGGAGAAAAGGAGGGACCTGGCGCCACCAGGTTTGCACTTGCTCAAGAAGAGCCCTCAACCCCAGGCACTCAACAAAACCTAAAAATTAGGCTTGGAGGCCTAGCCAGAGCTGCTGCTGTGTGTGACCACCACCTGCTGAGATAGAGAACATACTGAGGAGTTTCCGGCAGCACATGACCACATATAGGGAGGCAAAAGTTTGCTCTCTATCTCCACCTGCTGGTAGATGGACACAACCCACCAGTCTATGGATTCATCAGCATGATGATATGGAAAGAGAAAAATTCGCGGCGAAAGCGCGATCCGGTTTCTGGGGCTGACAGACAGAGAGACGAACACGGCTCTCTCCAGCGCGGAAAAGAAAAGACTGAGCGGGAACGGTCACGCACGGGTGGGAAGACGGCCGCGCTTGCGTGGTGGGCGTGCCCTGCGTGCGGGACCGCCCGCGAAGTTTTGTTCCGGTTGGTGGGGGCTGCCGTGCACGTCAACCCAGTCGTGAGAACAAGCAGCCTGCTTGTCCTCGGAGAAAAACATTTATTAACACAGCTACAATACTACTTTATCCTAAAGCAAAAAAATAAAAATATATATTTTATTTACAGTTTGTTGTCTCTGGTTTCTGCTTTCCTCATCTTCTTTTCACTGTTTTCCTTCCATCCAGCATCTCTTTGTTCTCTCTGCCATCCAGTGTCTGCCCTCTCTGCTGTTCCCTCCATCCAATGTCTGCCCTCTCTCCCTGCCCCATCTACATCTGCCCTCTATCTCTGCCCCTTCCATCCACCATCTGTCCCTGTCTGCCCTCTCTCTCTTCCCCTTCCATTCAATGTCTGCCCTTTCTCTCTGCCCCTTCAATCCACCATTTGCCCTCCCTCTCCCATCCATCCGAGCACTCTACCAAAACCCTCATCCACACCCTTGTCACCTCTCGTTTAGACTACTGCAATCTGCTTCTTGCTGGCCTCCCACTTAGTCACCTCTCCCCTCTCCAGTCAGTTCAAAACTCTGCTGCCCGTCTCATCTTCCGCCAGGGTCGCTATACTCATACTACCCCTCTCCTCAAGACCCTTCACTGGCTCCCTATCCGTTTTCGCATCCTGTTCAAACTTCTTCTACTAACCTATAAATGTACTCACTCTGCTGCTCCCCAGTATCTCTCCACACTCGTCCTTCCCTACACCCCTTCCCGTGCACTCCGCTCCATGGATAATCCTTCTTATCTGTTCCCTTCTCCACTACTGCCAACTCCAGACTTCGTGCCTTCTGTCTCGCTGCACCCTACGCCTGGAATAAACTTCCTGAGCCCCTACGACTTGCCCCATCCTTGGCCACCTTTAAATCTAGACTGAAAGCCCACCTCTTTAACATTGCTTTTGACACGTAACCACTTATAACCACTCGCCTCCACCTACCCTCCTCTCTTCCTTCCCATTCACATTAATTGATTTGATTTGCTTACTTTATTTATTTTTTGTCTATTAGATTGTAAGCTCTTTGAGCAGGGACTGTCTTTCTTCTATGTTTGTGCAGCGCTGCGTACGCCTTGTAGCGCTATAGAAATGCTAAATAGTAGTAGTAGTAGTATCCCCCTTCTCTGCCCTTTTCAGCCCCCAGTTCCAGCCCCACTATCCCACCAGTCCCCAGTTTCAGCCCCAGTCCTTTTCTCCCACCAGTCCCGAGCTTCAGCCCCCAGCCACTTCTCCCTGTCCCCTTTTCAGCCCCCAGTTTCAGCCCCTGCCCCTTTTCAGCCCCCAGTCCCAGTACTAGCCCCCTTATCCTACCTACCCTCCTTTTCAGCCCCCAGTTCCAGCCCCCTTCATCCACATGCCTTGCATTAGGGCCCCCCTTTTCAGCCCAACCCATTCTCCCACCTGACCCAGGCATGCCCCATTTTCCCTCATGAACCCTTCTCAGACCCCAGTTCCAGCCCCCTTCTCCCATTTGAGAGCCCCCTCCCCACTCCCCTTCTTCCATCTGAGAATCCCCACCCCACCCCTTCTCCCATCTGAGAACCCCCTCCCCACCCCAGTCCCCTGCTCCCATCTGAAAACCCCTCCCCATCTGAGAACCCCCACAACACCCCTCTCCCATCTGAAAACCCCCTCCCCATCTGAGAACCCCCACAACACCCCTCTCCCATCTGAGAACCCCTTCCCCTCCCCATCTGAGAACCCCCTCCCCTCTCCCATCTGAGAACCCCCACAACACCCCTCTCCCATCTGACAGATGAAATTTAATGTGGACAAATGCAAGGTGATGGTTGTTGGAAAGACCTGGCATGGCCATTGTTTGGAAAACAGGATACCTGATGCTAGGATCCACCTTAGGTGTCAGCACTCAAGAAAAATATCTGGGTGTCGTTATAGATAATACACTGAAATCTTCTGCTCAGTGTGCAACAGCAGCCCCTCCCCTCCCCGACTCTCCTGCCACCACCCTACCTTTAAAAAACATTTTGTGAAGCCGAGTTGCAGGCAGCGCCTCGCGTCTGCCCTGCATGTAAAACAAATAAATCTCTTCTCGTCATCGTCAGGCCTCATTGTGTCCCGCCCTCGCGGAAATAGGAAGTTAACTCAGAGGAGGGTGGGACACAGTGAGGCCCGACGATGACGAGAAGAGATTTACTTGTTTTACAAGCAGGGCAGACGCGAGGCGCTGCCTGCAACTCAGCTTCACAAAATTTTTTTTAAGGTAGGTGGGAGGCGGAGCAGCGGGAGCGGTATGGCGGGGCAGCACCGCAGCGGCGCCCTTGAAGGCAGGCGCCCCTTGCGGTGCTTACCCCGCTTACCGTGTTGGCACAGCCCTGGTGCCTGGTTAACTCCCCACAAAGTTAGGACAGCCTTTTTTCTGTCCTAACTTTATACGGTTGCTCAGCTGGTTATGAAGGAGTGGAACGCCGGATACTGCTCGAATACTATGAATACTACTGAGCAACAGGACAACCTCATGTTTTTTTGTGCCTACTGATGGACTTATACTTATGCACTCTACCTCTGCTTTTGGCTGTTTAGCCACACCTTATCACTGCACTGGACATTTGTGCCTTATCCAGTTTTACTGTTTACTAACGAAAGAAGTTTGCTGTTTACTAATGTAAAGACAGAATGCAGGGCTATTAGACATATAGCTTGTAACAGTAGTTTGCAAGGCCTATACAAGACCAGCTTGCATGTAGCAACGCCATCTGAATAGACGACCTTGGTGGGTGCTGACACCCCGCCCTGCATTCCTGAGCCGAACGAACCTTATCTCCTGTGCTAGAAAGGAGCATTGTGTGTGTGAAGAATAAGCTGCTAAGTTTCGTTTTTCTTGCCAGTATCATTTCAGTGTTATGACGTGTGTACGTACTGGGACTACAATTTTGTACTGTAAGAACTACAAATGTTTACTGCGCATGTCGGTTGTGACGTGTAAGGGGCCAAATGCGCAGGCCCAGTAGGGGAGTATAAATGTAAGTGTCAGATGATTTATGACACACAGTGTCCCGAGACTACTCGGTGCTGTTCACTTGCTAGCAATAAAGTTGCCTTGTTTGGAACCAAAATTTGCCTTTCGTCTCCTGATTCCCCACCTGTTTCATTGGCGACCCAGATGGGACAGAAGTAGAAAGGGGAATCGGATTATATTCTTCCCCTCCCCCACTGCGGTCGGATCGGGTCATCGACCCCCACCCGAGAAGGTGGTGAGTGGCCACCGCTGATTTCAGCGTCCATCTCCCGGAGGAGGGCCGATCAACTCCGCCTGACTGTAGAGGGGGCTGTGTGGTTCCGACAAGGCACCTTTTTCCATTTCAGAGAGAAGCGTACGACGGCGCGGCCTGCGACCCCGGCGGACAGGCGAGTATACTCTACGTAGTGACCGGCCCAGTAAGGACCGAAGAAGAGGCGTGATCACCCTCTTTTAGCCAGTGACTAATACGGACTATTGGTATACGACTAGGTCCCGAAACTCACTAGGCTCCGACGACGAAACCGAGCGGCGAACGGGGGGGTTTCTTGTGGCGTATGAAAGTGTGTGAATGGGCTTGCAGTTCCAGGCCGGGCGACCGCGTCCTGGTCAGGCCGAGTGTTGACCCTTCTGTGTCTGGTGGAACGAGACCCCTTACTCCTCCACCGCCCCTTTTCCCCTTTGTCCGTCACCTGTCCTTTGGCACTCAGGTTAGGATGGGCGGGGGTGGGTCTTCACCGTTAGATTTAATGACGGAACACTTTAGCGAAGTGTTCGACCTAGATAAATGTAGCAGGGCCGGGATGATACAGAGATGTCAATTTATGTGGCCAGGGCTAGGAATTGCTGGATGGCCCCCGGAAGGGTCATTCGAGTATGAAAAAGTGGCGGCGGTCATGAATATTGTTATAGTCGAGGGAAACCCAGGCTGTCCCGAGGACATTCCATACATAGAAGCGTGGTTGGATGTAGTCCGGGATCCGCCGGCTTGGGCCCAACGAAAGGTAGAAAAGGCCGCCCTCATGTTGGTAAAGCAGAGAAAAGGCCGGAAAACTAAACTTAAAACCCTGCCGACCCATGCCTTCGCTCTCCAAAGCTCGGCAACCGCTGCCGTCCCGAAGGCCGCAGGGACCGCCCCCATACGGCCTACCGCCCCTAGCGCTGAAGCCACTGAGACCACGCCCCCTGCTACCATTGGTAAGGCAGGAGCTACGCCCAGTACGACCAACACACTTTCTAGAATGAAACCCCCAAAGAAACCCCCAGGGAAAGTTCAGGGTTTGCCCGAAAAGAAGCCTCCAAAAGCCCCGATACTTGCTACGGCGGAAGCATACGAAGATGACATCGCGCCACCGCCATATGCCCCGATATACCCCGACATCGCGAGCCTGGAGGAGGGCCCGGATAACGCTGAGGCTTCCGGGTCAGAGTCGGATGCCGGAGAGATGTCCCGTCCAGACTCACCTGAGTCACCTGGCCCCGCAACCATACGGAAGAGTAAACGGGTTGTGAAGAACATTACTCGATTCCCTCAATCGAGTCCGCGCAATGCCCTCCCTTCGAGCAGGAAAGGGGGAGACACCCACTTATTTCCAGTTCGACAATCTACCACCTATACCCCTAACCCGGTGGAAGGGGGGGGCCAGCCCATTGAATCAACAGTTTATAGCCACGTTCCCTTCTCAAGTGCCGACTTGTATAACTGGAAATTGCATGGGCCGTCCTACGACCAGAAACCCGAGCAGTTGGTAGAGCTGGTGGAAGGCATTATATACAGTTATAATCCGACTTGGGGAGACCTTAGGCAGTTGAGCGCCCACATCCTGACCACTGAAGAACGCCGCCTTTTACAACAAAATATGGAGCAAGCCGTCCGGAATGCGAACCCTACCCATGCCAACTTACAGAACCTAATAGAGACGGAGGCGCCCATCGCTGCCCCTGCGTGGGACTACCGAACCGCTGAAGGCCAAACCCTTATCCGCCGATACCAGCAGGCGTACCTGGCCGCCTTAAAGAAAGGGAAGCAGAAGGTTACCAACATGGGGAAAATCCACAGTGTAGTCCAACAAAAGGACGAGAGTCCAGGGGACTTCCTTGAACGACTTATGGAGGCATTCAGAAGGCACAGCCCGATAAATCCCGAAGACCCTAAGAACCTCCCAACCGTGGTTATGAGTTTTGTTAGCCAGTCAGCACCGGATATACGAAGAAAGCTACAGAGAACGGAGGGGTTCGAAGGGATGAGCCTCAGCCAACTGAAAGCTATAGCTGATCGCGTATTCGGATATCGCGACCAGGAAGAGAAGACGGAGGCCCGAAAGGAATCGACCAGGCGGATGCGGGAGAAGGCAGATGTGTTGGCCACGGTGCTGGAAGAACGGATGAGGTCTAGACCAAAGGGGAGGGGCAGAAGAACAAGAGGAACGCGGTCCCCCATAGGACGTAACCAGTGTGCAAATTGTCGACAAGAAGGACACTGGTGGGCTGATTGTCCAGAGGAGATACGGGACAGCCCGAGAGAAGAGGAACCATGGGACCGGCAGAGAGAGGAGGAGACGGGCGACCGTACAGGGGCCCCCAGACGAGGCCGGGGAAGGGGCCGAAGAGATAGAGGACGGGATGACCGGAGGGAATGGCAGATGGCGGTGGACGCTACCCGAGACAGCACAGCATGAAGAAACCAGGAGGGCAGAGTCCCCACTGACCCTCTGGTGGAAATTCGGGTGGGGACAGAGTCTATGAAGGCCTTACTAGACACGGGGGCCCAGCGATCTGTTATCACCACCGCCATAGCCCCAGCCACGAAAGAAACTATACCAATTGTGGGAGCCTCCGGGAAATCCCTTGCGGCCCCCCTCCTCAAGGAGCGCCAAGTCCAGATCGGAGGGACGATGGTGTCTCATCAGTTCATACACATCCCTGGATGCCCAGTCCCCTTGATTGGTCGAGACCTGCTCTGTAAGCTCCAGGCCACCTTGAAGTTCAAGACCACGGGTGAAGTGGAAGCTCGCTTTGAAGATCGGCCAGTAACACTTATCTGTCCAGTAAGAGAAGAATGGAGACTACACGCTCCCTCAACTGTAGGACCTGGCGACTGCCGTTACGACCAGAATACCCCTTTTGCCCAGCAGAGGCGAGCCATAATGGATGAAGTGCCTGATGTATGGGCAGAAGTGAACCCCGGAGGACTGGCCGTTAACGCTATCCCCATCTGGATTGAGCTCAAACCGAATGCTCAAGTTGTCAACCAAGGACAATACCACGTCCCCTATGCAGCCCGGCATAGTATGCACACTCATCTACAGAAACTTCTTCAACAGGGGGTTCTTAAACCAATCAGATCCGCATGGAATACCCCATTGTTGCCCGTTAAGAAGCCAGGAACATCCGAATACAGACCCGTCCAGGACTTGAGGAAAGTCAACAACCAGGTAGCCGACATAGTCGCCCTCGTACCAAACCCCTACTCTATCTTAGCCCAAGTGCCATCCCAGACCAAGTGGTATAGTGTCATTGATCTGAAGGACGCCTTCTTCTCCATCCCCCTTGCTGCCGACAGCCAGAAGTTGTTTGCCTTCACGTGGGAAGACTTACAGACGGGAACCAAGCAGCAATATACATGGACCCGGCTTCCTCAGGGGTTCAAGAACTCCCCCACCCTCTTTGGTGACCAGCTTGCCCAGGACCTGAAAACGTACCAAGACGAGTACGGGCCGGTCGTCCAATACGTGGATGACCTGTTGGTGGCCCGTGAAACGTACACGGACTGTGCAGAAGCTACCCTTTACCTCTTGAAAACCGTGGAAGCCCAGGGGTACCGGGCCAGTCGCAAAAAGGCCCAGATATGCGAGATCGAAGTCGAGTATCTGGGGTTTCGCCTCCGAGAAGGAACCCGAAGGCTCGGTACCCCCCGAACCCAAGCTATCCGCAACCAACCCACCCCTGCGAATAAGAAGGAATTGCGGGCACTCCTCGGAGCCGCTGGATATTGCCGCATTTGGATCATCAATTTTGCTATCCTGACCCACAGTTTGTATGCCAAACTGAAGGGGCCTGAACTCGAGGGCCAAAATCTCCAGTGGGAGAAACACGAACTGAAAGCCCTTCAGGACCTCAAGGATGCCCTTGCGGCCCCACCAGCGCTCGGACTACCAGATGTGACTAAGCCGTTCCACTTGTTCATCGACGAAAAGAAGGGATTGGCACTTGGAGTCCTCACCCAACTGGTCGGCACCTGGCAACGCCCTGTAGCATACCTCTCCAAGGGCATGGACAATGTGGCACGAGGATGGCCGGGCTGCCTCCGAAGCATTGCGGCGGCCTGTCTGCTGATACACGAGGCCAATAAACTCACGTTTGGCCAGACACTCTTTGTGACCACACCCCACACCATCCGCGGCCTACTCGAGAGCCACGGACCCAGATGGATGACCAACTCCCGATTGGTCAAATACCAAGCCCTCCTGTGCGAAAATCCGGAGGTGCGGATCCTGGACACAACCAACCTTAATCCTGCTACCCTCCTTCCGGCCCCTGAATCACCACTCCACGACTGTGAGGAGGTAATGGCCACTGTGCACTCGAGCAGACCTGACCTGAAGGACCAACCCTGGCAAGGGGGCATCACCCTTTTTACCGATGGAAGCAGCCAGGTGATAGAGGGAATTCGAAGAGCTGGCTATGCTGTCGTGTCTGAGGACCATGTGATCGAGGCTATGGCCCTGCCGCCCGGAACGTCAGCCCAGAAAGCGGAGCTGATCGCCCTCACCAAAGCCCTCCTGTGGGCTGAAGGAAAAGTTGTTAACATTTACACCGACTCCAAATACGCTTTCCTCACCCTCCAGGTGCACGGAGCCTTGTACAAGGAGAGGGGATTTCTGACAGCTGAGGGGAAAGGACTTGCAAATGCCGCTGAGATCTGCCAGTTACTCGAGTCAGTATGGAAACCGAAGAAGGTGGCTGTGATGCACTGTAGGGCCCACACCGGGAGAACGGACCCTATCGCCCGGGGAAATCAGCGGGCAGACGACGCTGCAAAAAGGGCAAGTCAGCTCCCCCACTCCTCTCACCCTTCTGACCCCGTACTCGTCGTCCAGCTCCCTACGGAGACCCCTATCTACACCCCCCAAGAAACGGAGTGGGCCCAACAAGAGGGTCTGGAGTCACGCAATGGCTGGTGGATACTACAGGATGGGCGCATATGGATACCCGAAGCCTTGGCCTGGACGGTGGCCAAGGAGGCTCACGATCGCACCCACCTGGGCAGGGACGCCCTGGGGCGCTTACTTGAGAAGACCTACTACATCAACAAACTATCCCTGTGGACCAAAAACGCTTCCAGCCGATGCGCAACTTGTGCCCGGAACAACCCTCGAACGGGGCCCGGTCCTGTGCCAGGACATGTTCTCCGAGGCACCAGCCCTTTCCACGTATGCCAGATTGACTTCACACACATGCCCCCGGCACGAGGCTACAAAGCTATCCTCGTCGCCATGTGTACCTACACTGGATGGATTGAAGCCCAGCCCACTAGAACGGAAATGGCTAAAGAAGTCACCTCCCTACTGCTTCATCAAATCCTACCCAGATACGGTCTCCCCAAGCAAATAAACTCTGACAACGGTCCCGCCTTCGCCAGCGAAGTAACACAACAGCTCAGTACCAGACTGGGCCTCGATTGGAAGTTGCATTGTGCCTGGAGACCCCAAAGCAGTGGAGTAGTGGAGAGGGCTAACCGATCCCTGAAGAACCAGCTAGCCAAGCTATGCCAAGAAGCAAAAGCCAAATGGCCCGACCTGCTCCCACTGGCCTTGCTGCATCTTAGGTGTACCCCCAAGGCTACCGGCCTTACTCCTTACGAGATGATGTATGCTAGGCCACCACCACTACCCTCTTTTCCCGACTCCTTGCAGATACAGGGCGAGAGTTCCTTAGTGAAACAGATGAAAGCATTACATGAGGTAGTGCAAGACATCCAGCAATACACTGAAAGAGTAGCTCCCTTGGTTCTCACCAGTCCCACACATCGGTTCAGGGTAGGAGATGAGGTCTGGGTAAAAGAGTGGGATGAATCTGACTGCCTAAAGCCCAAATGGAAGGGGCCCTCCCTTGTTCTCCTAACGACCTCAACCGCTGTTAAAATTGCAGGAAGCCCAGTGTGGATACATTGGACCCGACTGAAACCTGCTGCTCCCACTAGCAGCACCCTGAAGCGTTGGACTGCGCACCAACATCCTGACGCTCCATTACGGCTGACTCTGAGAAAGACGTGAACCACCAGATTCATGCCTGCCCAACAACAGGAACTCAGCTTCTGGACCCACTGCGTTTTTGGCTCTCTGTTTATCGCAGCCTTCATCGTGGGCCTCATTATCTTCTTGCTGCAAAAGCTCGTATACCTCCCACCACATATATAATGCTGACCATCTTCCTTCTCCTGTGTGCAGTCCCGAGCTATCCTGCCACCCTGAGCCTGAATTGCACTGAATGTTTGCGCCTCGTGCGCCATCGTATAGAGGGAGGATATCACCTAGTCACCACCCTCATTCACCAGACGCAGCCCCCGGAAGGCGATTGCCGGCTTCTCCCGACTTGTGCCCTCATCACTCCGAATGGCCTCCAACAGTTCCACAGATGCCTCCAAGGAAATCTCACTATCTGCCATAGCCCTACCAAGCCGAGATACTACAATGTCACCCTCAGCGTAGGACTCCCTGCGTATGTGGCCGGGCCTCCGGGAGTCGAGGGAGATGGCATTCTGTATTACATAAATTCCACTCGCATCCTTGTCGGTGGCATCCAAACTGTAGCAACCCTAACCTTCGACGTCTGTGCCGCCATGGACAAACACCCTTGGTCTCGCAAGTGTGGCAGCCAGAGTTGGCGTAAGGCATATGTTAACGACCACAAGTATGTCTGCCCCTTCAGTCCAGACATGAGATGCTGCTCCCCGTGGGTGTGGCTCCCATGCGCCGGCGACACTCGAGCCTCGGGCTGGGACCGAGTATGTGCTTATACGGGAGGAGGATATGCCGGATGTACCGGCCTGGGCGAGTTTCGTCGAGGTTCTGGTAACTATGTGTCCCTAGACTGGCCCATTCGAGGACACGACATGCCATGGAGAGGGACGTGGGGCCTCGGCATTGACGGCGGAGGAATGGATCCGTTGACATATATTACCATATATCAGAGTCTCGAAACGAAGCCTCCTACGCACTACCAGACTACTGTCGTCGGCTACCAAGACGTATTCGATGAAATCGCTCGTGCTGAACAGACCGAGACTAAATTCCCTATTTCCCCAGAAGCCCGGAATATGTTCCTCAACTTGGCTGAAAACATTGCCCTCTCCCTGGGAATTGCCAACTGTTTCGTCTGTGGAGGCACCGACATGGGTGAACAATGGCCCTGGGAAGCGAGAGAGATCCGACAGCAAACATGGGATACACTCAACACCACCAACATTACCTTTCCCCAGCGGCCGAAGCCGTACGAATGGGCCCTGAGAACAAATATCATAGGTACCCTCTGCGCTAGTCGAGCGCCATCGAAGCGTTACTCTGTACCAGTGGGAGATTCCGCTTGCACGGGGGTTCTTCAGTATAATGGAAGCCGGACGACCTGGTGGCAAACAGACAACCTGCCCGCCCCGGAGCCTATCTGGACAGAACCCACCTTGAACACGACATGGACGTACGGAGGAAACGCCTCCCTCAAGTGGGTAGCCCCGGCGGGCTACTACTGTATCTGCGGACGCAGGGCCTATGAACAGCTCCCGGCCCGCTGGTACGGTACCTGTCTCTTGGGCACTGTCCGACCTAGTTTTTTCCTTCTGCCCCTGCGAGTCGGCGAAACTTTGGGTATCCCCCTATACGTGGACAAGGGGCCTGATAACCCTGCCAGACGTAAACGGTCTTTCCCAAACATCAAGCCCAAAGTCCAAATTGGAGACTGGAAAGACAACGAGTGGCCGCCTGAACGCATCATTCATTACTATGGACCGGCCACATGGGCTGAAGATGGTACATACGGGTACCGTACCCCTATCTACATGCTAAATCGCATTATTCGCCTACAGGCCGTACTCGAAATCCTTACCAACGATTCGGCCCTTGCCCTCAATATCCTAGCTCGACAGAACACTAAGCTCATTACCGCAGTTTACCAAAATCGCTTGGCTCTTGACTACCTCTTAGCCCAGGAGGGCGGGGTGTGTGGCAAGTTTAACCTCAGTAATTGCTGCTTACAGATTGATGACCAGAGCCATGTCATCAGAGAAATAACTGACCGGATGGTCAAATTAGCACACGTCCCCGTCCAGACCTGGAACAGTGCGTGGGATTGGACTTCCTCCCTAACCAACTGGCTACCAACCTCCGGAAGCCTGCATGGCCTCCTCGTCATGGGTGGCCTGTTCTTGTTGTCCTGCTTATTAATACCTTTGTCTCTCCCCTTGGTTTTCAGGTGCTTCCGCTCCACCATGGAAAGCATCGCTGATCGCCGTGCTGCTGCCCAACTTATGGCTCTCCAGATGTACTCCCCCATTCCCCAGTCTGATGAAGCTGACGATGAAGCACCTTGTGGCTGATGGGCACTTTTCACCTCCTGAGTCACTTAATGAGCCAGTACCCTTGTGCCAGCATAAGACCGGCTACAAAGGGGGGGGGATTCCACTAGGGGCCTTCCGTCTCAACCCCGGCGAAGCAACCACCGGCTGCGCAAGGGCTTAGGGCTTGCTTGTTGCCTCCTTCGCTAACTATCCTTGTCCTTTCTTTCCTTTTCAGGGTTCATGGAGGATGGAGGTGATACTCTCCACCAGAATGGATGTTCAAGTATCAAAAGGGGGGAATGAAGGAGTGGAACGCCGGATACTGCTCGAATACTATGAATACTACTGAGCAACAGGACAACCTCATGTTTTTTTGTGCCTACTGATGGACTTATACTTATGCACTCTACCTCTGCTTTTGGCTGTTTAGCCACACCTTATCACTGCACTGGACATTTGTGCCTTATCCAGTTTTACTGTTTACTAACGAAAGAAGTTTGCTGTTTACTAATGTAAAGACAGAATGCAGGGCTATTAGACATATAGCTTGTAACAGTAGTTTGCAAGGCCTATACAAGACCAGCTTGCATGTAGCAACGCCATCTGAATAGACGACCTTGGTGGGTGCTGACACCCCGCCCTGCATTCCTGAGCCGAACGAACCTTATCTCCTGTGCTAGAAAGGAGCATTGTGTGTGTGAAGAATAAGCTGCTAAGTTTCGTTTTTCTTGCCAGTATCATTTCAGTGTTATGACGTGTGTACGTACTGGGACTACAATTTTGTACTGTAAGAACTACAAATGTTTACTGCGCATGTCGGTTGTGACGTGTAAGGGGCCAAATGCGCAGGCCCAGTAGGGGAGTATAAATGTAAGTGTCAGATGATTTATGACACACAGTGTCCCGAGACTACTCGGTGCTGTTCACTTGCTAGCAATAAAGTTGCCTTGTTTGGAACCAAAATTTGCCTTTCGTCTCCTGATTCCCCACCTGTTTCAGTTAGAGGACTGAAAATTTAAGCTCCACCCTAACCACCTCCAGACTGCTCACAAACCAGCTGGTTTTGGCAGAGGGGATATTCAGCAGCAGTACAGCGAATATACTTACCTGTAGCAGGTATTCTCCGAGGACAGCAGGCTGATTATTCTCACATGTGGGGTCGATGTCCATGTTCCCAGGCTGACGCGGATGTCGACCCACATGTGAGAATAAGCAACCTGCTTGTCCTCAGAGAACATCTGGTTAAGTGCCACTGAATATTCCCAGATAGCATTGCACATGCAAACTGAATGGCTAGGAGCCTTTCCTGGTCATTTACATCACTTTGAATATCTATCCCTATATGCTTCTAATAAAAAATGATTGTGAAGTTTTTTTTCTGCTCCTTAGGACTTCTAGTTCAGATCAGAATTAGGATCTACAGAGTTTGAGTCACTGTGATTCTTCATTTATAATTAACTGGGGGTTTGTCCATTTTAACCCTCTCCAATTTGCCTTTGTAGCCACAATCCTTAGCTAAAAGCCAAAACCAAATATTTCTTCCAGAATCTAATATGCATGAACTTGTATTGGGGCATTAGGTGTCACTGTAGTGCGACAAAATTTCCAGCTCCTGCTTGCTTGTGAAACAAAAGCTAGAGATGACAATTCAATTCTGGTATTCTGTATAGTAGAACACAGCACTACCAAATGAGTTATTAGAATGGGGCAATTTTGTCCTTTCTTTCTTGTATATATAAATGCTTAGGTTAAGTGTTACACATATCAATAAAATCTGATTCATTCATTAAGTATGTGTCATTCTGTCTATTACATTTTGCCTGACAATTCAATGCTGTAAAAAATGGGATTCTGTAAAAGAAGTGATTAGAGCAATTGGTACTTTTTTGACCTAGCAGTTTCTTTGTAAATGCTGTCTTTGTAGCATCTTCAACCCTAGCCAAGCTAGGAGGCAGATGATCTGACCTGGGAATTAACCCAAATCCTCTCACGGCAGAACACAACACTGCCACTGTCTTTTGGACAGTCTAGACAAGTCAGCACTTTTAATTATACAAGGCTACGTTTTAATGGTGCAGTGATATTTAAACTATAAAATACTATACCTGTGCACCAGTAAGCTCACAATTTTTCATAGTTAGTGCAGCTCCAGTCAGGACACAAACTCCAGTTCTTTCACATTTCAAAACACAGTCAATCAGAGTCATGTGACCAGACTCCACAACCACAATTCCATCAGAAGTCCCCCGCTGGACAAATGTGAGGTGCATTAGTTTCACGTTTTGAGCTTTGGATGCTACAAAGTTGTCATAAACAGGATCTGAGACTATCACAATTTCTTCTCTTTTTCCAGCTCCTATTGTAAGAGAAAAAATATTTTTAAAATAATAAGATTCCCTTCAGGTATTGAAAAGGGAAAGGAATTTTGGGTTACAAAACTAGGGCCTGAGAAGCCAAATTCAGAGGGTTTATGCCTAATCTTGATAGCTAGGATCTTAGATTGGATTCTTTGAACATTTACAAGGGCTGAGTGCCTAAATTTATGATCAAAATTCCACTAAATCCTTAAATTTAGGATCCTATAAAGTGGTTAGCAATTGGTGCAGATTTAGGGCAGGGAAAAAAGTTAGGAACTTAGCACTAATTTTCAACACCAGGCACTTGAAGCCCCTGTCTAGGTGTCAATATGATATTGAGCAGCATCTAACCAGATGGGCTCTTCCTTGGTTAAATGATGCTGGCTGGCCCAGCTGGGAATATACAGTGACAATTAACTGGATAACACTGCTGTAATATTAGCATTGACTGCTGTGGCATTATCTGGTTAATGACTGGGCAGTCTGGGGGAGGAATTGAGGTAGACCTGGAAGTTATGAACACACTACAGATATTCAATGCCAGTGCCTGGATAGCTAACCAGGTATGCTACACCATATAAAAAGACCTGTTTCAGTCACGACTAAGGTAGAAAAAGGTGCCCTAACTGATCAGTGGAGGGATAAATGCATGACTCTCCCTTAATCCCCCAGTGGTCACTGACCCCCTTCCACCACCCAAAAATGTGACAGTGAAAGTACTATAGACATTAGGTATTATGGCCATTCCTGAAAAAGCACCAAGCAAGTGGATGGAGTAGATTAGTGGTCAGTGCAGTGGTCAGTCAACAACAGGACACAGGTTCAATTCCCACTTTAACTTCAGTACAAATGTGTGAGCCCTCCTGGAACACAAAAATACCTCCTGTACCTAAATATATAAATGACCTGCAAGCCTGAGGGCTATTGTAGTGGTGGAACGTTAGGTACAATAGGGGTTCTCTGTTCCTGGAGGGATCACAATACAATATGAAAGAGTTTAGATGGGATTTGTACCTGGGTCCCTTTATGTGAAATCCGATGCACTGACCACTAGACTGCCCCTCTGAACTGCTGGGATGTCTTTGTGGCCAGTTTACTAAGAACAAAAGAGTAGCCATACTGGGTCAGACCAATGGTCCATCTAGCCCAGTATCCTGTTTTCCAAACAATGGCCATGCCAGGTCATAAGTACCTAGCAGAAACCAAATCGTGGCAACACTCTATACTACAAATCCCATGACAAGCAGCTACTTCCCATGTCTGTCTCAATAGCAAACTATGGACTTTTCCTTCGGGAATTTGTCCACACCTTTTTTAAACCCAGATACACTAACCGCTGTTACCACACCCTCCGGCAAAGAGCTCCAGAGCTTAACCATTTGTTGAGTGAAAAAATATTTCCTCCGAATTGTTTTTAAAGTGTGCCCTCTAGCTCACAAATTTTCATAGTTAGTGCAGCTCCAGTCAGGGCACAAACTCAAGTTCTTTCACATTTCAAAGTACTTTTGGAACAAGTAAAAAAAAACTGATTACTTCTACTTGTTCTACACCACTCAGGATTTTGTAAACTTCAATCACATCTCCCCTCATATGTCTCTTTTCCAAGCTGAAGAGCCCTAACCTCTAGCCTTTTCTCATACCAGAGGAGTTCCATCCCCTTTATCATTTTGGTCGCTCTTCTTTGAACCTTTTCTAATTCCACTATATATTTTTTTGAGACATGGCGACCAGAACTGAACACAGTACTCAAGTTTCGGGAGCACCATGGAGCGAAACAAAGGCATTATAGTATTTTCGGTTTTATTCACCATCCCTTTCCTAATAATTCTTAGCCTGTTTGCATTTTTGGCTGCTGTTGCACACTGAGCAGAAGATTTCAGTGTATTATCTATAACGACACCCAGATATTTTTCTTGAGTGCCAACACCTAAGGTGGATCCTAGCATCAGGTATCCTGTTTTCCAAACAATGGCCATGCCAGGTCTTTCCAACAAGCATCACCTTGCATTTGTCCACATTAAATTTCATCTGTCATTTGGATGCCCAGTTTTCCAATTTCCTAAGGTCTTCCTGCAATATTCTACACCTCTCCGAGTCTGATCTCAAGACCAAGTCAGTAAGGGTTCTTCTTAGTGCAATTAGTGCTTACCATCACCATTTAGAGGGTAAGCACTATACTATACTGGGACTGGTGCTATTTAACGTATTTATAAATGATATGGAAATCAGGACGAGTGAGGTGCTCAAATTTGCAGATGATACAAAACTATTCAAGGTTGTTAAAACGTGCAGATGTGAAATATTGCAGGAAGACCTTAGAGTCCAGCAGGGTCTATGTAGGGCAAGAAATGGGATCTAGGGCCTGCCCTCAAATGAGAAGGCAAACCACCTCAATTTGAAAGAGTAACACCTCTTAGTGGAATCTTTCCTGGAGGCCAGCATGACCCTGAAGACACCCTCAGGAAGATGAAAAGAAGCAAATTCTAAGCTCTCAACATCCAGGCTGTGAGGGCCAGAGAAAAGAGGTTGGGATGCAGAAGAGATCCCTCGTTCTGTGTGATGAGGGTCGAAAGACACTCCAATCTCCATGGTTCTTTGGAGGACAATTACAGAAGAAGAGGGAGCCAGATCTGCCTGGGCTAGTTTGGAGCAATCAGGATCATAGTTCCTTGGTGTCACGCCAGTGAGGAAAAGTGAGCCCTTGGGCCACTGCCGAGGAGCGGCAGTGGCAGGCAAATCACCCAAACAGGAGGCAAGGCAGACCACAGACAGACGGGCACAGGCCGGACTGGAGCAGCTGGACTGGAACAGAAGCACTAAGCAGCAGCAGGAGAATAATCCATGAATCAAGCAGAGTCTTACCGGCAGGCAGCAAAGCAGCAGGGAAACCAGGAACCACACAGAATCTGTAGGCTGGCAGCAATCAATAGTAAACCAGGAATCAAGCAGGGTCTTGGGCAGGCAGCAATCAGTAGAATAAACCAGGAAACAAGCAGAGTCTTGGACAGGCAGCAGATAGTAGAATAAACCAGGAAACAAGCAGAGTCTTGGGCAGGCAGCAGACAGTTGAATAAACAAGGAAACCAGCAGGGTCAAAGACAGGCAAAGCAAGCTTTCAGGACAGGAACCGCAACAGACCAACAAGGACAAGAACACAACTGAAGACCTCTGTTGCCAAGGCAAAGCCTGAAAGTTCCCAGGTGCTTAATAAAGGCAACATACAAGGGAGTTCACCAGGTAAGGGTGCTGCTAAATCCCAAGACAGTCTGGAAGGCTGGAAGATCCGGACCGGACCGGACCAGCATGACTTCTGGAACATGGGAAACAACAAACAGACAGTCCATTGCAGCCACCAGATCTGACTACCAGGTGGCGAGATGAGTGAGAGCATAAAACAGGGGCACAACCGTGACACTTGGTCTTGCTTGAGTTTCAGCAAAATCTTCCACACAAGAGGGATGGGAGGGTATGCATTCAGAAGACCATTCCCACAATGAAAGAGGAAGGCATCTGATGCTAGTTTGTCGCTGGCCTGGAGTCTTGAACAGAACTGAGGGACTGTGATTGTACTGAGTGGGTACCTCATGCTTGGTGGTTGCATGACCCTGCTCAGTCTGTCGGCCAGGCTGTTGGATTTAAGAGGCCCTGAGAAGCATAACCCTGCTAGAGTACACAGAGCCACATCCTGACGGTCTACTGACACAGAGGGTATGATCTGGTACCCCCCTGCATGTTGGTGTAATACATAGCAACCTGGTTGTCTGTTTGAATGAACACAATTTGGCTGGACAGTCAATCTCTGCAAGCCCTTTGAGCGTTCCATATTGCCTGAAGCTCCAGGAGATTGATCTGATTCCTGAACTGACAAAGCACTCTGAGTGTGAAGCCCATCAACATGTGCTCCCCAATGCAGGTGGGCTGCATCCATTGTCAGCACCTTCTGGGGCTGGGGAATTTGGAATGGAAATTCCAAAGTCAAACTAGACTGAACTATCCAACAAAGGAGGGACTAAACCAACTCTGGTGGCACATGGATGACATCTGCTAGATTCTCCAAAGCTTGGCACCACTGGAAGCTAGGATCCACGGCCATGTGGCCTGGTAACTTCAACATCTGCTGAGCTGTGATCTGCTGGCAGACTCAAACTCGAGTGGCGAAAGCTATAAGAGTATCCACTCTCAGGTACAAAAACCCTCGCCTGTTGTGTGTCTAGCAGGGCTCCTATGAATTCTAACTGTTCAGCAGGCTGTAGATGGGACTTGGGGTAGTTTAAATTAAACCCTAGTAACTCCAGCACCCGAACAGTTCTCCACATGGACTCCTGAGCGCCATCTTTCAATGTGCTCTTTACCAGCTAATCGTACAGATAGGGGAACACATAGACTCCTGGTCTGCATAGTGACGTTGAGACTGCTGCAAGACATTTGGTGAAAACCCTGGAAACTAACACGAGACCAAAAGGCAACACACGGTACTGATAGTGATGTGTCCCCAGCCAAAACCAGAGACTTCATGTGAGCTGGAAGTATATGGATGTGAATGTAAGCATCCTTCAAGTCCAGAGAGTATAGACAATCATTTTCCTGAATCATTGGGAGAAAGGTGCCCAGGGAAACCATCCTGAACTTTTCTTTGACAAGGAATTTTTTCTGAGCCCTTAGGTTTAGGATGGGATGCAACCCCTCTTTTTCTCTTGGGCACAAGGAAGTGCCTAGAATAGAATCCCTGCTCTTTGTCCCCTGAAGGAACAGGTTCGACCACACGAGCCTTTAGAAGAATGGAGAGTCCTCTGCAAATACCTACTTGTGCTGAGAGCTGACGTTAAATGCTTTCGGTGGGCAACTGGTGGCCGTTGATTCTAATGCAGGGCGTAACTTAGATTGTAAGCTCTTTTGAGCAGGGACTGTCTCTGTGTCAGGTGTTCAGCGCTGCGTGCGTCTGGTAGCGCTATACAAATGCTAATAATAATAATAACCGAGATGGACTACTTGGAGAATCCATTGGTTGGAGGTTATAAGGGGCCACTGTTCAGCATCCCCCCAACCAACTATGCTCTGCAGTAGTCAGTCAAAAGCTCATCCCTGGCTTTGACTAGGGAGCTGGCTGGGCATTGGGCACATGCTGTTGGCAAGAATAAGTGTGCTGGAGCTAAGCCTGCTGAGGCTGATGAGAAGAAAGGGTGTATTCTTCGTCTATCAGAGTAGTAGGGACCCCTCTTCAACTTGCCTGAAATCTTCCTGGATGAGGAGGAAGGTGCAGATGTCCAACGGGAGAGAGTGTCAATGGTGTCAGTATGTTTCTTGATGAGGTCAGCGACCTACTCCAACTTGTCTCCAAAACAATTATCTCCCCAGCACGTGGCATCTGCCAACCTCTGCTGGACTACAGGATCCAAGTCAGAGACATGCAGCCATGATGCGCAAAGCTATAATCTGAGTAGAGTTCCTGGACGCCACATCAAAGGTGTTTTAGGCGTCCCAGCCAAGAACTTTCTATATTCCTTCCGCTGCTTGACCAACTGGTGAAATGGTTTGGCCTACTCCTGTAGGAAAGAATCTGCCAAATCAGACATCCTGCGCACCAAGTTCTGCAAGTACAGACGTGTAGAGCTGTTATGATTGTGTATGGGAGATGAGCATATAGACCTGATATATTTTTTGTCCAAAAGAGTCTAGGGTTTTAGCTTTCTGACAGAGGTCGCCAAAGCATAGTCTCTAGAACTCCTGGCCTTTTTGAGGACAGATTCCACCACCAGGGAATGATGAGGCAACAGAGGCTTGTCAAACCCTGAGGAGCTCTGGATCTGATACATGGTGTCTATGTTTTTGGGCAAGATAGGGACCGACAGAGGGGATTCCTAGTTCTTCACTGAAGATCTTTTAGGATCTGGTGAAGAGGGATCATCACAGACTCTCAAGGAGGAGATTCGTAGTCTAGGATATCAAATATCTCAGCCCTGGGCTCGTACTCCATCTCCAAACAAATGGGAATAGCAGCCAACACTTCCCTAACAAAACCTAGGAAGGGAAGGCACTCAGATGGAGACTTCCTCTTTTCCTCTGGAAGGGAGGAGTCAGATGGGATACCATAGGACTCCTCCTCTGAGAAGTACTGTGAATCCTCATCAGGCTCCCATGAGCACTCCTCATTGCTGTCGGGGGCTCTATACAGCAGCCGTAGTCGAGGCAGGTGGAGACCTACTTGTTACGCGCCCACTTACAATGTCAAAAATAGGTCTCTCAGCCATACGGACCAATGCAACTCCTGATGTCAACGCCGATGCTGAGGTTTCGGACTGGGCTCCAAAAATCTTTTCTCTCTGAGCCATTCTGGCTAGCTAGGTTCTTTTCTTCATAAAAAAAGCAAAGAACACAGCTGGAAGGGGGTATGTTCAGGGCCCAAACACTGAAGACACCTAGAATGGGTGTTTTTAACAGATATAGTCCTATTGACCCCAGCCACAGAGCTTAAAAGCACAGGAACCTTCAACGACATGGAAGCAAAAACAGCCAGCCATGGCGAAATCAAGGTTTGATGGGGACAAAAAAGGGGCACTCACCAGAAAAAAAAATGAGAAACCCCCAAACGGAGCTCAGGCCTATGAAGCATGCCAAAAATAAAGGAAACTTAAAAGCTGGCAAAATAAACTAAAAACGTAAGGGAAGGGGAAAGGGACATTTCTGAAGAAAGAAAATAAAGTCACAGCAAAAAAACCCTGAATGGAAGGCACAAAACCACAAAAAAGCTCAAATGCAGCAGGACAAATGCATTCTCTCTTCATCGTGGATGACAAGACACTGCAGGTCCCGTGCTCTCGCAGCAGGAGAGAAGGCACTTGTGCATGAACGGTAGGGATGCTGCACATACTCTTGCTCTAGTACTTCCATAAGCTCTGCAATGGGTGACATGAATGATGTCACCATATGAGATAATATGGTCAGCTTGTCCTCAGACAATAGTTGAACAGACATGAATGAATTTAAAAGCCAAATTATAAAAACTTAAATTGTATTAAACATAGTCCATAAATAATATCTTAAAAATTGAAGTAAAATTGGTCCATGCAGAAGACAAAGAAAACACTTTTTAAAAGGAACAGCCAACTGATGGTTTAGAAGAACAATGATAAAAGGATTATAATGTACATGCATATGTGCACCTCAGCCATTGAGACAGTCATTGTGACAGCTTAGGTAACATGAACTCAACAATAAGGAAGAAAACTGAAGCTTGTTGCAATGCAAAGCAGAATGCTGTGATTCATTATGGTGTTTAACCACACTGTGTGTTATTGGGGACTCTTTTTACTAAGGAGAACTAACAGATTTAGCACGTGCTAACAAATTAGTGTGCATTAGATGTCATGCAGTCCAGATGACTGTGCAGCATTTATATGTGCTAATTCTGTTAGTGTAC
Source organism: Microcaecilia unicolor (assembly GCF_901765095.1). Classification (NCBI taxonomy): domain Eukaryota; kingdom Metazoa; phylum Chordata; class Amphibia; order Gymnophiona; family Siphonopidae; genus Microcaecilia; species Microcaecilia unicolor. The sequence goes on along the minus strand of NC_044036.1, from coordinate 92,831,001 downwards.
CTTAGTAAAAGGACCCCAGTAAAATAAAAGAACCATATGCAACACTTACCTAAATGGAATGAATAAACACACTTTCCTCTAGAGATAACAGTGATAATGGCAAATCTAAAGAAATATATGTCACAAAATATACATGAAGTGTTTGAAAACCAGTACCTCAGACTTAAAATAAAAAAAATAAAACAAATGCTCAGATTCAAAATACAAAATTCAAGGGACAAGCTACTCATAGCTACAGCAATCCTCCGCATGAGTTCTCTCAGGAAAAACGAAGATACTTACCTGTAGCAGATATTCTCCGAGGACAGCAGACTTCATATTCTCACGTGTGGGTAGACGCCGATCTGTGTCGTCCGGTACCGCATTTATGCCCAAGTAAAAAAAAAAAAAAAACAGCTTTGTGAAGCGTAAGCTGTGCTCCACTGCGCATGCGTAAGTGCCTTCCTGCCTGCCGCGATAACGCAGTTTCCTCAGTTTAATTTTAAAGCAAAATAAAAAATAAAATAATTGAATAGACAACTTTAAGTGAAGGTAAGTGGGACTGTGAGAATAAGAAGCCTGCTGTCCTTGGAGAATACCTGCTACAGGTAAGTATCTTCGCTTTCTCCAAAGACAAGCAAGCTCTCATATTCTCACGTGTGGGGAATTCCTAGCATCCAGGCTCACCAAAAACAACAAACACTGGTCAATTGGGCCTCGCAATGCCAAGGACACAACACATATTAACCTGAAACTATATACAATCTGAATGACAGTGTAGCCTGGAACAGAATAAAATGGGCCTAGGAGGGTGGAGTTGGATTCTAGTCCCCAAACAGATTCTGCAACACTGACTGCCCAAACCGACTACAGCGTCAGGTATCACGCTCAAGGCAGTAGTGAGATGTGAATATGTGGACTGAAGACCATGGTGCAGACTTGCAAATTTCCTCAATGGAGGCTGACCTCAACTGGGATACCGACGCAGCCATGGCTCTGACATTATGAGCTGTGACATGACCCTCTAAGGCCAGCCCAGCCTGGGCGAAAGTGAAGGAAATGAAATTTGCTAACCAATTAGAAATGGTGTGTTTCCAGATGGCGACCACCATCCTGTTGGGATCAAAAGAAACAAGAAGTTGGGAGGACTGTCTGTGGAGCATTGTCAGCTCCATGTAGTACGCCAACGCTCTCTTGCAGTCCAAGGTGTGCAAGTTGCTTTTACCAGGATGGGCATGAGCTCGGGGAGTTGGAAAGACAATCGCTGGTTCAGATGGAACTCAGACACCTCCTTCGGCAGGAACTTAGGTTTGTGCGGAGGACTACTCTGTTGCGATGAAATTTAGTATAAGGTGCATCCACTACCAAGGCCTGAAGCTCACTGATCCTATGAGCTGAAGTAACAACCACCAAGAAAACGACCTTCCAGGTCAAGTACTTCAGATGGCAGGAATTCAGTGGCACAAAAGGAGCTTACATCAGCTAGGTGAGAATGACGTTGAGATCCCATGACACTGTGGATATTTCACAGGGGGATTTGACAAAAGCAAACCTCTCATGAAGCGAACAACTAAAGGTTGTCCAGGGATGGGCTTACCTTCTACAGGCTGATAAGCACTAATTGCACTACGGTGAACCCTTACGGAGTTGGTCTTCAGACCTGACCCTGACAAGTGTAGAAGGTACTCAAGCAGGGTCTGTGTAGGATAAGTAAGAGGATCTAGGGCCCTGCGGTCACACTAGAGGGCAAACATCCACTATTTAAAATAACAACACCTCTTAGTGGAATCTTTCCTGGAAGCCAGCAACATCCGGGATACACCCTCCGAAGGACCCAAGGTATCAAATTCAAGACTCTCAACATCCAAGTTGTGAGAGCCAGAGACTGGAGGTTGGAATGCAGAAGTGGCCCCTCATTCTGAGTGTCGGAAAACACTCCAATCTCCATGGTTCTTCGGAGGATAAGTCCAGAAGAAGAGGGAAGCATATCTGCCACGGCCAGTTCAGTACGATCAGAATCATGGTTCTGCAGTCTTGCTCAATTTTCAACAACATTTTTCCTACTAGAGGTATTGGAGGATAAGCATACAGGAGACCTGTCCCCCAATTGAGGAGGAAGGCATCCGAAGCTAGTCTGTCGTGGGCCTGAAGCCTGGAACAGAACTGAGGGACCTTGTGGTTGATCTGAGTGGCAAAAATATCCACCGAGGGGGTGCCCCACGCTTGGAAGATCTCTCGTGTGGTTGCATTATCCTGCTCAGCCTGTCGGCCAGGGTGTTGTTTGTGCTGCCAGATAGGTGGCTCCAAGAAACATGGCATGCTAGCGAGCCCAATGCCACATCCGGACTGCTTCCTGACATAGAGGGCGTGATCTGGTGCCCCCTGCTTGTTGATGTAATACATTGCAACCTGATTATCTGTTCGAACGAGAATAATTTGATGGGACAGCCGATCTCTGAAACCCTTTAGAGTGTTCCAGACCGCTCAAAGCTCCTGGAGGTTTATCTGAAGACTTGTTTCCTGGAGGGACCAAGTTCCTTGAGTGTGAAGCCCATCAACATGAGCTTCCCATCCCAAGAGAGATGCATCCATTGTCAGAACTTTTTGCAGCTGAGGAATTTGGAAGTCCCAGAGTCAAACTGGATCGAATTGTCCACCAGTGAAGAGAGCAAACAAGTTCTGGGGACACTTGAATGACATCATCCAGGTTTCCCATGGCTTGATACCACTGAGAAGCCAGGGTTAATTGAGCTGGTCTCATGTGAAGACATGTCATGGGTGTAATGTACACTGTGGAAGCCTTGTGAACCAGCAATCTCAATATCTGCTGAGCTGTGACCTGCCGAGATGTTCGAACCTGAGTATACGCGTCCTTTAAGTTCAGAGAGAATGGCCAGTCATTTTTCTGAATCACTGGGAGAAGGATGCCCAGGGAAACCATCCTGAACTTTTCTTAGACTAGAAATTTGTTCAGGGCCCAATGAGCTCTCGGTGGGCAATTTGGAGGTTTGGAATGCCAATTGAGGGTGTATCTGAGATGAACTATTTGAAGAACCCACCAGACTGAGATTAAGAGAGGCCACCTTTGGTGAAAAAAATTTTAACCTCCCCCCAACTAGCAAGTGCCACTTGTACAGTGGCTATGCTCTGCAGGATCCAGTCAAAAATTCATCCCTTGTTTTGACTAGGGAGCAGCAGATGCCTTAGGTGCACGCTGTTGATGAGAACAAGCGCTCTGGGGCCTAGCCTAAGTAGGTTGGCAAACCGAAGGAAAGTACCTACGCCTAGAGTAGTAGTAGGGACCAATCCTTAACTTGTCAAAAACATCCTATATGAAGAGGTAGATGCAGAAGGTGTCCGGCAGGAGAGAGAAGAGATGGTATCAGTGTGTTTCTTGATCTGGTCAGCAACCTCCTCTGCAAAAAGATTATCCCCCCGGTAAGGGGCATCCACCAACCTCTGCTGAACAGAATGTTCTAAGTCAGAAACACGAAGCCATGAGAGACTGCGTATTGCTATACTCTGAGCAGAGATCCTGGATGCCACATCAAAAGTCAACAAGGCAAGCGATCTGCAAAATCCAAAAAGTGTCATAAGTGCCCCTGGCCAAGAACTTTCGACACGCCTTCTGCTGCTTGACCAACTGGCGAAAAGGCTCAGCCTGCTCCAGAGGGAGAGTACCAACCAAGTAAGACAGCTGTCTCACCGAGTTCTGCAAGTAAACACTCAACAGCTGGTATGATTGAATGTGGGAGATAAGCAGAGAGGTCTGGTACATCTTTCTCCCAAAATAATCCAGGGTTCTAGCTTCTCTGCCTGGGGGAGCTGAGGCATAGTCCCTAGTACTCCTGGTTCTTTTGAGAGCAGATTCCACCACCATGGAGTCGTGAGGCAACTGAGGCCGCACAAACCCAGGCTCTCCGTGGATCTGGTACTGGGTGTAGATGTTAGGGACAGAGGGAATGCCCAGTTCCTAACGAGGACTGCCTTGAGTACTTCCTGAAGAGGAGCAGTCACAGCCTCCTTAGGAGGGAAGGTATAGTCAAGTACCTCGAGCATCTTGGCCCTGGGCTCATCCTCCACTTCTACAGGGAATGGAATTGTATCAGCCATTTCCCTCACAAAAGATGGGAAAGAGAGGTTCTCAGGTGGAGATCTTCTCCTCTCATGTGGTGGGGAGGACTCAGAAGGGATCACATAAGACCCGTCACAGGAAAAGTATCTGGGATCCTCCTCTGATTCCCATGAGCGCTCCTCCTCGGTGTTAGATAAAATCTCTCTACGAGATGACAGAGACTGAGCCTGCCTTGATGCCGAGGGACCATGTCCTTGAGAGCAGAGTTGAGACTGGCTCCTACCTCGACTCCGGTGAAGCTTACTTCACCGATGTCAGAGGAGTGCCAGCCTGGGTGGTTGTTGACATTGGTGCCGCACCACAGGCTGACGGCCATGTGGAGCCGCAGCAGAAGGTATGGCAGGAACCAGCACCCACGATACTGTAGCACATCGCTGCATGAGGCCAACCAGCAGCTCAGACAACAGGGCCCGGATGCGTTCATTGAGGGCCGATATTGGGAAAAACTGGGGCGTCAGTTGAGGCACAGGATGAAGAACCACTGGAGCCGATATGGGAGCAGGATCTCAGCTGGAGACAATCGCATCAGCACCTCCTGGATGGACAGAGAGCGGTCCTCCCGGCGTTGATGCATCTTGGGTGCTGTGTTCCTCGGTGCCCCGGATCTCCCAGCACTGTGTAATGAGAATGACCGGTGACAGTGCTTCTTGGCCTTCACCTGAAGCACGTCACCCGTGCACTTCGGTGCTGACGAGGATGATGTCTAATCCTCACGTCACCTAGGGTCGGGTCTGACGATGGACTGTCCTGGTGGGCCCGCACAGCGGGAGGCCTCACGATAGGTGGAGACCTACTTGATGCCTCACTGCTCCCAGTGTCCTGAGGCATGCTTACCGATAGTCCTGATGCCGGTGCAACACTCGTCACTGCCGAAGTCTTGACCTCGATGCCGACATTGAGGAACCAGACTTTGCTCCAAAGAAATTTTCACGTTGAACCTCTTAGGAAACCTGGGTTCTCTTCTTCATATGAAGGCAGAGAACACAGTTAGCAGGACTATGATTGGGCCCAAGAATCTGCAGACACCAAGAATGGGTATCTTTGCCTGAGATGGTCCAGTTGCACCGGGTACAATGTTTGAAGCCACTGGGAGTCTTCGTGGACATAGATGGGAAGACCTTACTGGCCAAATGAAATGACTCAATGGTGCCTGAAAAAGGGGCAAAGGCACAAAAAAAGGGAGTACCCGACCTGAGTCACGGCCTAAAAGCAGACCACGTCGAAAAGAAAACTTAAAACGCGGGAAAAACTAGACTAATAAGATTTTTTTTTAAAAAAGAGAGAAACAAAGCTGAAATAAAAGTGCAGCTTCTCTTCACACGGAGAAAAAAAAAAACTGAGAGAACCGCGTTCTTGCGGCAGGCGGGAAGGCACTCGCGTATGCACAGTGGAGTTCAGCTCATGCTTCACAAAGCTCTGTTCTTTTACTTGGGAATAAATGCCGGACCGGACGATGTGGATTGGCATCTACCCATAAGTGAGAATATGAGAGCCTGCTTGTCCTCGGAGAATCAACTAAGCTTGGAATCATCAAGCTTACAGCTGCTGGGCTAGGGTCAGAGGTCTCTGCTAAGGATCTTTGATTAAAAAACAAGAAAATTAAAAAAAAAAAAAACTATGCTGAGTGTTCTTCCAGCATTGCCTTTACTATGTTGTCTTTTCTTTACTCCTTAACTTCTATTTTTCTGTCTTATCATTGATGGTTTTCTTTTCTGGATTAAGAGATTTATTTCAGTTTTGTACACCACCTTGCTGTTTCCCACGAAGGAAGGTATTACAATTCAAATAAACCATAAATTAAGAGAATAATCTCAAAAATTGCTAATTTGCATTTAAAAACAATCCTTTCTGTGACGTCTTTAAAACTCAAAAATAATGACTGAAATCAAAAGAGTATGCAATGCTCTTCTACAATTGCTAAAATTGTATCAAAATGCTGCTTAAAACACTGTAAAATTGATAAAAACATTGAGAAATCTTATGCAGATTAAATTATCCATGGTATCACCTAAACATTAACAAACACATATTTAAAGCATAACCCATTGCCCAAACTGCAAAAGACTTAAATACAAAACAAACTATGCATCCAGCTTCTCCTATATAAGTACACAACTATGGAACGCATTGCCAAAAGCTGTGAAAAGAGCCTATGACCACCTAAACTTCAGGAAATTACTAAAAACTAACCTGTTCAAAAAGGCATACCCCACCGATCCAACATAAATACCTACATCCTGCAATACCGTAAAACCAAAGCTCGTAATGGACAATATATAACCTTCCTCCCCTCGATCCCATTGTACTTAAAACACATGTACCATTACTCAACCACTATATCACCTTCTATTTGTTTCTACCGATCACGAATGCCTTCACGGTACTATGTAAGCCACATTGAGCCTGCAAATAGGTGGGAAAATGTGGGATACAAATGTAACAAATAAATAAATAAGCACACTGTGAGGGAGTGGTATAGCGGCAGGTGTACCCGAGAACAATCCCTCATCGAGGTTGCACTTATGCCACCTAATGGCAGGTGGAGCTATGTCATAGGCAGAGTCAGAGGGTTGGGGCTCAGGCCCAGAGGTGGTTAAATATCCTGGTGCACTGTAGATCAGATAGGCTCCCAGGGAAGAGGTCTCTAGAAGCAAGACCCTGAGTACAGAGGTCTCCTGGAGAAGGACTGGGAGGGAAGGAATCCTCCGAAGGTGTTGGCTGGGTTGCAGTGCCTGTGAGGAAGACACAGGGAAACAAGGAATGGTCCTATTTCCAAGGTTTGCACCCGGGATAAAGAGTAACCACCCAGAGGTTACAAGAGATGGAATGAAAGACTGCAGTGCATTTTTATTTGTGAAGAATCAGAACTGAGTATCCTAACTAGAGCCAGGCCTAGTTATGCATGAGTAACTTGAACTATGCTGTAGAAGTCTGACAAAATAGGGTTGTTGAAGAGAGGAAAAACCACTGTTAGCATGCATGTTGCTATGTTAAGGTATGAGTCCCTAATAGAAACAGGCAGCTATTTTGATTGTTCAGCAATAAAGTCTCCTTTTGATTTACACTGTACCCTGTGTCTGTAGGGCTCCCAGTTTGTCCACCAGCCACACACACATGGAGTCAAATGGAAATACAATGTACATGCAGTTAAGATTACTTACATGATAACACATAAAATGCAAATTCTGAATAAATAAAACTCAAGAACATATAAATGCAAACAAATATCGCAAAACTATTCTATGAATAAGCATGAAATAAATGAAGTAAAATTATATGTATTTATTTATTTAGATTTTGTTCACATCTTTTTCAGTAGTAGCTCAAGGTGAGTTACATTCAGGTACTCTGGATATTTCTCTGTCCCAGGAGGGCTCACAATCTAAGTTTGTACCTGAGGCAATGGAGGGTTAAGTGACAAGATCACAATGTAAACATATAAATGCCAAAATCATAATTGAAACACAACCTAAAAACATCTACATAAAACAGAATGCTACTATAAACTGCATACATGTATAAGTTGTTTGTTGCATTAATTTGCAATTAAAGGCAATGTTTTATTTCTAGGTTCTGAGCCCTTCGTTCATACTGGAACACTACGACAGACCAATCTCTGGCAAACAGAAAAACATGGCTGGAATCAGGCAGGGTCTTACATCCAGTAACAATATTGGGATTAGCTTAGGCAGGAACCAAATAATGCCTCAACAGCCCAAAAACTGGGCAAGAAGCCACGCGTACACAGAGGCTGGAAGCATATCCAGAACCCACTCACACACGAAGCTAGTGGCTTCTCAGCTACCCACTCACACACAGAAGCTTCTTAGGAACTCACAGACAAGACAGGCAGCATAGCAGGAGCCCGCTCACACCTAGTAGCTGGAAGCTGGAGATGTATCAGAGATCCTCCCAGTGGAGGCAGGAAGTTAGAGGCGTCTCAGGACCCACAAAAAGCAAGACAGCAACTAGGGCAGCTAACGACGCAAAAGCGTCAAAGCTGAAGTCCGGCGGGGTTAAATGCCCTGCCACTACAACGTTCTGCATAACGGGATTTAAACAATGAAAAAACCCAAAGAACAGAAATAAGCCACACAATATTAAACTTTCTGATGTAAGCTATGGACACTTCGCAAATACATCTGACCTGTTCAGCACAAAGAACAAGACTGATCTGGTCCTGCACCATAGCAACAGGCAGGAAGACATACACATGCACAGTGTGTAATTTCCAAAGGTTTATGGAACAGTTGCATGCAGCCTCTGTCAAATGACATCACCTCAAGAGTAAGAACAACACTGTAAAATAATGAACCTCCCATCATGATCTCCCATTGATCCTGACACTTACAGGGGTATGGATTTGTGTACAAGATGTATATGAGGCAGAAAAAACCTGATCCAACCAATCCCTTCAAGGTTTTTCATTTTCAGACTGACCTAGATGGGTTTCCTGTAATAAAACCATCTTGCCTTCAGCTGTTTAAAAAGCTGCAGGAAATTGTACTTTTTATTGGACTGATCATGCCTTGAATGCTAAGAGAAGCACTTCTGTTTATTTTAGAAGCCCTATTTTCACAATTTATATGTGGAAATGCCAGCTGATTTTGTGAAGAACACCAACTTGAAGGGTAGGATATTAATTGTGAACAAATGCCACCTCACTTGTCATTTGTGACTGCTTGTGTTTGTGGTGAATAGAGCTACGATTGTGAGCAGTTGGCCTGATTGTCATCTCTGGCCATACAGGTTTGTCTTTGCTGACCCTTTCCATCTTTGCTTATACCCTATGCTGTCTATGAAAATGTTGCTATTCAAATATTTTTACTGCTGTAATTGTCTATTGCTTATGTTTTATTTATTTTTACTGTACACCACCTTGAGTGAATTCCTTCAAAAAGGTGGTAAATAAATCCTAATAAATAAATAAAAATAGCATATCTAAATCTTCTTTCGTGTACTGGGTCCCAAGCATGAAAGGAATTACACTAGTTCCAAAAAGTGGGAAGCTCTTCTTGAGTCCAAAGCTTCAGTATACATTTTTTTACCACTATACCAGCCTTCCCTAACAAAAAAGTGTGGCTCCCTCTCCATGCACCTGATAACTGCCCAGATTCCCCAGCAAAATTCCTAAGTGAGAGAAAAATATGTTGTCCCAATACTCAATCCAAAAATAAAGGTCCTGCAAATGAGGCATGGGTAGGTCAGACACTTAGTACCAAACTTATAGAATACCGTAAGTTGTGCGCCTAGGTGCCAAAAATTAAGTGCTCACACTTATACCAGTCTTTTACAGGGAATAGATGCCTAAATTTAGGTGCCTAAATGTTGATACCCAAATACTAACTTAGGCTGTATTCTATAATGGAATCTCGGTGCCTAGATGCCATAATAGAATACCATCATAGTGAACAGATTTTGGGCACCTACTGTTTAGTGCCCTATATAGAACTGCCCCAATGTGTTTACACAAACACTAATGTCCTCACACAATAAGTTGATGCAACAAAGGCTTTGCAGCACTTTTCAAAAAAATATTGAACAGAAAGATTTCACAAGATTGTGTGGTCATAGTCACTGTAAAAGTAAAATAAAACCAGGACTCCAGCTTTTTTTTTCTTTTTGCCTCCATTAGGTCCCCAACTCACCATTTCTTAAACTTCCCATGCTTTTCGGAAGTTAAATGTGTTTCCTGTAAAAACACTACAGAGGCTTGTTCTAATTAAGTGCTTGTAAAGCGAAGGTACTTACCTGTAAGCAGGTATTCTCCGAGGACAGCAGGCTGATTATTCTCACAGATGGGTCGACGATCCACGTCAACCCGGGAATTGGCATGATGCATAGCAAAATAAGAAAAGATTTGCTAGAGCCTTCTGGCGCGTGTACAGCACCGTGCATGTGCGGACTTCCCGTCCGTTGCGCAACCACACTCCAAGGGGAGGTGGGCGGGATTGTGAGAATAATCAGCCTGCTGTCCTCAGAGAAAATACCTGCTACAGGAAAGTATCTTCACTTTCTCGAGGACAAGCAGGTCGAATTATTCTCACAAATGGGGTATCCCTAGCATCCAGGCTCACCAAAAACAATAAATATTGGTCAATTGGGCCTCTCAACGGCGAGGACATAACGTATATTAAATAAACTATATACAAACTAGCTGAGAGTGTAGCCTGGAACAGAATAAAACAGGCCTAGGTGGGTGGAGTTGGATTCTAAACCTCCGATTGTGCAGCACCGACTGTCGTGTCGGTATCCTGCTCAAGGCAGTAGTGAGATGTGAAGGTGTGGAATGAAGACCACATTGCAGCTGTGCAAATCTATTCAATGAAGGTTGACTAAGTAAGCCACTGACGCAGCCATGGCTCTGACATTATGAGCCGTGACATGGACCTCCAGAGTCAGCCCAACTTGGGCATAAGCGAAGGAAATGCAATCTGCTAACCAATAGGAGATTGTGCATTTTCTGATGGCGACTCCCCTCCTGTTGGGATCAAAAGCAACAAACAACTGGGTGAACTGTCTGAAGGGTTTTGTCCGCTCCACGTAAAAGGCCAATGCTCTCTTGCAGTCCAAGGAGTGCAAGCTGCTTTTGCCAGGGTGGGAATGAGGATGGGAAAAAAAAATGTTGGCAAGACAATCAACTGGTTCAGATGGAACTCCGACACCACCTTCGTTAGTAACTTAGGGTGCGTGCGGAGGACTACTCTGTTGTGATGAAACTTAGTATAAGGTGCATCCACCACTAGGGCCTGAAGCTCACTGACCCTATGAGCTGAAGTAGCAGCCACCAAGAAAACGACCTTCCAGGTCAAGTACTTCAGAAGGCTGGAATTCAGTGGCTCAAAAGGAGCTTTCATCAGCTGGGTGAGCATGACATTGAGATCCCATGACGATGGAGGAGGTTTGACAGGGGGCTTTGACAAAAGCAAACCTCTCATTAAGCAAACAATTAAAGGATGTCCAGAGATGGGTTTACCTTCTACACGCTGATGATAAGCACTAATTGCACTAAAGTGAACTCTTACTGAGTTGGTCTTGATACCAGACTCTGATAAGTGTAGAAGGTATTCAAGCAGGGTCTGTGTAGGCCAAGAAAGAGGATCTACGACCTTGCTGTCACACCAGATGGCAAACTTCCTCCATTTGAAAGACTAACACCTCTTCTTTCCTGGCAGCAAGCAAGACCCGGGAGACACCCTCCGAAAGACCTAAGGAAGCAAATTTTAGGCTCTCAACATCCAGGCTGTGAGAGCCAGAGACTAGAGGTTGGGATATAGAAGCGACCCCTCATTCTGAGTGATGAGGGTCGGAAAACACTCCAATCTCCACGGTTCTTCGGAGGACAACTCCAGAAGAAGAGGGAACCAAATCTGATATGGCCAGTAGGGCACAATCAGGATCATGGTTCCGCGGTCTTGCTTGAGTTTCAGCAAAGTCTTTGCCACCAGAGGTATAGGAGGATACGAATACAGAAGACTTGTTCCCCAGTGCAGGAGAAAGGCATCTGATGCTAGTTTGTCGTGGGCCTGAAGCATGGAACATAACTGAGGGACCTTGTGATCTTGTGGGCTACGCCCATATTCAGCAACCACTCATGATGTTGCATTACCCTGCTCAGAATGTCAGCCAGACTGTTGTTTACGCCTGCCAGATACGTGGCTTGGAGGAACATGCAGTGACGGCACGCCCAAAGCCACATCTGGAAGGCTTCCTGACACAGAGGGCGAGATCCGGTGCCCCCGCTTGTTGGTGTAGTACATTGCAATCTGGTTGTTTGTTTGAATTAAGATAATTTGGTTGGCTAGCTGATCTCTGAAGGCCTTTAGAGCATTCCAGATCACTAAGAGTTCCAGGAGGTTGATCTGAAGATCTGTTTCCTGAGTGGACAGGCTCCCCGAGTGTGAAGCCCATCTACACGAGACCCCCACCCCAGGAGAGATGCATCTGTCGTCAACACTTTCTGTGGCTGAGGGATTTGGAATCGTCGTCCCATGGTCAAATTGGATCAAACTGTCTACCACTGAAGAGAATTCCGAAAGTCGGTGCACAGCTGGATGACATCTTCTAGATTCCCCACAGCATGATAACACTAGGAAGCTAGGTTTCATTGAGCAGATCTCATGTGTAGACGTGCCATGGGTGTAAAATGAACTGTGGAGGCCATGTGCCTCAAGAGTATCAACACCTACCAAGCTGTGACTTGCTGAGATGCCCGAACCGTGGACACCAGGGACAGAAGGTTGTCTGCCCATGTCTCGGGAAGATAGGCCCGAGCTGCTCTCATGTCGAGCAGTGCTCCAATGAATTCCAATTTTTGAACAGGAGGAAGATGGGACTTGGTGTAATTTATTACAAACCCTAGTAGTTCCAGCTCTTGAATAGTCATCCACACGGACTCCCAAGCACCATCCTCCAAGGTGCTTTTCACCAGCCAATCGTCAAGATAAGGGAACACATGCACTCCCAGTCTGCGTAGCATTTTGTGAACACCCTGGGAACTGACGCTAGGCCAAATGGCAGTACGCAGTACTGAAAGTGCTGCGTTCCCAGCAGAAACCAAACATACTTTCTGTGAGCTGGAAGTATCGGGACGTGTGTATAGGCATCCGTTAAGTCCAGAGAGCATAGCCAATTGTTTTCCTGAATCACGGGAAGAAGAGAATTTGTTTAGGGCCCTTAGGTCTAGGATGGGACACATCCCCCCTGTTTTCTTTAGCACAAGAAAGTACCTGGAATAGAATCCTAGCCCTTCCTCCCCTGGTGGAATGGGTTCGACTGCATGGGCCTTTAGAAGGGCAGAGAGTTCCTCTGCAAGTATCTGCCTGGGCTGGGAGCTGTATGATTGAGCTCCCGATGGGCAATTTGGAGTTGTGGATTCCAGATTAAGGGTGTATCCTAACCGGACTATTTGAAGGACCCATCAGTCAGAGGTTATGAGCACATCTTTGGTGAAAAAACATTAACCTCCCTCCAACCAGCAAGTCGTCTGGCACGGACATTTTTACTGTGGCTATGCTTTCCTGGAACCAGTCAAAAGCCCATCCCTTGCTTTTGCTGGGGGGCAGCAGGGGCCCTGGGCGCACGCTGTTGACAAGAATGAGCATGCTGGGGCGCAGCCTGAGCATGCTGGCAAGATGCAGGAGTGTACCTACGCCTAGAAAAGGAATAGGGAACGCTCCGCGACCCACCAAAATACCTCTTGGTTTAGAATGTTGTAGCAGAAGGCGCCCAGCGGGAGAGAGAATCCATAGCATCCATGTGCTTCTTGATTTAATCTACCAGATCCTCTACCTTCTCTCCAAAACGGTTATCCCCCCTCCCCAGAAAGGAACATCCGCAATTCTCTGCTGGACCCAGTGGTCCAGGTCAGAGACATGCAGCCATGAGAGTCTGCACATCGCTATACCTTGAGCAGAGATTCTGGATGCAACATCAAAAGTGTCGTAAGCGCCCCTGGTCAAGAATTTACGACACACCTTCTGCTGCCTGACCACCTGCCGAAAAAGTTCGGCCTGCTCCAGTGGGGCATCGACCAAACTAGACAGCTGTCTCACCGAGTTCCGCAAGTGGATGCTCGTGAAGAGCTGGTAAGACTGAATACGGGCAGCGAGCATAGTGGCCTGATACATCTTTCTACTACTACTTATCACTTCTATAGCGCTACAAGGCAAACACAGCGCTGTACACCATACACATAAAGACAATCCCTGCTCAAAGAGCTTACAATCTAAATAAGACAGGTAACAGACAGAACAACTAAGAGGTAAGGGGAATTAAGGAGGAGGGGATAAAAGGTAGAGGCAAGTGAGCAGTGGTTAGGACTCAAAAACAACGTCAAAGAGGTGGGCTTTTAGCTTGGACTTGAAAACAGCCAAAGACGGGGCTAGACGTACATGCTCGGGAAGTCTATTCCAGGCGTGTGGTGCAGCGAGATAGAAGGAATGGAGTCTGGAATTAGCAGTAGAGGAGAAGGAGACAGACTTGTCAGAATGGAGTGCCCGAGGGGGGGTGTAGGGAGAGACAAGAGTAGAGAGGTACTGGGGAGCAGCAGAGTGAATACACTTATAGGTCAGTAAGAGAAGTTTGAATTGAATGCGGAAACGGATAGGGAGCTAGTGAAGTGATTTGAGAGGGCTAATGTGAGCATAGCGATTTTGGCGGAAAATGAATCGTGCAGCAGAGTTTTGGACTGATTGACGAGGAGAGAGATGGCTAAGTGGGAGGACTTGCAATAGTCTAGGCAAGAGGCGATAAGAGAGTGGATGAGGGTTCTGGTAGAGTGCTCAGAGATAAAGGGACGGATTTTGCTGATGTTATAGAGCCTACCCCGAAAACGAAAAGAAACTTAACGGGGCAAAAACTGGAAATACCGGAAGGGGAAAAAGACCGAAAAGGCCTTCTTCCGAAATCCTTTTCCCTTTCTTTTTTTTTTGTTTTGCGAAAAAGCCAAAAAGACACGCGAGGTCGACTTAAGGGGCGCGAACGGCGTAATATGACCGTACCGAGCGCGGACAAAAGAAGACTGACGAACACGAGCCGGTTCGGGCGGGAAGACGGCTGCGCATGCGCGGTGCGCATCGGCGCGCGAGGACTAGCAAAGGACTTTGCTAGAAAAGTGTTCCGATTGGAGGGGCTGCCGTGGACGTCACCCATCAGTGAGAACAAGCAGCCTGCTTCTCCTCGGAGAATCTGCTAAATGTGAGCAGAGAAGGAGAGAGAGGAGTCGAAGATGACCCCAAGGTTACGAGCTGATGAGGCAGGGAGAATGAGAGTGCCATCCACAGAAATAAAGAAAGGAGGGAGAGGAGAGGTGGGTTTAGGGGGAAAGATGAGAAGCTTGGTCTTGGTCATGTTAAGCTTCAGATGATGTTGAGACATCCAGGCAGCGATGTCAGACAGGCAGGCTGAAACATTGGTCTGGATGCTGGTTGGGATTTCAGGGGTAGAGAGGTAGATCTGGGAGTCGTCAGCGTAGATATGGTATTGAAAGCCATGGGATGATATCAGAGAGCCAAGGGAGGAAGTGTAGATGGACAACAGGAGAGGACTGAGAACAGAACCCTGAGGTACTCCGATTAGAAGTGGGATAGAAGTGGAAGAGGATCCACCAGAGTGTACACTAAAGGTGCGAAGCGAGAGGTAGGAGGAGAACCAGGAAAGAACAGAGCCCTGGAATCCAAGTGAAGACAGTGTATCAAGGAGTAGGCTGTGATCAACAGTGTCAAAAGCGGCGGATAGATCGAGAAGGATGAGGATAGAATAGAGACCTCTGGATTTGGCCAGTAACAGGTCGTTGGAAACTTTTGTAAGTGCAGTTGAATGAAGAGGGCGAAAGCCAGATTGGAGTGGGTCAAGAACGGCATTAGATGAAAGAAAGTCAAGACAGCGGCGATGAACGGTTTGGAGAGGAAGGGGAGGAGGGAGATGGGTCGATAGTTGGAAGGACATGTAGGGTCAAGTGAGGGCTTCTTAAGGAGTGGTGTGACCACAGCATGTTTGAAGGCATCGGGAACGGTCACAGTGGAAAGTGAAAGATTGAGGATATGATAGATAAAAGGGGTAAGAGTAGGTGTTAAGAAGATGGGTAGAAATGGGATCAGAGGAACATGTAGTTCGTTTAGAGGAGGCGAGAAGGTGTGTTGTTTCTTCATTAGTGACTTCGGGAAAGGATGAAAAGGACGGAGGGGTTGGGGAGATAGGGGAACGGACAAGGGAAGGGAGAGGTGGGGGTGGCTTGGTTGAGAATTCAAGGTTTATCTTCTGAACCTTGTCGTGGAAGAACTCAGCTAGGGTCTGAGGAGATAGTGAGGGGGGAGTTGGAGATGGAGGCACCTTGAGGAGAGAGTTCAGTGTGGCGAAGAGAAGTTGAGGGTTTGACCTGAGAGAATTAGTCAGCTGGATGTAATAGTCCTGTTTGGCAAGCAAAAGAGCAGATTGGAAGGAGGTCAACATGAACTTGAAGTGTATGAATTCAGCAAGGGCACGAGATTTCAGCAAGAGGCGTTCGGCGGAGCGGGCAGAGGAACGTAGGTAACGGATTTTAGAGGTCAGCCAAGGCTGGGGTTTGGTATGCCTTATAGGACGGGGCATGAGAGGTGCAAGAGAGGATAGAACAGTATTGTAGGAGGAGACGGCTTCCTTGACAGATTTGGATGGTGCAGTGGTAGAGAGAAGGTTCAAGACATAGGAGGATAGGGTAGTAGGGTCAATGGTCTGGAGATTCCTTGATAGATTGGTTAAGATTGGACGGGATTGGGCAGGAGGAAGTTTAAGTGTGAAGGTTATTAGATGATGGTTAGAGAGGGGAAGATCTGAGGCAAAGGATAAGATCAAGACAGTGACCATTCTGGTGAGTAGGGGAAGTGGAGCATAGTTGGAGATTGAAGGAGGATGTTAAAACAAGGAACTGGGAGACATAAGAATTGGAGGGATCATTAGTATGAAGGTTAAAGTCGCCAAGGATGAGGGAGGGGGACGAAGGATCATGAAAGAAGGAAAGCCAAGTGTCAAAGTCGCTGAAAAAGGATGAAAGGGACTTATCAGGGGGACGATAAATAACTGCTAATCGAAGAGGCAAAGGAGTGAATAGGTGGATGGAGTGGACTTCAAAGGAAGAAAATCAGCGAGACTGAGGTGGCAGAAGAGATTGAAATTTGGAAGAGGGTGAGAGTAATAGTCCAACATCACCACCGCGGCCTGTAGGGCAAGGAGTATGGGAGAAGAGATAACCAGCATGGCAGAGGGCTGCGACTGAAGCAGAGTCTTCAGGACAGAGCCAAGTTTCTGTTACGGCGAGCAGATGGAGGCTACAAGAGATAAAAAGGTCATGGATATAGGAAAGTTTGTTGCAGATGGAGCGGGCATTCCATAGGGCGCATGAGAAGGGCAGAGAAGAGGAGGGGAGAAGAGGAATAGAGATGAGGTTGGAGAGATCACGGTACGACCTGCACAAATAGGATGAGGGTTGGTGAGGGGGACCAGGATTGGGATTGATGTCTCCAGCAGAGAGAAGAAGAAGGAGTAAGAGAGTGAGGAGGAGAGTAGGAGAGGAGTGGCGATGAAGGTGGCGAAGGCGAGATGAACTCAGATAGAAAGGGGAGGGTACAATGGAAGGGATGAAATGTTGAAGGCAGAAAACAAGGAGGGAGGAAGAGGACAAGAGAGATGGTGAGGGAATAAAATCAATGAAAGGGCAATGTGTAACTATAGTGCACAGTGGCTTCGGGTAGAGGATTAGATTAGGAAGGGACAGTACTAGGAGGAGAATGTGAAATGGAGCCATATGCAGTGATTCAGGCAGTCCCAGGTGCTAGGTAAAAGTCACGAACAAAGGTGAGGCAGTGGGCTGCAGGCTAGATCAGAGGAATAATACAATGTGATGTTGTAGAATAAAGATGAGGCAGTAGGCTGGAGCTGAGGCTGAAGGCTGGAACAGATGAGCAGAGGTTGCAGGACTGGAGTTTAAATGACCAGAGTCTAAGCTGGAGGAACAGGCGACCCTCAGGGGGAGGAATGCTGGCTTCGGCCTAACCCCTGGTAAGCCTTTCAGCTGAGAGGTGCCCAGCTCTACCACCGGCTGCCTTTCAGGTGCTGTAGAGGACTTGCAGCTCATCTGCATATCCTTTCAGCCTTCTCCAGGGTGACTCCCAGGTCTGCTCCGATCCACTCAGGGCCTCTGCTCTAGGTGCCCAGCGCTCCCACCAAGTGCTGTGGAGGACTTGCAGCCCTTCTGCATTTCCTCCCAGCTGTATCCAGGGTGACTCCCAGATCCACCCTGATCTTCCTAGGGCCCTCGCTCCAAGTGCCCTGGGTTTCCAGGTGCTTTTTGGCTAGGATCAGGCGACCCTCAGGGGGAGGAATGCTGGCTTCGGCCTAACCCCTGGTAAGCCTTTCCTCAGCTGAGAGGTGCCCAGCTCTACCGCCGGCTGCCTTTCAGGTGCTGTAGATGACTTGCAGCTCATCTCCATATCCTTTCAGCCTTCTCCGGGGTGACTTCCAGGTCTGCTTCGATCCACTCAGGGCCTGCGCTCTAGGTGCCGGGCATTTTTCTCCTTACATCTATTTTTCTCCCAGTTACTACTTATGGCTCCAGTACACTTTTTCTTCTTGGCACTGTCCCTTCCTAATTTGTTTCTCCATCTTAAACCACTGTATACTTTAGATTGTACACCTGTCTTTTAGACTGTAAGTACCTTGAGCCGGGACTGTCCTTCCATGTTAAATTGTACAGCGCTGCGTAACCCTAGTAGCGCTTTAGAAATGTTAAGTAGTAGTAGTATACTGCAGGAACACATTGTCCACCATCTGTATTCATCATCTCACCATCTCTTTTTTCCTCTTCCTTTTTCTCAGCTCTCAACCTTAAACATTTCCTTCCTTCTATTCATCCATCTCCTTTCTGAGTACATCTCGCCTTCGTCGCTGTCGTCGTACCTCTCCTACTCTTCTCCGTACTCTCTTACTCCTTCTCCTGCTCTCCGCTGGGGACATTAATCTCAATCCTGGTCCTCCACATCAGCTCTCATCCTATTTCTGCAGGTCACACCGTGGTATCTCCAATCTAATTTCTGTTCCTCTCCTCCCCCCTCCTTCACTGCCTTTCTCTTGCTCTCTGTGGAATGCCCACTCTGTCTGTAACAAACTGTCCTACATCCATGACCTCTTTATCTCTCATACTCTCCATCTGCTTGCCCTAACTGAAACTTGGCTTTACCCTGAAGACTCTGCTTCAGTTGCGTCCCTATGCCATGGAGGTTATCTTTTCTCCCATACTCCTCGCCCAGTTGGCCGCGGAGGTGGTGTTGGGCTACTACTTTCAACCCTCTTGTAAATTTCAACCTCTTCTTCTACCTCAGTCTCACTGGTTTCCTCCTTCGATGTCCACTCCATCCGTCTATTTGCTCCTCTGCCTCTCCGAGTAGCAGTCATTTATCGACCCCCTGATAAGTCCCTTTCTTCCTTTCTCACTGACCTTGATGCTTGGCTTTCCTTCTTTCTTGAACCTTCATCTCCTTCCCTCATTCTTGTGGATTTTAACATTCATGCTAATGATCCCTCTGACTCTTATGCTTCTCAGTTTCTTGCTTTAACATCCTCTTTCAATCTTCAACTGTGCACCACTGCCCCCACTCACCAGAATGGCCACTGTCTTGATCTTATCCTCTTCTCAAACTGCTCACTCTCCAGTTTCTGTGCCTCAACTCTTCCCCTCTCTGACCATCATCTGATAACTTTCACACTTAAACACCCTCCTCCCCAGTCCCGTCCAATCTTAACCAATACATTTAGGAATCTTCAGGCTATTGACCCTTCTACTCTGTCCTCCAATGTTTCAAATCTCTTCTCTACCACTACGTTATCCAAGTCTGTCAATGAGGCTGTCTCTTCCTATAATACTA
The DNA here is from genome assembly GCF_901765095.1 of Microcaecilia unicolor. Lineage (NCBI taxonomy): Eukaryota > Metazoa > Chordata > Amphibia > Gymnophiona > Siphonopidae > Microcaecilia > Microcaecilia unicolor. The sequence continues at coordinate 92,811,489 of NC_044036.1, read as the reverse complement.
TTCTCTCCTCTGCTCTGGATACCCTCTCTCCTCTCATTCCCCGTTCTGTAAAACGTACCAAACCCCAACCTTGGCTGACCTCTAGAATCCGCTACCTATGTTCCTGTGCCCGCTCTGCCGAATGCCTTTGGCTGAAATCCCGTACCCATGCTGACTTCATACATTTCAAATTCTTGCTGACTTCCTTCCAGTCTGCTCTTTTACTTGCCAAACAGGACTATTACATCCAGTTGACAAATTCTCTTGGCTCAAACCCTCGTCGTCTCTTTGCCACACTGAACTCTCTCCTCAAAGTGCCTTCACCTCCAACCCCCCTTCACTTTCCCCCCAGACTCTGGCTGAGTTCTTTCATGATAAGGTTCACAAGATTAAACTTGAATTCTCGACCAGGTCACCTCCATCTCTCCTTCCCTTAGTCCCTTCCCTCAACCCTCCAACCACTGCCTCCTTTTCTTCCTTTTCTGAAATCACTGAAGAGGAAACTACACATCTTCTTTCCTCCTCAAAACTAACTACCTGTTCCTCTGATCCTATTCCCACCCATCTTCTTAACACTATCTCTCCTACTGTCATCCCGTTTATCTGTCATATCCTCAATCTTTCACTGTCCACTGCGACTGTTCCTGATGCCTTCAAACATGCCGTAGTCACACCACTCCTTAAAAAACCTTCAATGGACCCTACCTGTCCTTTCAACTATCGCCCCATCTCCATACTCCCTTTCCTATCCAAGATACTTGAATGTGCTTGTTCACTGCCGTTGCCTTGACTTTCTTTCATCTCAAGCTATTCTTGATCCATTTCAATCTGGCTTTCGCCCTCTTCATTCAACTGAAACAACGCTTGCTAAAGTCTCCAATGATCTGTTCCTAGCCAGATCCAAAGGTCTCTATTCTATCCTCATCCTTCTCGATCTATCTGCTGCTTTTGACACTGTTGATCATAGCCTGCTCCTTGATACGCTGTCCTCACTTGGATTTCAGGGCTCTGTTCTTTCCTGGTTTTCTTCTTATCTCTCCCAGCGTACCTTTAGTGTATACTCTAGTGGATCCACTTCTACTTCTATCCCACTATCAGTTGGTGTACCTCAGGGATCTGTCCTGGGACCTCTTCTCTTCTCCATCTATACTTCTTCCCTTGGTACTCTGATCTCATCCCATGGTTTTCAGTATCATCTTTACGCTGATGACTCCCAGATCTACCTCTCCACACCAGAAATCTCAGCCGAAACCCAGGTCAAAGTATCAGCCTGCCTGTCTGACATTGCTGCCTGGATGTCTCAGCGCCATCTGAAACTAAACATGACCAAGACTGAGCTTCTTATCTTTCCCCCTAAACCAACCTCTCCTCCTCCCCATTCTCTATTTCTGTGGATAACACTCTCATCTTTCCTGTCTCATCAGCTCGTAACCTTGGGGTCATCTTCGACTTCTCCCTCTCCTTCTCTGCACATATTCAACAGACTGCTAAAACCTGTCGTTTCTTTCTCTATAATATCAACAAAATTCACCCTTTCCTTTCTGAGCACACTACCAGAACCCTCATCCACGTTCTTATCACCTATCGCTTAGACTATTGCAACTTGCTTCTTACAGGTCTCACACTTAGCCATCTCTCTCCTCGTCAATCTGTTCAAAATTCTGCTGCACGACTAATATTCTGCCAGGGTCGTTATGCTCATATTAGCCCTCTCCTCAAGTCACTTCACTGGCTTCCTATCCATTTCCGCATACAGTTCAAAGTCTTCTTATTGACCTATAAGTGCATTCACTCTGCAGCTCCTCAGTACCTCTCCACTCTCATCTCTCCCTACATTCCTCCCCGGGAACTCCATTCACTGGGTAAATCTCTCTTATCTGCACCCTTCTCCTCTACCGCTAACTCCAGACTCCGTTCCTTTTATCTTGCTGCACCATATGCCTGGAATAGACTTCCTGAGCCGGTACGTCAAGCTCCATCTCTGGCCGTCTTCAAATCTAAGCTAAAAGCCTACCTTTTTGATGCTGCTATTAACTCCTAACCCTTATTCACTTGTTCAGAACCCTTATTTTATCATTCTCACCTTAATATTCCCTTATCTCTTGTTTGTCCTGTTTGTCTGTCCTAATTAGATTGTAAGCTCTGTCGAGCAGGGACTCTCTCTTCATGTTCAAGTGTACAGCGCTGCGTATGTCTAGTAGCGCTATAGAAATGATAAGTAGTAGTACTGTAGGCTTAACAGAGGATGCACGGCTGGAGCAAAGGATGGAGGCTAGGGCAGAGGATGCAGGCTGGAACAGAGGATACAGGCTGACAGAGGATACAGGCTGGAGCAAAAGACTCCCAAAAGAGTCCAAAGTTCTAGCTTCTCTACCTGGGGGCGCCGAAGCATAGTCCCTAGAACTCTTGGCTCTCTTGAGGGCGGAGTCCACCACCATGGAGTTATGGGGTAATTGAGACCTCATTAACCCAGGTTCACTGTGGATCCAATACTGGGAATCAGTCTTCTTGGGGACCACAGGACCAGACAGAGGGGACGCCCAGTTTCGCATAAGGACTTCCCGGAGTACCTTATGCAAAGGAGCTGACACTGCCTCTTTAGGTGGTGTAGTCCAGGACCTCAAGATTCTCAGACCTGTGCTCATCCTCCATGTCTACGTGGAATAGAATGCCCTGAGTCATTTCCTGCACAAAAGATGAAAAGGAGAGGCTCTCACGAAGACACAGTCTCCTTTCAGATGGAGGGGAAGGTTCAGAGGGAATCTCAAAGGACTCATCGGAGGAAAAGTACCTGGGATCTTCTTCTGACGCCCATGAGTGCTCCTCTTCAGTATCGGAAAGCACTTCCCTCAGTGACCTCTGAGACTGTACCTGCCTTGATGCCAAAGACCTATGATCCCAATGGCGATGTCGAGGGGCCAACGCCCACATGGACTGCGGTGAAGCTTCCTCCACCGACGTCAATGGGGAGTTGACCTAGGTGGCAGCCGATACCGGAGCCGCAAGCGGCACCAAGCTCAGGGACCTCACCGCAGGTGGAGGGCCAGACGCAGTTGCAGAAGAAGGCATGGCAGGCGCACACACCCCCAACGCTGAAGCAGATTGATGCAGCAGTCCTTCCAGAAGCTCTGGAAGAAAGGCCCGGATGTGCTCGTCGAGAGCCACTATTGGAGTAAGCTGAGGGGCCGTAGTTGGTGGCAGAATCGGCTGAGGCTCGGGAGCAGGAACCGGACTGCTGAGAGGCCAAAATGTTGGCACCTCCTGTATGGAGGGGGGAGCAGTCCCCCCCCCCCCCCCCCCCGGCACAGACGCTTCTTGGGTGCCAAATCCCTTGGCGCCCCAGAGCTCCCGGCACCAGGTTACCCCTGCTAACTGGATTAGACTTTTTGCATGGTATGTTTTCCTATTTGCAGAGGAACTCACAGTCACCAAGCCCTCTTCTTTAGACTGTGCCTCACCTCTACTTCCTATGCTAACTTACAAAGAACCCACTGTTTAATATAAGATAACCTTACTGATCCCTTGTCCTCTCCACTTATCCCTATTAATATCCACAACCGCCCCCAGTCCTTCCAAACTAGAACCTACTAAGTACCCTGATTCCTACAATTCAACATAATAATATAAGCAAATATAACAAAACAATTCCACGGTGACCTTGTTCCCCAGGCAAAATTATTGATTCTAAACAGCATTTAATATAAACATGCACCTGCCTCCCCCCCCTGACTTTCCACCCACACTAGCAAGCTTGAGTGGACCAGGCAATTCTAATCCATTCGTCCTGTACCTCAGGTGCTGTAAATGCAATAATATGGAGTAAGCTAGATGGCTCATCCTGTGGATGAGGCAGTGTTGTAGCAGACAAGAGTAGTTAGACTGCATTACATAATCTACTTAGCAAAAGTACAGACCACAGTGTTTCACACTGCAGTGATCAAGCACAAGGTCAGCACTGGTAGTCCTTCCAGGATTGGCAACTAGTCAGACCACATGTCGAACTTTGCTGTGCCACTCTACCAGAAAGTCATCTGAACATAATACTTCCAGGCACTTCTAAGCCCATGGCCTGGGACTTGCACTGTTCTGGCACAGGAAAAGAGTCATGTGGCTCACTAGGCTTTATGTCTGTCTTTGAGATGCCAAATTTCACAATTACTGCACATCCCCCTAATGAGACTTAAATATAGAACGATGGCAAAAACAGTTTCCATCGAGATTAAACTGCAGCTGAAACCCCGATGGAATGCATTGAAATAACTTTTTTTTCCCCTCTTTGTATGGCTGTTTATTGTGTTTTTTTCTGCTTTGAATCATTAGCAAAACTGATGGCTATTCTTTGAAATATGCTAGAGTTGAGGATAATCTTTAGCCATGTTCTTTTGCTAATTGACATAGCTATACCAGTGGAATATTTACCTTCCTTAAAAAAAAAAAAAAAAGGTTATTTCAATGCATTCCATCGGGGTTTCAGCTGCAGTTTAATTCCGATGGAAACTTTAAAAGTTTTTATTACCCCTGGAGTAGCTATGCACACAAGAAGTACTTCTGTGTCTAAGACACTATTTTGGTAAATTATCATATATACAAATATATATTACAAAGCAAATTTACTGAAGTTTATTTTTAAAATTATGCCCAATGTTGAATTTTGATAACACGATCTAATTTATAACCTCTTGATTCCTTGTCTTTCATTTGTTAGTCTTTGTTGCTTTATAGAAAATTGAGTATTGAGTTTCATTAATAAACTTCCAGTTGGTAAAAGTGAAAAACACTCACCACATGTCTTTCCTTGGTAACTTAGTCTATTTTACTGTCCCTGTGGCTTTCTTTTTCCGCTAGCATGTACCTTGGTGAAGACGCGATAATGTGTTGGAACTGGTGCCTAGCAACTGTTATTTAACTCTTTTCTATTATATTTTCATTCCTAAAACTTCCATCCTTTAGATTTTGGACTTTATATTTTGGACTCTTGCCATGATGAAGTATTTGCTATACTAATGAAATTTTTTATTCTTACAACTATTTGTTTTTCTCCTATTCTTGTTGCTCACTCTACACTATCTGTTTCTCTTCTTATCATTAATACTCCTCATACTATGTCTGTTGCCTAGTTTTCTAATGTCACGTCTGTGGCCGTGACCACCCTCAGACTTACCTTGTTTCTGGGGGTCAGCTTCTAAGCTGGCTTCTGGCTATCCTTTCTGGAGTAGTTATCCTTCTGTGTGCTGGCTGCTTCCAGCATGGCTCTAATTACTCCACTCTACTGCACCTGGGGGTGCTGCCTGAGTTAGCTCTACCTCTGTCTCCAGCCTGGCTCTGTTTGCTCTTCTGTGCTGCATCTAGGTATTCTAAGTCTCTCTATGTTCTGTGTGCGCTCTGCCTGCTCCTTGGTTTGAGCTCCTCTCACCCGCTGGGGGCCAGAGCCAGTGGCTGCCATAGTTTGTCTTGCTGTTCCTACCCGTGCCAGACTTTAGCCCAGTCCGGTCCGATTCTTCCAGGCTGCCGGACTTGTCTCTCTTGTTTGTGCCTGGACAGCCTCTGTAGTTGCTTACTGATGGCTGCAGCTGCTCCTCAGGTGTTGAAGGGCTTTATTTATCACTTAGAGGCTGCAGCCTTTGCATCGTCTAAGGTCCCTGGTATGTTAGAGTGCTCTGTGCACTGCTACCTTGTCCAGTTCAGTGTGAGTTTCTAGCTTGTTACTAGTAGCTTGGGCATAGCTTTTCTTGTTGGCTTGTGTACAGCTTTACTAATTCTCCTGTGTGTTGTGTTGTGAGTTCCTAGCGTGTGACTAGTTAGCTTGTGCTTTGCTTGTTAGCTTGTGTACAGCTTTACTAGTTCTCCTGTGTTTTGCCTAGAGTGAGTTTTTAGCTTGTGACTAGTTAGCTTGGGCACAGCTTTCTTGTTAGCTTGTGTACAGCTTTACTAGTTTTCTTGTGGTTAGCTTTCTGGTTTTCCCGTATGTGTTTTCCTTTGCTTCTGGAGCTTCAGCCCTAGTCCTGTCCGCTGCCAGAACTCCTTGCTACTGGAGCTCCAGCCATAGTCTTGCTACTTGACCTGACCATTGCCTGAATCTGACTACTCTCTGCCTGAACCCCGATACTTGCTGCCTGCTGCCTGACCCGACTACTGCCTGAACCCGGATATTCTCTGCCTGTGGCCAGACCTATTGCCGGAACCCGGACATTCCATGCCTGTCTGCCTTTCTTTCGCCTAGGTGCCTGGGGGCACTTCTGTATCCTGATTCCTGTTGTTCCTGCTTGCTAGTTCCAGTTCCGGTTTTCCTGTAAGCCCTGCCGGCTGCCCGAACCTGAGGGCTCAACCCTCGGGGAACGGTGGCTAAGCGTAGGTGAAGCCTAGGTCCAGTGTGTTCCTGTCCAGCGGGTTCCGGTCCCGTGTGTTCCAGTCCAGTGGGTTCCAGTCCAGTACGCACCCGTCCGGTGCATTCCAGTCCTGTGTATTCTAGTGCAGAACTCCAGTCCGGGGTTCCAGTCCAGCCTTGCCTCGTCTCTGCTTTGAAGGTGACCTTGCCTGACACTGCCACTCCACAGTAGTGGTCCAAGGGCTCACAAACCCAGTGCTTCCAGGGAAGAAGCCTGACAAATGCTTCGTATCATATGCTGTCTGCTGCTATACTGGTTAACTCTTCTATTGCAGTTAACTGTACTGAATTCTTTATTATGTATTTCCTTTTATGATACATGTCAACACTTAGGTCAAGTATTGTCTTATGTGACCACTATTCCTTTTATTTCTAGTCATGCTGTTTTTCCTTCTATAGATATGTTCTGGCATTGTTCCACTCATTTACACCCATATCTTCTTGGGAATACTTCTGGTATCTGTAAACCTGTACGCTTGATCTTCTATTCCTGCTGAATTTTGTTTATTTTCTAGCACTGACCTTACTGCAGTTTCTTTCTTTACTCCTGGTTTGCAGGCCTCTGCTTACAATAAGTGGCTCTACAAATTTTTGACATTATGTTTGTTTTCGGTTAATTCCTTGTGTAAGAAATATATAGTTTTAATTGTTCATGGCCCACTTTTACTCATGATACTTTACATATCGTTCTCTCCTGCACCCCATTTTTGTCCTCTTAAATTCTATTTTTTTTTTTTCATTTTTGATTTTTAGCTCATGCATCTCTTGTTGCTGCATTCTGCCGGACCGTAATTCCTACTTTCTAATATTTTCTCTGATTGTTAACATTATGTCTCCTCTAACTTTTAACCACCTTTCTAACTTTGTTTTGTTTCTTTTCTGTCACCTATTCTTTAGACCCTATACAATTAACAGGTCCAACTCATCAGTTCCCATTACAACATGACATAATTCTAAGTCCTAGGTTGACATCTATCACTTTCTTCCTTAGATCTTTGTGATGTCCTTACATGCACAAGCCTAGCTTTAGAATGCCGATATATCACTGAACACATAGACATCTGTCCTGATGACCAAATTGGTAATAATTTTGTTTCCTACTATAACCCCTGTTGGTCCTGGTTATTTGTCCTATGGTCCACAGACCCAAAATTCTCTATTTGGAGTGTCAATCCGACTGATTCGGTTTTGCTACACTTACAACGCCAAATGACAATCCTTAGGATCCCATCTGACTTTTCCCGATGTAGTACTATGAAATGTAACCCTCTCATTTTCACTTTTAAAAATGTTCACCAAACTTTGGCTCATACCTATGCCCTAAGTTTTTAATACATGGTTAAACTGGCTACACTACACTGCATCTTCCCTTAAGATTTCTAACTGCTACATGTGTACAAGAACTCATCCTACACCTCAGTTATTTTCTTTTTTTATTTAAAGTTTCAAATTAAATAATAAGCATTACATCTTGTTACAGAAAATCAGAGCGCATATATCAATCAAAGAAACAGAAAATTAGTCTCACATTTATAAACAAAAGGAGACTTAAAGAAAACACATAGCTCTTTCTTAGACCACCTAGTCAGAGACAATGGGGGCGTTAGGAAACATTTGGTGGTAGTATATAATAGTAAGAAATGAAAAAAAACCCACATATGGCCTGGGTTTACATCCACTTAATATAATATAACCTTAATCCAGATTTTCTTATTATTCAGAAACTATCTGGTAACTTTTTTTATATCCAAGAAATCTTTCAGTTGTTCTGGATCAAAAAAGATATATTTTTTTATCTAAATACTTTACTAAGTATTTACAAGGATAGGAAAGATTAAATCTGGCTCCTAATGAGCGCGTCTTTTCTCTAAGAGTCAAGAAAGCTTTCCGTCTGTCTTGTGTGGTTTTCACCACATCTGGATAAATCCAAATTCTATCTCCCAGAAAAAGTTTTGTAGAACTTTTAAAGAACAATTTCAGAATTGTTTATAGATCTTTTTCGAAGACCATTGTGACTAGTGGTGTTTTCCATTCAAAGATTGCCACTTCTGATTGTTCAAGAAGCTCAATTAAATTTTGCTGACTAACATCCTTCTTCTTCTCCCCACTCTTTAGATCAGGTAAATAGTATATTCTACTAACCGGAGGAATTAAGTCTAGAGAATGAAGGATTTCAATCAAATATTTCTTGAACATTGCAATCGCACTCAATTCTAAAGATCGAGGAAAATTCAAGAGGCGTAAATTCAAACGCCTATTATGATTTTCAAGCTGTTCAATTTTCCAATGTATCATAATCTTATCTTTTACAAGCAAATCTGTTTTTACCTTTAAATTGGCAATCTCATTCTGAACAACAGTATTTGTTTTTTCCGAGTCTTTCTTGAAGGTTTCAAATACTAAAGTTAAGGAGTCTAGTTTACTCATGATCGGAGCAACTGTTGAAGTCAGCGTTTGAATCGCGTCCCAGATAGAGTCTAAAGTCACCGCACCTGGAGCCTTCCGCTCAACGATGTTAGTTACTCCCTGGTTTTCAGTTAGGGCTCCGGCAGAAAAATTTCCTATAATGCCAACTTCGGACGTTTCTAGGAGTTCTAGCCCACTTCTGAAGGCCGCTGAGCAGGGCGGGGGATTAAGTTCCGGCGAGGATAGAGTAGTATCGATTCCCTGTAGGGAAGGTGTTCCACCTCCGTCTCCCAACGCAGGAACTTGACACAAGCCGGTTTGACGTGGTGTGCTGGTGGCATCTCTCTCAAGCGTTGTCTGAAGCAGAGCAGAGTTTCCTGCCGGTAAGCTCTTTACAGCTCCTTTCCTCTTAGTATGTGGCATATTTTAAAAAGGTATAATGTAGAATAAAGAAATATTACTTTGAAGAAAGGTTCAGAAGCTTGCAGAGCGTCCGCCAGTCAATCCGCCATCTTGACACGCCCAGTTATTTTCCTTTCCTTTCAATTTCAAACAACATTATAATACTTGCTAGTGTATGCTGTTGTCTTTTACTTCTGAACATCCACTTTCCATTTCATGCAAGTGTATTCACTCTTTGTATCCACCTTTTGTTATGCTGTGAGTCCCTGTGCGCCTAGCGAAGCACAGATGAGACAAGCTCAGACCTGAGCTCCACAGGATGGACGAACAATCCCGAGACTTCACCTGGAACGACCCCTTCACCCGGGGGTTGAGCCCCCAGGACCGGGGGCCAACAGGACTTCCGAACTCCAACCGGGAATGGTCGGACGACAGGCAACAGTTGAGGCAGGCAGCAAACAAAGAGGATGTCCAGAGTCAGTCAATGGTCAAGGCAGGCAGCAAACAAAGAAGTAGTCAGAATTCAGGCAATGGTCGGGGCAGGCAGCAAACAAACAGGTGGTCAGAATTCAGGCAATGATCAAATCCGCAAAACAACAGGAAACACCACGAACTCCATCAAAGTAGAAGCAGAAGCAAACTGATGACAGTGTTCTGTTCTTAAATAGGCCTCTCATCAGGAGATCCCTGCCACAGCTGACAGGCGAGGAACCTCATTGGGCACACCCATAGAAATAAGCCTCTCAAGATGGCCGCCCCTCAGATGAACCTCTCAATATGGCCGCCGCCAGGAGCAGCAAGGTAGGAGTGTAACACCTTTTGGTTTTTCATTCCTTGTTTCCTCCTTCTTTTGGTGTGCGTTTTAATCTATCTTTTTCTATATGCTTGCAACGCTAAACTACCCAGACATATTCTTGCTTTCTAGGAAATGTTACCCATTGATCTGATACTTTTGACCCTTTTGACCTCCCAATGCTTAACTTCTCTCGCCTCTCTATCCCACGTTCTAATGTATGGTGGTACTGTGGGACCATGACTCTATATCCCATTTTGCCATTCCAATGGTCTGGTTTATGTGCTCTTGTTCAATTAGTTATACCCATTGTAATTGCCTATCCTCACCAGATATCCCGTGTCAAAAGACACGTTCCTAATTATCCTGATGACACTATTTAGATGCTATAGGAGTTCCAAGAGGGGTACCTGATCAATTTAAAGCCAGAAATCAGGTATGGGCAGGTCTAGAATCTACTTTGTTTTGGTGGGTCACTATTAATAAAAATGTTGATTGGATTAATTACATCTATTATAATCAAGAAAGATTCATAAACTTTACTAGAAATGCCATTCGAGGCTTAGCGGCCCAACTTGATGCAACTAATAGAGTAGCATGGGAAAATAGACTTGATCAAATCCTTGCCAAAGATGGTGGTGTTTGTATTGTACTTCATGGTCATTGTTCTACTTATATATTCCCAATAATACTGACACTTATGGTTCTGTTATGAAGGAATCTCAAGGCCTTTCTGCTTTAGCCAACGAATTAGCTACCAATTCAGGTGTTGATACTAGCTGGACATCCTGGTTGGATACAGTTTTTGGTAACTGGAAAAACTTTTTTAGGTCTGTTTTTACCTTACTTTTGTTTGTCATTTTAGTTTTTGCTTTAATTGTCTGTCGCATTATTCTCCTGTGCTCGTGGGCTTGTCCTCAGGCTTCTTACTTCTGCTCTAAGTACAAAACAAATACACTTCCTTCTTGAACATTCTGCTGTTGACCTTATTCCTTTTATTATTGTTAGTACATTTACTGCCTGTAACGCAAGTAAACTTCCTTTTTTTAAGGAAGACATTTACTCTGATTATACTGCTTTTAGTTGAATATTATATACATATTCTTCTATACATATATTTTGCCTTTTTATTTTCTGTACCTCAGACAACAAAACAACTTCTTCAATAAGATTCCCTGATACTATTTTTTGCTGTTTCTTTCCTATACTCTCCAATGTACTCTCACATTTAATTCAGTTGATTTTCTGTACATAATTTTGAATCTTGTCTTTAATAAATTGGATATAATGTTTAAATTTATCTTCAGTTTTTTTTTTTAATTTTAGCCATTTATTTGTTATATGGGTTTCTCTGGTTAGAGCTTATTTCAGCTCCCTAGGCATAGATAGGTTTAGTTTGGGTTCCTTCGTCGTTGGACATCAAATGGTCATACTGTGGAATTATCTGTACAGGTGATGATTTCTCAATCATCAAGAGGGGAATGAATTGATTTGCTCTTTTTCTGACCACTGACAGGACAGTAGTGACCCATGAAATGCATAAGTTAAAAGCTCAGACTTAAAATGTCTGAGCACTGCATTTTCTGTACTTTATGCTTAAAGCTGCATCTTTCTGTCTAAAGGCTCAAACTTAGAAAGCCTGACAGTTTCATCTTTCTGTACTTCGAGGTCATGCTGTTCCAGCAAGGAGTGTTCTTCCCCCGCCATGGCAGAAATGGTGCCACTAATTCTACATTCACAAGGACACAGAGAACATACATAGTTTGGAAGCGAAGATGTTTTTAGGTCTTAGATAAGCACTATGGTAAACATGGGTACTAGAGAAACTCCTATAACAAGATGGCGACTGCAATCTTTTGTAAAAACCTTGAAGGTGCTGAAGTTCTATAAACATTATCCTGTGTTCTGTAAACATTCAGATAGTGTGTTCCATTTAATGTAAACAATAGGGTAAGACAGAAATTAGCTAATGTTACAATAAATTTGGCTGATATTGCAAATTGTAGACTGGATGGGAGGGGGATTGATGATCAATCAACTCTATATAAGGCACTCCTGTGTTACATCTAAACAGAGGCTGAGAGACCATCCACAGTGAGTGCATTTTTACCACAGTGAAATCTCCTCCTCCCACAACAAATACTTCTATTGTACTTTCCCTAATTCCTTCACCTAATTCCCTAATTAATTACCTAATTCTCTAATTACCTAATTCCCAAATTACTTTACCTAATTCCTTACCTAATTCCCTAATTACTTTGCCTAATTACTTCACCTGATTACTTTGCCTAATTTTGTCTGATCACCCTAATTATTTTGCCTAATTGTTTTATTGCCTTGTTATCATCTATAATTGGTAAGTAATAAAGGCTTTTCCTTTAGAAGAAACAGTCTCCGTCCTCTCTAATTTCTCCGTTCTGTCTATTCTGTCACACTGTATCTTGGGAATGGCTGGTCCACTGTATCTTGGGTAAGTGTTAGGAGACAGAAACCCTATTGCTTCACCTGTCCAAATTATTATATTCCTTAGATAAGGATAAGAGAGAAGAATATCGAAGCCTACTCTGGGACTGGGTAATGATCAGGGGAGGACCGTATTATGGCCCTAAGACTTATTTTATTTTTATTACATTTTTACCCCACACTTTCCCGCTCATGGCAGGCTCAATGCGGCAGGCAATGGAGGGTTAAGTGACTTGCCCAGAGTCACAAGGAGTTGTCTATGCCGGGAATCAAACTCAGTTCCTCAGGACCAAAGTCCACCACCCTAACCACTAGGCCACTCCTCCACTCACTATAAACACTCCAAATAATGCAATAATGAACCCAAATTGTCCTTATTCATGACGATTAACACTCAGAGAAGTAAGCCAATTCTGTTCATCCAGTGCTGCAGCGATTCATGCTTGTCCATGGAGGCAGTGAGGATCCAGGGCAACACAGAGAGATTATTTACATGGAAAGTTTTACACTATGGAAACAAAGCATCCTTCAATATCTGTTGACATATTGGTACTGAAGAAATAGATTACATATTCTGATGAAAATGGAACAAGACTCTAGGTCTCCCCTTAAGAAAAAGAAAAATTTCATGGTAATTAAATCCATTCACTGACACCTAGGGGCCCCATAGCTTAGTTCCTAATTCAACGGACAAGTATAGTTAACTTTCTGGAGCCAGTTTGGGAAGTTTAAGAAAAATAATTATAGGAAGACTATATTTAAAGGTTAAGGTCCATCTTTAAGAGAAAGTTGTAGGAAGTTGGAAACCTGACTGGAATACAATTTATTTGTAACCGATGCATTTTGGCTTATTGATGAAAAGATAGGAGTCATAGGAAGAAAAGGGGAAGAAGATGGACATTTAACAGTATGAAGTCATAAAAGTACAGACTTCTTACAGTATAGATCTGGATCTGAATGGTAGGAAGAGTATAAGATGGGAGGTGAGAGAAGGAAGAGAATAATATACACTATGCTGACTTTTCTTGTACTGCTTTTAAGTATTTTCCCCCAAATTCTATAAATGGTACGTGCCCACTTTGTGCACACAATTTAACTGAACGAGCCAATTATTGCCAATAATTGGTCCCAATCAATTATCGGTGCTGCCATTAATTTAAATTTATGAATGCATAAAGTCAAAAAGGGGGTGCAGCCATGGGCAGATTGGGGCATTTCTGCAATTTATGTATGCTGTTATAGAATAAGGGGATCTGCACCTAATTTAAGCACAAGAATTTATACCAGGGTTCAGTTGGTGTAAATGCTCGAGCCTAAAAGTAGTTGTGGATCCCAGTGCTAAGCAGTAACTGAGTGCTATATTTTTTTTAGTACGGATCTTTCAGCACCATTTATAGAATTTAGTCCTTTATGTTTATTGTTATCATTAAAAGAGATACATGCATTGTTGGATAATTGTATATGGACTTGTCATCAATAAAAATTGTTGAAATCTAAAAAGAGATACATGCCAAAATTCTGTATATTAATGTGGTAACTGTAAATCCTGTGTTAACTTTGGGGGTGTGCCCAATATCTTCCCATACAGTTTCTGCAAAGGTACACTTACCTTATGTTAACTGCATTGCAGGTAAATTGGATGCATTTAACACCATCTACTAAGACGGCTTTAACTGTTAATGCACAGTTCACACCCCACATTAAGCGTAAAGTATAATCTCCACCCATTCTTCACTCCATTTTAACTCTGTCAGTTAAATGGATATCAATGCCTATCGATTCATAAAGGCAGTTAATAAATCCCAATATATAAATAAATTAGTGCATGTTAATGTACAGCAGAGGTTTTCAACCCAGTCCTTGAGGCACACCCAGACACTTAGGGTTTTCAGGATATTCCCATTGAATTCAATAGGGATATCCTGAAAACCTCTACTGGCTGAATGCGCCTCGAGGACTGGGTTGAAAACCTCTGGTCTACAGGGTCAACTGTTAGCATGGGAATGCGCTAACAGCAAGCACTAATTCTTGCATTCTGCTTATCGCACTCTAGAAAATAGGTCGCTAAATTTTGTGGTGTACATGGTTTATATTGCTGGTCTTGTGATATAACAACATGATAAAGTCAGAGCCACATGCTGAAGAATTTTGATGTGATTGTTTCGTGGAAAAAGTAAATTCAATGGACCTGAATGATTCAAATGACTTTTTCAGAAGTTAGGATTATTAACCAAGAAATATTAGCTCCTGAATGATTCAATGTCTCATAAGAACATAAGAATTACCATAAGCATCAGACTGAAGGTCCATTTAGTCCAGTATCCTACTTCCAGCACAGGTCACAAGCACCTGGCAGAATTCCAAAATGTTAGGAAAAAAGAAAGCCAAGCAAACGTGGTATAATCAAAATGGGATACGAATGGATCAGATAAATGCTTAAAGCAAGGTTATTCTTTTATAGCACTAAGCCATTTCAAATCCCGAGCCTACTTGTTGCTATCAATCACTTGTATTCATATATACCAAAAATTCTTTTATAAAGAAATCTCTATGAAAAAAGTGACTACTTAGCTGCACAAGCAGAAACAGTGCCGACCTAATCCTCAGACACCCGACGCCCACTGGAACATATTGGCGTTTTGGTTTCACAGACCTGCTTTCGGGGTCTCAAAAAAGGCAACAAAATTCATAGCAACCAAAACGCCAATAGGTTACAGTAGGTGTCAGGTGTCTGAGGATTAGGCCGGCACTGTTTCTGCTTGTGCAGCTAAGTAGCATATTTTTTCATAGTGATTTCTTTATAAAAATCTTTTTGGTATAAATTATAAAGACTTGTTTTCAGTATATTAGAATAAAGTGAAGATGCTGTATTATGAATCAAAGTGATTGATAGCAACAAGTAAGCTCAGAATCCATTTTGATTATGCCATGTTTGCCTGGTTCTCTTTTTTTTCTAACTATTTAATTTTGAGGAACAAGCTTATAATTTCTTTTCCCCTGTTTTGTCATTGGGGATAAGTAGTGGTTTCCCCATGTCTAACTACCTTTACATCAGTTTATGGATCTTTTCAAACCTTTTTTAAACCAGATACTCTACTTTTACCACATTCTCTGGCAATGAGGTCCAGAGCTTAACTATTCATTGAGTAAATAAATATTTTCTCTTGTGTATTTTAAAGATATTACTATGTAACTTCATGGAGTTTCCCCAGTCTTTCAAAAAGTAAACAACTGATTAATGTTTATCCATTCTATGCCACTCAGAATTTTGTAAACCTCTATCATAATCCCCCTCAGCTATCTCTTCTCCAAGCTGTAGGAGCCCTAACTTCTTAAGCATTTCATCATATGAGAGGAGTTCCACCCACTTAATGATTTTGGACCCCTTTCTCTGTAACCTTGCTAATTCGGCTACATCTTTTTTTGAGATAGACAAATTAGAAAAGTCTTAGTAAACATGTAAAATATATCTTCAATTTGTAAACTCAGCAAATCTAACCTGTAAGTCAAAAAGAGACCTTATGTGAGAAATTTAATGCTGGCAGCAAAAAAGCAGCATACAGGGGTCTTCAAGAGTGGAACAATCAAAAAGCCTTTAATAAACAGACCCAACATGGGTTGTGTTTTGGCGTATATATGCCTGCATCAGGGGACAAACGTGATCAAGGCACTTGAAAACAACCAAAGAGAAAAACACTCTCATTCCAAAAACAGATGACTATGCATGTTGTTAATTGATGTCGCTTGAAGTAATCCAGCAAAAGACACTCATGGAATCAAACACGTATGAATATGCGTTTGATTCTACCAGTGTCTTTTGCTGGATTCACTTCAAGCTACGTCAATTAGCAACATGTATAGCCATCTTTGTCACTTTTGACGCCCTGAAGGAGTATACACGCTGAAACACAGCCCTGTGTGCTTCTTTTTTTACTCTTTGCTTCTGTACCCTTGGACCGTTTCTTCTGCTACCAGAAATCTAATGCTGTCAGTTTTATGGTCCCGTGAACTTATTGGACTAATCAAACTGTTTTATTTCTCCTACAACTTTACAAATAATTAAAAGAATAAACACATGAAAATCACATTTTGATATATTCATATAAATCATAAAGCAGAATTAAGCAATCTGTTCCTAACCTTTAATTGTGATATCATCAGTTAACAATGCAAGGCCTAAAGCCTGATACTCTCCTGGATAAATGACAACAGAATCACCACAGTAACAGTTGTCTAAAGCCGCGTCCAAATGATTATGTTGCTGGAGCAGTGTGTCTGCAGAAAAATCCTTAATCTATATAAAAAAAAACAAAATCAAGATAATTTGAAATGAAAGGAAAAAGTAAATGGCTCCAGAAGTCCAATTCAAAGCACAGATGCTCTTACCCAAAACACAGACAAAGTGAGGCTAAGTCAGAGAAGGAAAAACACATACGGGGCTGGCATTTACACCTATTTGAAGTAGGTACAGCGAAGATACATACCTGTAGCAGGTATTCTCCGAGGACAGCAGGCTGATTGTTCTCACATGTGGGTCGACGTCCGCTTAGGCCCAGGAATTGACATTTTGCAAGCAAAATATTAAAAAAAAGTTTTGCCAGAGTCTTCTGGCGTGCGTACAGCGCGCGGACCGATTTCCCGCCTGTTGCGTAAACGCATTCCTCAGTTAAATAAAAAAGTTATTGTTTCAGGTTACTAATTATTATTTTAAGCGGTGACTTACCATTAGAGTACGGCAAGGGGGGAGGGAAGGAAAGTGTGGGGGGGGGGGAACTTTTGATGATACATAGTAACATAAGGCAGAAAAAGACCTGCACGGTCCATCCAGTCTGCCCAACAAGATAACTCATATTTGCTGCTTTTGTGTATACCCTACTTTGATTTGTACCTGTGCTCTTCAGGGCACAGACCGTATAAGTCTGGCCAGCACTATCCCCGCCTCCCAACCACCTGCCCCTCCTCGCAACCACCGGCTCTGGCACAGACCGTATAAGTCTGTCCAGCACTATCCCCGCCTCCCAACCACCAGCCCCGCCTCCCGATCTTGACTAAGCTCCTGAAGATCCATTCCTTCGGCACAGGATTCCTTTATGCTTATCCCACTCATGTTTGAATTCCGTTACCGTTTTCATTTCCACCACCTCCTGCGGGAGGGCATTCCAAGCATCCACTACTCTCTCCGTGAAAAAATACTTCCTGACATTTTTCTTGAGTCTGCCCCCTTCAATCTCATTTCATGTCCTCTCGTTCTACCACCTTCCCATATCCGGAAAAGGTTCGTTTGCGGATTAATACCTTTCAAATATTTGAACGTCTGTATCATATCACCCCTGCTTCTCCTTTCCTCCAGAGTATACATGTTTAGTTCAGCAAGTCTCTCCTCATACGTCTTGTAACGCAAATCCCATACCATTCTCATAGCTTTTCTTTGCACTGCTTCAATTCTTTTTACATCCTTAACAAGATACGGCCTCCAAAACTGAACACAATACTCCAGGTGGGGCCTCACCAACGACTTATACAGGGGCATCAACACCCCCTTTCTTCTGCTGGTCACACCTCTCTCTATACAGCCTAACAACCTTCTAGCTACGGCCACCGCCTTGTCACACTGTTTCGTCGCCTTCAAATCCTCAGATACCATCACCCCAAGATCCCTCTCTCCGCCCGTACCTATCAGACTCTCCCTGCCTAACACATACGTCTCCCGTGGATTTCTATTCCCTAAGTGCATCACTTTGCATTTCTTCGCATTGAATTTTAATTGCCAAACCTTAGACCATTCTTCTAGCTTCCTCAGATCCTTTTTCATGATGATTATCATTATTGTGTTCATATGAAACATGTTCTGATATTTAATTTTTGCAAGATTGAACTTGTTGGAAATGTTTAACATGCTGAATCATCAATAAAAAATAGTTGAAACATAAATGAAAAAACAAAAACAAAAAAACCCAAATAACTCCAAAGGGGAGGTGGGTGGGTTTGTGAGAACAATCAGCCTGCTGTCCTCGGAGAATACCTGCTACAGGTATGTATCTTTGCTTTCTCCAAGGACAAGCAGGCTGCTTGTTCTCACATGTGGGGTATCCCGAGCAACCGGGCTCACTCAAAACAATGAACACTGGGCAATTGGGCCTCGCAAAAGCAAGGACATAACAGAGATTGACCTGAAACCATAAACAACTAACTGAGAGTGCAGCCTGGAACAGAACAAAAATGGGTCTAGGGGGGTGGAGTTGGATTCTAAATCCCGAACAGATTCTGCAGCACCGACTATCCAACCCGACTGTCGCGTTGGGTATCCTGCTGAAGGCAGTAGTGAGATGTGAATGTGTAGACTGATGACCACTTTGCAGCCTTGCAAATCTCTTCAATGGAGGCTAACTTTAAGTGAGCTACTGACGCAGCCCTGGCTCTAACATTATGAGCCGTGACATGGTCCTCTAAAGACAGTCCAGCTTGGGCATAAGTGAAGGAAATGCAATCTGCTAGCCAATTGGAGATTGTGCGTTTTCCGATGGCGACTCCCCTCCTGTTAGGATTGAAAGAAACAAACAACTGGGCGGACTGTCTAAAGGGCTTTGTCTGCTCCACGTAAAAGGCCAATCTTGCAGTCCAAGGTGTGCAAACTGCTTTCGCCAGGGCAGGTATGAGGACGGGGAAAGAAAGTCATCAAGACAATTGACTGGTTCAGATGGAACTCCGACACCACCTGAGTAAAACTGTTGTGATGGAACTTGATATAAGGTGCATGCACTACCAAGGCCTGAAGCTCACTGATTCTACGAGCTGAAGTAACAGCCACCAAGAAAACGACCTTCCAGATCAAGTACTTAGATGGCAGGAATTCAGTGTCTCAAAAGGAGCTTTCATCAGCTGGGTGAGAACGAAGTTGAGATCCCATGACACTGGTGGAGGTTTGACAGGGGACTTTGACTAAAGCAAACCTCTCATGAAGCGAACTAAAGGCTGTCCAGAGATAGGCTTACCCTCTACACGGCAATGATAAGCACTAATCGCACTAAGGTGAACTCTTACGGAGTTGGTCTTGAGACTCTGACAAGTGTAGAAGGTATTCAAGCAGGGTCTGTGTAGGACAAGAAAGAGGATCTAGGGCCTTGCTGTCACACCAGACAGCAAACCTCCTCCATTTGAAAGAGTAACACCTCTTTGTGGAATCTTTCCTGGAAGCAAGCAAGACTCGGGAGACACCTTCTGAAAGACCCAAGGAGGCACCGAGGTCGGGGACCTCACCACAGGCTAAGGGCCAGATGCCGTTGCAGCAGATGGTATGGAAGGCGCAAGCATCCCCGACACCGAAGCAGACTGGCGCAGCAATCCCGCCAGAAGTTCTGGAAGCAGAGCCCTGATGCGCTCCTCGAGAGCCACCGTCGGACAAGGCTGTGGGGTCGGTAAAGGAGCCGGTTGCAGAATCTGTCGAGGCTAGGGAGTAGGTACTAGGCTGCCAGAAAATAGACGCATCGGCACCTCCTGAATAGAGGGGGAGCGATCCTCTTGGCGCCAACGCTTCTCGGGCGCCGAATCCCTCTATGCCCCGGAGCTCCTGGCACCGTGTGTCGAAGGAGAACGATGATGGTGCTTCTTTGCCTTCACTCGATGCCTGTCGAGACTCCTCAGTACCGATGAGGACGTGGAATCCTCATGCCTCCTAGGGGCCGGGTCCGACGAAGGTCGGTCCCGGGGGGCCTGCATAACAGGAGGCCTCGAGGCAGGTGGAGAACCACTCGATGCCTCGCTGCTCCCAGCGAGAGTTGGTCTCTCAGCAGCCATTACCTTTCTTCCTGACGTCGATGCTCCTTTCGATGTCAACACAGATGCCACCGACCTTGGTACCGATGTCGATGTCGAAGGACCGGACCGAGTTCCAAAAAGTTTCTCTCTCGTTGGGCTTCTTGAGACGCATGGGTCTGTTTCTTCATACGAAGACAAAGACTACAAGTGGCTGGGCTATGGTCGGGCCCAAGGCACTGGATACACCAGGCGTGGGTATCGGTACCTGAGATGGTCTGGTTGTACCAAGTACAACGTTTGAAGCTGCTGGGTGTCTTCGATGACAAGGAAGGAAAATGGCTTCAGCGAAACCAAAAGACGCGATTGTGCCTGTTAAAAGAAAAAAGGACACGTAAAGAAAGGAACAACCTGCCCGGCCTAAGCCAGCCACATTGAAAACAAAGGAAACTTTAAAAGGGCAAAAATAAAGAAAACTATGGGACATTTTTTTTTAATTGTAAAATTTCTATTAGAAAAAGAAAAGAAGGCAAAAGCCACAAAACGAATAAGACTCTTTCCAGGGCCTGAGAGGAGCGGAGGAAAAAACTTGACCGCACCTCAATGCGGAGAAAAAAAAATAACTGAGGAACGCGTTTATGCAACGGGCAGGAATTTGGTCTGCACGCGCACCAGAAGACTGTCAAAACTTTTAAAATATTTTGCTTGCAAAATGCCGATTCCTGGGCCGACGCGGACGTTGACCCACATGTGAGAACAAGCAGCCTGCTTGTCCTCGGAGAAAAATACATATATTAAATGCTCAGACTTCAGACCTGTTTCCTAATGACCTGTGTTTTCAAATGGAACACCATGTAGAGTTTTCTTTTGAAAATGAGCTTGGAGTTCTCTAATTATTGAAAAATAGTCACAGAATTAACCTTCCCCTATATAGTGATCAAATGTACAAATAAGAAAACTACAGACCTGATACCTAGTGGCACTTATCTGGGTAGAAGCAACTCCATCCCAGATAAGTGCCATTCATTGGAGCCAGCCACTGATTTTCAGTGGGATTATCCAGCTAATGCTGCTGAAAATCTTTACTGACTACTTTGGCACAGCGAATGCTACATACCTGTAGAAGGTATTCTCCGAGGACAGCAGGCTGATTGTTCTCACTGATGGGTGACGTCCACGGCAGCCCCTCCAATCGAAATCTTCACTAGCAAAGTCCTTTGCTAGCCATTGCGCGCCTGTGCGCACCGCGCATGCGCGGCCGTCTTCCCGCCCGAAACCGGCTTGAGCCGGCCAGTCTCATATGTAGCAAGACAAAGACAAGGGAAGACACAACTCCAAAGGGGAGGCGGGCGGGTTTGTGAGAACAATCAGCCTGCTGTCCTCGGAGAATACCTTCTACAGGTATGTAGTATTCGCTTTCTCCGAGGACAAGCAGGCTGCTTGTTCTCACTGATGGGGTATCCCTAGCCCCCAGGCTCACTCAAAACAACAACCATGGTCAATTGGGCCTCGCAACGGCGAGGACATAACTGAGATTGACCTAAAAAATTTACCAACTAACTGAGAGTGCAGCCTGGAACAGAACAAACAGGGCCCTCGGGGGGTGGAGTTGGATCCTAAAGCCCAACAGGTTCTGAAGAACTGACTGCCCGAACCGACTGTCGCGTCGGGTATCCTGCTGCAGGCAGTAATGAGATGTGAATGTGTGGACAGATGACCACGTCGCAGCTTTGCAAATTTCTTCAAAAGAGGCTGACTTCAAGTGGGCTACCGACGCAGCCATGGCTCTAACATTATGAGCCGTGACATGACCCTCAAGAGCCAGCCCCGCCTGGGCGTAAGTGAAGGAAATGCAATCTGCTAGCCAATTGGATATGGTGCGTTTCCCCACAGCCACTCCCCTCCTATTGGGATCAAAAGAAACAAACAATTGGGCGGACTGTCTGTTGGGCTGTGTCCGCTCCAGATAGAAGGCCAATGCTCTCTTGCAGTCCAATGTGTGCAACTGACGTTCAGCAGGGCAGGAATGAGGACGGGGAAAGAATGTTGGCAAGACAATTGACTGGTTCAGATGGAACTCCGACACGACCTTTGGCAAGAACTTAGGGTGAGTGCGGAGGACTACTCTGTTATGATGAAATTTGGTGTAGGGGCCTGGGCTACCAGGGCCTGAAGCTCACTGACTCTACGAGCTGAAGTAACTGCCACCAAGAAAATGACCTTCCAGGTCAAGTACTTCAGATGGCAGGAATTCAGTGGCTCAAAAGGAGGTTTCATCAGCTGGGTGAGAACGACATTGAGATCCCATGACACTGTAGGAGGCTTGACAGGGGGCTTTGACAAAAGCAAACCTCTCATGAAGCGAACAACTAAAGGCTGTCCCGAGATCGGCTTACCTTCCACATGGTAATGGTATGCACTGATTGCACTAAGGTGAACCCTTACAGAGTTGGTCTTGAGGCCAGACTCAGACAAGTGCAGAAGGTATTCAAGCAGGGTCTGTGTAGGACAAGAGCGAGGATCTAGGGCCTTGCTGTCACACCAGACGGCAAACCTCCTCCATAGAAAGAAGTAACTCCTCTTAGTGGAATCTTTCCTGGAAGCAAGCAAGATGCGGGAGACACCCTCTGACAGACGCAAAGAGGCAAAGTCTACGCTCTCAACATCCAGGCCGTGAGAGCCAGGGACCGGAGGCTGGGATGCAGAAGAGCCCCTTCGTCCTGCATGATGAGGGTCGGAAAACATTCCAATCTCCACGGTTCTTCGGAGGATAACTCCAGAAGAAGAGGGAACCAGATCTGACGCGGCCAAAAAGGAGCAATCAGAATCATGGTGCCTCGGTCTTGCTTGAGTTTCAACAAAGTCTTCCTCACCAGAGGAATGGGAGGATAAGCATACAGCAGACCCTCCCCCCAATTCAGGAGGAAGGCATCCGATGCCAGTCTGCCGTGGGCCTGAAGCCTGGAACAGAACTGAGGGACTTTGTGGTTGGCTCGAGATGCGAAGAGATCCACCAAGGGGGTGCCCCACGCTTGGAAGATCTGGCGCACCACTCGGGAGTTGAGCGACCACTCGTGAGGTTGCATAATCCTGCTCAATCTGTCGGCCAGACTGTTGTTTACGCCTGCCAGATATGTGGCTTGGAGCACCATGCCGTGACGGCGAGCCCAGAGCCACATGCTGACGGCTTCCTGACACAGGGGGCGAGATCCGGTGCCCCCCTGCTTGTTGACGTAGTACATGGCAACCTGGTTGTCTGTCTGAATTTGGATAATTTGGTGGGACAGCCGATCTCTGAAAGCCTTCAGAGCGTTCCAGATCGCTCGCAACTCCAGAAGATTGATCTGTAGATCGCGTTCCTGGAGGGACCAGCTTCCTTGGGTGTGAAGCCCATCGACATGAGCTCCCCATCCCAGGAGAGACGCATCCGTGGTCAGCACTTTTTGTGGCTGAGGAATTTGGAAAGGACGTCCCAGAGTCAAATTGGACCAAATCGTCCACCAATACAGGGATTCGAGAAAACTCGTGGACAGGTGGATCACGTCTTCTAGATCCCCAGCAGCTTGAAACCACTGGGAAGCTAGGGTCCATTGAGCAGATCTCATGTGAAGGCGGGCCATGGGAGTCACATGAACTGTGGAGGCCATGTGGCCCAGCAATCTCAACATCTGCCGAGCTGTGATCTGCTGGGACGCTCGCACCCGCGAGACGAGGGACAACAAGTTGTTGGCTCTCGCCTCTGGGAGATAGGCGCGAGCCGTCCGAGAATCCAGCAGAGCTCCTATGAATTCGAGCCTCTGCACCGGGAGAAGATGGGACTTTGGGTAATTTATCACAAACCCCAGTAGCTCCAGGAGGCGAATAGTCATCTGCATGGACTGCAGGGCTCCTGCCTCGGACGTGTTTTTCACCAGCCAATCGTCGAGATATGGGAACACGTGTACCCCCAGCCTGCGGAGTGCTGCTGCGACTACAGCCAAGCACTTTGTGAACACCCTGGGCGCAGAGGCGAGCCCAAAGGGTAGCACACAGTACTGGAAGTGACATGTGCCCAGCTGAAATCGCAGATACTGTCTGTGAGCTGGCAGTATCGGGATGTGTGTGTAGGCATCCTTCAAGTCCAGAGAGCATAGCCAATCGTTTTCCTGAATCATGGGAAGTAGGGTGCCCAGGGAAAGCATCCTGAACTTTTCTTTGACCAGATATTTGTTCAGGGCCCTTAGGTCTAGGATGGGACGCATCCCCCCTGTTTTCTTTTCCACAAGGAAGTACCTGGAATAGAATCCCAGCCCTTCTTGCCCGGATGGCACGGGCTCGACCGCATTGGCGCTGAGAAGGGCGGAGAGTTCCTCTGCAAATACCCGCTTGTGCTGGAAGCTGTAAGACTGAGCTCCCGGTGGACAATTTGGAGGTTTTGAGGCCAAATTGAGGGTGTATCCTTGCCGGACTATTTGGAGAACCCACTGATCGGAGGTTATGAGAGGCCACCTTTGGTGAAAAGCTTTCAACCTCCCTCCAACTGGCAGGTCGCCCGGCACTGACACTTGGATGTCGGCTATGCTCTGCTGGAGCCAGTCAAAAGCTCGCCCCTTGCTTTTGCTGGGGAGCCGAGGGGCCTTGCTGAGTCGCACGCTGCTGACGAGAGCGAGCGCGCTGGGGCTTAGCCTGGGCCGCAGGCTGTCGAGAAGGAGGATTGTACCTACGCTTGCCAGAAGAGTAGGGAACAGTCTTCCTTCCCCCAAAAAATCTTCTACCTGTAGAGGTAGAGGCTGAAGGCTGCCGGCGGGAGAACTTGTCTAATGCGGTCTCCCGCTGGTGGAGCTGCTCTACCACCTGTTCGACTTTCTCTCCAAAAATGTTATCCGCACGGCAAGGCGAGTCCGCAATCCGCTGCTGGATTCTATTCTCCAGGTCGGAGGCACGCAGCCATGAGAGCCTGCGCATCACCACACCTTGAGCAGCGGCCCTGGACGCAACATCAAAGGTGTCATACACCCCTCTGGCCAGGAATTTCCTGCATGCCTTCAGCTGCCTGACCACCTCCTGAAAAGGCTTGGCTTGCTCAGGGGGGAGCGCATCAACCAAGCCCGCCAACTGCCGCACATTGTTCCGCATGTGTATGCTCGTGTAGAGCTGGTAAGACTGAATTTTGGCCACGAGCATAGAAGAATGGTAGGCCTTCCTCCCAAAGGAGTCTAAGGTTCTAGAGTCCTTGCCCGGGGGCGCCGAAGCATGCTCCCTAGAACTCTTAGCCTTCTTTAGGGCCAGATCCACAACTCCAGAATCATGAGGCAACTGGGTGCGCATCAGATCTGGGTCCCCATGGATCCGGTACTGGGACTCGATCTTCTTGGGGATGTGGGGATTAGTTAAAGGTTTTGTCCAGTTCGCAAGCAATGTCTTTTTTAGGACATGGTGCAAGGGAACAGTGGACGCTTCCTTAGGTGGAGAAGGATAGTCCAGGAGCTCAAACATTTCAGCCCTGGGCTCGTCCTCCACAACCACCGGGAAGGGGATGGCCGTAGACATCTCCCGGACAAAGGAAGCAAAAGACAGACTCTCAGGAGGAGAAAGCTGTCTTTCAGGAGAGGGAGTGGGATCGGAAGGAAGACCCTCAGACTCCTCGTCAGAGAAATATCTGGGGTCTTCTTCCTCTTCCCACGAGGCCTCACCCTCGGTGTCAGACACAAGTTCACGGACCTGTGTCTGCAACCGTGCCCGACTCGACTCCGTGGAGCCACGTCCACGATGGGGGCGTCGAGAGGTAGACTCCCTCGCCCGCATCGGCGAAGCTCCCTCCGCCGACGTAGTCGGGGAGCCTTCCTGGGAGGCGACGGCAGCCGGCACCGCACGCGGCACCGACGCCGGAGACCTCACCTCGGGCGATGGGCCAGCCGGCGCCACGCTCGACGGTACCGGTGGCGCAAGCACCGCCGGTACCGGAGGGGTAGGGCGCAACAGCTCTCCCAGAATCTCTGGGAGAACAGCCCGGAGGCTCTCGTTCAGAGCGGCTGCAGAGAAAGGCATGGAAGTCGATGCAGGCGTCGACGTCAGAACCTGTTCCGGGCGTGGAGGCTGTTCCGGCCTGTCCAGAGTGGAGCGCATCGACACCTCCTGAACAGAGGGTGAGCGGTCCTCTCGGTGCCGATGCCTGCTGGGTGACGACTCCCTCGGCGACCCAGAGCTCTCGGTACCGATACGGGAAGGGGACCGGTGACGATGCTTCTTCGACTTTTTGGAACAAAGCATGTCACTGGAGCTTCCCGGTACCGACGAGGAGGACGTAGAATCCAGCCGTCGCTTCCTCGGGGGCCGAGGCCGAAGGAGGTCGGTCTCGGGGGGGCTGTACCGCAGGAGCCCTCAGGGTAGGGGGAGACCCACCCGAAGGCTCACCGCCACCAGCAGGGGAATGGACAGCCCTCACCTGCACTCCAGACGATGCACCACCGTCCGATGACATCAGCAGACGAGGTCCCGGTACCACCGACGTCGATGCAGCTATCCGATGTCTCGGCGCCGATGCAGAGGGCCGATGCCTCGATGCACTCGATGCACTGGCGGCAGAGGATGAAGCTCTGGACGCTGAAGACGTCGATGCACACGATACCCCCGGTGCCGATGCCGACGAAGAGCCCGAGAACAAAACGTTCCACTGGGCCAATCTCGCTACCTGAGTCCGCCTTTGTAAAAGGGAACACAGACTACAGGCCTGAGGGCGGTGCTCGGCCCCCAGACACTGAAGACACGACGCGTGCCTGTCAGTGAGCAAGATTACCCGGGCGCACTGGGTGCACTTCTTGAAGCCGCTGGAAGGCTTCGATGTCATGGGCGGAAAAATCACGCCGGCGAAATCAAAAGTCGAAATGACGAAAGTGGCACCAGAAAAAGTTAGAGAGAAATTTCGACCGAGGCCTAAGTGAGGCCTACCCCGACGACGAAAGAAAACTTACCGGGGCAAAATCTGAAAATACGGGAAGGGGCAAACGAAACCCGAAGGGCTTCCGGAGCACTTCCCGAACAGTTTAAGGATTTTCCGAAGAAAAAACACGTTGAAGAAAAGGACGCGCGAGGTCGACTTTCCGGGGCTCGACACGGCGAAAAAACGACCGTACCGAGTGCGGACAAAAGAAGACTGGCCGGCTCAAGCCGGTTTCGGGCGGGAAGATGGCTGCACATGTGCGGTGCGCACAGGCGCACGAGGGCTAGCAAAGGACTTTGCTAGTGAAGATTCCGATTGGAGGGGCTGCCGTGGACGTCACCCATCAGTGAGAACAAGCAGCCTGCTTGTCCTCGGAGAATATCTGGATACTATCAAAGCAATAGCTGTCCTAACTAATCAGCACTGTTATCCAAGTACCTGCGCTCAATACTGACAGTGCATTTAGCAACCAACTTATATCTGGATATTCAGTGCTGGTATCTGATACAGCCCAGTACTGAATATCCTAGTATAAACATAAATACCAAGGTTAGTGTTTTAAGTCAATGCTGTGGTGTTTAAATATTTGGGAGAAGGGGGATTCAGTGCAAAGTCACTGTAAATCACAATTTCAGAGAAGCATAAGACAGATACCTAGAAACATTTTCTGAATTGATACAACTGTTTTTAAGCTTTGAATATATAAAAACAGCAAAGTTTCTTACCTGTAAACAGGTGAGCATAGACAGTGGGATAAAATGGACATAGAAATAGGAATTTATTTATTTAAAAATGTATAACCAGATAACATCCATAATAAAATCTCACAAAAAAAATAAATAAAGCACATAACTGAGCACAACATAATCAAAACAAATATTCAATACACTGAAATCCCTAAAAATTCATGCAAATCAATGTTATTCAACATTCATACGCTTGCTGGAAAAAGAAAGCTTTTAGATTCAATTTAAGAATTGAATGGGCTTCCTCTCATTTGCCATACTGAGAACCGGCAGCGCAGCTTTGTAAAAGAAGTCCTAAATGAGAATTACGCAATTGCTGTGGCAAACAATTCCACAGTTTGGGAGCTGAATCATAAAAATCTTTTCAATATATGTATCTAATCTTACTTGGCAAAACGATAGTACTTCAAGTAAAGCGAAGATACTTACCTGTAGCAGGTATTCTTCGAGGACAAATGGCTTCATATTCTCACAAGTGGGTGATGCTGATCTGCGTCGCCTGCTACGGCATTTGTCATTGTAAAAGAGAGAGCTTTGTGGAGCGCAAACCGTGCTCCACCACGCATGTTCCAGTGCCTTCCTGCCCATTGCGTGATCGCAGTCTCCTTAGTTTACATCTAAAGCAAATAATGAAGTAAAAATAACCAAGGAGACAACTACAAGGGGAGGTGGGAGGAACTGTGAGAATATGAAACCTGCTGTCCTTGCAGAATACCAGCTACAGGTAAGTATCTTCACTTTCTCTGAGGACAAGCAAGCTTCTATATCTTCTAACAAGTGGAGAATCCCTAGTAACCAAGCTCACCAAAAAACTGGTCAATTGGGCCTCGCAATTTTATTTTATTGCATTTGTATCCCACATTTTCCCACCTATTTGCAGGCTCAATGTGGCTTACATAGTTTTGTAAAACAGTTAATCCTGGATGTCAGGTACAATTATTATTGTGCAGAGATTAATTAGGGAAGAGAGAAGAGGGAAGGAATTTATTAGGTATAGTAGAAGAAGGACTTTCAGAAGTGGATTAGTGAGGTTCTGGGTTTTCATTGTAGGCTTTGTTGAAGAAATATGTCTTGAGGGATTTGCGAAAGATAGTTAATTCGCTGATTGTTTTCAGGTCTCTAGGTAGTGCGTTCCATAAATTTGTGCTTGTGTAAGAGAAGGTAGTAGCATGCATCAGCTTGTATTTTGGTTCTTTGCAGCTGGGGAAGTGTAGGTTGAAAAATTTGCGAGATGATTTTGTAGCTTTCCTGGGAGGTAGGTCCACGAAGTTTAACATGTAGATTGGGGCGTCTGCGTGAATGATTTTGTGTACCATCATGCAGATCTTGAATGCAATACGTTCCTTAAGTGGGAGCCAGTGAAGTTTCTCTCTTAAGGGTTTTGCGCTTTCATATTTAGTTTTTCCAAATATGAGTCTGGCAGCAGTATTTTGGGCAGTTTGGAGTTTCTTGATGTTCTGCGCTTTGCAGCCTGCGTACAGTGCATTGCAGTAATCAAGATGATTTATTACCATTGACTGTACCAGGGTACGGAATATGTATCTCGGGAAGAAAGGTTTTATTCTTCTGAGTTTCCACATGGAGTAGAACATCTTTTCGTCGTGTTTTTCACGTGGGTATCAAGAGTAAGGTTTCGATCAATGGTGACTCCTAGAATTTTCAACTTTTGCGAAATAGGCAGAGAACAGTATGGTGTGGTTATGGTGGAGAAGTTTTTTGTGTTATGTTGTGAGGTGAGAACATTGTGTTTTTTCTGCATTAAGTTTCAGCTGGAATGCATCTGCCCAGGTGTGCATTATTTGGAGGCTTTGGTTGATCTCGTTGGTGATTTCATTTAGATTGTGTCTGAACGGGATGTAGATCGTGACGTCATCTGCATATATGTAGGAGTTGAGGTTTTGATTGGCTAGAAGTTTAGCCAAAGGTATCAGGTTGAATAAGGTTGGTGAGAGGGGAGATCCTTGGGGTACTCCACATTCAGGTATCCATGGGGGTGATCTGTCCGCATTCGTTGTTACTTGGTATGATCTTGTTGTCAGGAATCCTTTGAACCATTTGAGAACTGTGCCTCCTACTCCGAAGTATTCTATATATGTAATAGTATTTCATGGTCAACCATGTCAAAGGCACTGGTCATGTCGAATTATAAGAGGAGTATGTTGTTGCCCATTGCAATTGCTTGTTTAAATGAGTTCATTGCAGACACTACAACAGTTTCGGTACTGTGATTTGACCAAAATCCTGATTGAGACTCAGGGAGAATTGAATGTTTATTTAGGTATTCAGTAAGTTGTTTCATTACTATGCCTTCCATGAGTTTGGTTATGAGTGGAATTGATGCTACTGGTCGATAGTTGGTTAGGTCCATTGTGCTTTTTTTAGCATCTTTCGGTAGCGGAGTAAGTAGGATATTTCCTTTGTCCGTAGGAAAGAGCCCATTTTGAAGTCTGTGATTTACGTGGTTCGTGATGTCTATTTTGAATTGTTTGGGTGCTGATCTTATTAGACTGTTAAGGCAGATGTCTAGTTTATATTGCGATCTGGCGTATTTTCCGAGCCAATGTGAGATTTCATTTGTTGAAAGTGTGTTGAAGTTGGTCCATGATCGATCTGCTGGGTATTCCCCGGGTTTTGGGTCTAGGCATTCAAGGATATTTGTGAAATTTGTTTTGTTGGTAGGTATCATGAGTCGGAGTTTTATCATTTTTTCCTTGAAGTAATTTGCAAGATTGGTTGCTGATGGGGTATCTGTGTTGTTCGAGGTGACCGTAGTAGTATTTAGGAGGTGGTTTACGAGTGTGAAGAGTTTGTGTGTGTCCTTGTAGTTTGGCCCTATTTTGGTTTTGTAATACGTCCTTTTAGTTTGTCTGATACTGTATTTCTATTTTCTTTGTGGTTGTTTCCAGTCTTTGAGTGTGTTTTCGTCTTTTTTTCTTGCGCCATGCTCTTTCTAATCTTCTGACCTGTGTTTTTTTAATTCTTTCAATTCTTCGTTAAACCATGGAATTGAGTTTTTTCTATGTGAGGTTCTGGTTTGAAGTGGTGCTATATTGTCTAATATTGTTCTGCATCTGTTATCTCATTCTTAAAGAAATTGGGGTGAATCTGTAGGTGTTGCCCATTCGTCGGTGTATAGTTGTTGCCAGAATATTAGTGGGTCTAGTTTGCCTCTTGTAGTGTAGGTTTCTTGTTTTTGTTGTGTCTTTTTTGTTCTCCAGTGAAAGGACAGGTTTGCACTGTAGTGGTCAGACCATGGCTTGGCTGTCCATTTTGTGTCTATTAGTGTGAGGTTTGATTCTGATGAAAATTTGTGGGTGATGATGTCTAGCGTATGTCCTTTGTTATGGGTGGGTTGTGTGTTTGGCCAGTGGAGCTCCCATAGTTGGAGGAAGTCTTTGCATTTGCGTACATTGCTTGAGTTAGTATCTTCAAGGTGAAGATTGATGTCTCCTGCTATGAAAAAGTTCTGGGCGGAAACACAAGTATTCAATTATGAAATCCAGGAAGTGCGATTGTGAATCTTGCCAATTGCCTGGGGGTCTGTAAAATAAGATTAGGTTCAGGTGATCACGTAAGTTGGAGTGGTTGATTCTGACTTGAGGCTATTTCGAGTTGGGGAAGAATAGATTCTGCTATTGTTGTGACTGTGAATTGAGATTTATAGATTATTGCTATGCCTCCACCTCTTTTTCCTTCTCTTGTCCAGTGGGTAATTTTGTATCCTGGAGGGCAGAGTTCTAAAATTATTGGATCTTTAGGTTCATGGGATCCAGGTTTCACTAATAAGTAGTAGATCGAGATGGTCAGTTGTAATCCAGTCGGTCAGTATCGTGGTTTTATTGACTGCTGATCTGGCATTGATGTATCCTATTTGAATATGTTGGTGGTGTTCAGTTAAGTTTGAGGTAGTGTTAATTTTTATCAGCTGTCTCTCTTCTTGATTTGTGAGTTTGTTGTGTTCTTTCGTTCCTTTCTGTTGATGGTGACCATGGCTGATAGATTTTTAAGTAGTAGATCGAGATGGTCAGTTGTAATCCAGTCGGTCAGTATCGTGGTTTTATTGACTGCCGATCTGGCATTGATGTATCCTATTTGAATATGTTGGTGGTGTTCAGTTAAGTTTGAGGTAGTGTTAATTTTTATCAGCTGTCTCTCTTCTTGATTTGTGAGTTTGTTGTGTTCTTTCGTTCCTTTCTGTTGATGGTGACCATGGCTGATAGATTTTTCGTGCCATTGTTTAATTTTTTGGATAGGCATGTTGTGTATGTGTTGTGTGAATGGTTTGACAGTTGTGTGATTAGTGTTGTCTATGTTAGGGTTTGTGGGTGCGTGGTGGGTTAAGGAAAGATAGTAGGTAATTAGGTATATTAATTTGCTGGGGTTCATATCAGTATTAGTTGTTTAGGAGGGGTTTGGAAGATTACAGTTCAAGATGAGGTATGAGACTATATAAGAAAAGTTCCTAAGAGAGGTGAGTAGCTTACAGCTAAGCGTGAATATTACAGATCTGTAATTGCAGTATTGTTATAATGATACAATTCTAGGTATGCATATTGGCAGTTATACGTACTGTACATAAGAGATATAATAGATTGGAGTTATACGTACATAAGAGATATAATAGATTGGAATGGGAAGTGAGCTTGTCCAGTTCACTGTAGGCAGGGAAGCCAGTCGGTTTAATCTTTGTTTCCCCTATCCTGCGCAGCCATCATTCACTGCACTCAAAACAAGTATGCAGGGGTTTAATAGTCAGGAGTGGAAGTGAGTCTGGTCCTTGTTGGCTACGAAGCCAACTTGCTCATTCTCTATCTCTACTTCCCTTAGCAGCCGTCACACAGTTCATTCAGACAGAGTATGCAAAAACCATGGGCTACTGCTTGGGTTCGATGGATTGGAGTGAAAGTGAGTCTTCTTCTTACCCCTCTGTTTTGATGGCCTGTCTAGCCTCGTGAGCTCAGCCAGAGGGACACAGCTCCGCATGGGCCACTCGTTCCCGTCCGCCTGCAGAGGCTCCGGTGTGTCTCCCGCTGGGAAAGCCCGCTCCGTCGCCTCTAGTAGCCCTCCACTGCTCTCTGTCAGTGTTCCAACACAGCGGTCGAGCTGGGCGGCAAGTCTCGGTCTCCTCTGGGCTGGGGTAGCTCTTGGGCTCCGGGCTCTACTGCCTTGTGACTTTCGAGTGCCGGCGTTCACCAAGCTTGGCCCGTTGCATGGTCAAGTTGCAACACGACTCCGGGTATACGAGTGCGGGCAGTCCCGTTGGGTCCCTGGTGGTCTCTCGGCCTGGATCTGGCAACTGGGATGCGATCTAGGGTCTGCGGCAGTAGTCACTCCGCGCCACTGCGACTCCGACCAGTCCCGCTCCGATTCTCCGTCAGTTTTCGCTTGGGACCTTCGGACCTGTTCAGCAGGTTTTGGAGAGAGCTCTACGGTGGTACACCTGGGCTCCGATTGGGTCTGTCTTTCTTGTCCAGCGGTTCGTTATTCGCCTGGGAGGCTGCGAGGTCGGCCTAGCTGCCCGGTGGCCACGAGGTCGGTTGGTTCGAATGGTGATCGTCGCTCTCAGCCACTCATCCTCCAAGCCGACCCTTTGTTGGTTCGCCTGGGCTCAGTTGGGTCCACCTGGGCTCCGATTAGGTTGGCCTCTGCCTCCCCTAGTTTGTGGCTAGTTCTAGCCACTCTCCTGCCGATTTTCGGCCCTGGGCTGCGGAGCTTCTTACTCCGTGACCCTTAGGTAGCGGCCATCCTATTAACCTGAAACTATATATAATCTGAATGAGAGTGTAGTCTGGAGCAGTATAAAACAGGCCTAGGAGGGTGGAGTTGGATTCTAGACCCCACACAGATTCTGCAACACTGACTGCCCAAACCGACTGTTGAGTCAGGCATCCTGCTCAAGGGAGTAGTGAGATGTGAATGTGTGGACTGAAGACCATGATGTAGCCTTGCAAATTTCTTCAATGGAGGCTAGCCTCAAGTGGGCTACTGACGCAGCCATGGCTCTGACATTATGAGCCGTGACATGACCCTCTAAGGCCAGCCCAACCTGGGAATAAGTGAGGAAATGCTATCTGCTAACCAAACTGAAATGGAGCGTTTCCTGATTGTGACCCCATCCTGTTGGGATCAAAGGAAACAAAAGGCTGGGCGGACTGTCTGTGGGCATTGTCCGCTCCATGTGGCAGGCCAATGCTCTCTTGCAATCCAAGGTGTGCAAGCTGCTTTCGCCAGGATAGGCATGAAGTCAGGGAAAGAATGTTGGCAAGACAACTCGCTGGTTCAGATGGAATTCAGACACCATCATCGGCAGGAACTTAGGGTGCGTGCGGGGGACTACTCTGTTGTGAAGAAATGTATTTTAAGGTGCATTCACTACTAAGGTATGAAGTTCACTAATCATACGAAATGAAGTAACAGCCACCAAGAAAACGACCTTCCAGGTCAAGTACTTCAGATGGCAGGAATTCAGGGGCTCAAAAGGAGCTGGGTGAAAACGACATTGAGATCCCAAGACACTGGTGGATATTTGACAGGGGGCTTTGACAAAATTAAGCCTCTCATGACGCGAACAACTAGAGGCTGTCCAGAGATGGGCTACCTTTTTTTTTTAAATAATATTTTTATTGAGTCAATGGTAGAAGGAACAATTACAGAAGCAGAAAGTCCACCGCTGTTCTATATTTGTAAAAAAGTAACTATTAGGATCATTAGCGCTTAACACATGTTCCACACGCTCCCCTTGACATTTTCTCCCTTTGTCCCCCTCCCTCGGAACCCACCTTCCCGCCCGCCCATCCCCTAGGTCTCCACCCCCTTGGGCACCTAAGCTTCTGCATCACCTTCCTTCACATACAGGCTGGAATACTTTTTCCATATCTCCCGATAAGCTCTGTTTATAGACATTGAAATAGAATATTGCAGTGAGACCCACTGCACCATTTCCTTCATTAATTAATGCCATCTAGATACTGAAGAAGGATTAGGATCTGCCCTCAGCAGTCTCTTTTCCAAGGTGAAAAGCCCTAGCCTCCTTAGTCTTTCTTCATAGGGAAGTCGTCCTGTCCCCGCTATCATTTTAGTCGCCCTTTGCTGCACCTTTTCCAATTCTACTATATCTTACTTGAGATGCGGCGACCAAAATTGAACACAATACTCAAGGTGCGGTCGCACCATGGAGCAATACAACGGCATTATAACATCCTCACACCTGTTTTCCATACCTTTCCTAATAATACCCAACATTCTATTCGCTTTCCGAGCAGCAGCAGCAGCACACTCAGCAGAAGGTTTCAGTGTATTATCAACGACGACACCCAAATCTCTTTCTTGGTCCGTAACTCCTAACGTGGAACCTTGCATGATGTAGCTAAAATTCGGGTTCTTTTTTCCCACATGCATCACTTTGCACTTGCTCACATTAAACGTCATCTGCCATTTAGCCGCCCAGTCTCCCAGTCTCGTAAGGTCCTTCTGTAATTTTTCACAATTCTGTCGCGAGTTAACGACTTTGAATAACTTTGTGTCATCAGCAAATTTAATTACCTCGCTAGTTACTCCCATCTCTAAATCATTTATAAATATATTAAAAAGCAGCGGTCCTAGCTTCACATCTGTCCGCTCTACTCCGCTCATTATCTTGTAGACTTCTATCTTATCACCCCTCAGCCACCTTTTCTCCAAGCTGAAGAGCCCTAACCTTCTCAGCCTTTCCTCATAGGGAAGTCGTTCCATTCCCTTTATCATTTTCGTCGCCCTTCTCTGCACATTTTCTAATTCCTTTATATCTTTTTTGAGATGCGGTGATCAGAATTGGACACAATACTCGAGGTGCAGTCACACCATGGAGAGATACAACGGCATTATAACATCTTCGTGTTTGTTTTCCATCCCTTAACTAATAATACTCAACATTCTGTGTGCTTTCTTAGCTGCGGCAGCACACTGGGCAGACGTTTTTAACATCTTATCAACGATGACTCCCAGATCCCTTTCTAGGTCCGTAACGCCTAACGCGGACCCTTGCATGACATAGCTGTAATTCGGGTTCCTCTTACCCACATGCATCACTTTGCATTTGTCAACATTGAACTTCATCTGCCACTTGGACGCTCAATCCCCCAGTCTCGCGAGGTCCTCCTGTAATCTTTCACACTCCTCCAGTGACTTGACGACTCTGAATAATTTTGTGTCATCTGCGAATTTAATTACCTCACTGGTTACCCCCATCTCTAGGTCATTTATAAATATGTTAAAAAGTAGTGATCCCAACACAGACCTCTGCGGGACCCCACTAACTACCCTTCTCCACTGAGAATACTGACCATTCAACCCTACTCTTTGCTTCCTATCTTTCAACCAGCTCTTAATCCATAGTAATACCCTACCTCTGATCCCATGACTCTCCAGTTTCCTTAGGAGACTTTCATGAAGCACTTGGTCAAACACCTTTTGAAAATCCAGATACACAATATCCACTGGCTCCCCATTGTCCACATGTTTGTTCACCCACTCAAAAAAATGCAGTAGATTGGTGAGGCAAAACTTTCCTTCACTAAATCCGTGCTGACTTTGTCTCATCAGCCCATGTTTTTGTACGTGCTCTATAATTTTATTCTTGATAATAGCCTCCACCATTTTGCCTGGTACCGATGTCAGACTCACCGGTCTATAATTTCCCGGATCTCCTCTGGAACCCTTTTTAAAAATCAGCGTAACAGAGAGTCACGTGATGTGCTAGAGGGCGCGGGACGTGTAGCTTGCTCTCTCTGAGACACCCGGGCCCTTACCCGCTTTAAACTAGCTCTTAATTGGAGCGATTTTGATTGCATTGGGTCGTGGAGACCTGTGAATGTCCCATGGACAAATTTGTTGAAGCACAACCGAAAGCGATTACAAGCAGAGCCAGTAAGAGGGAGAAAGAGAAGGCGCGAGCAGACGAGGTCTCGGCCGATGAATGGAGGAGGGGAGTTTACCGCTGTACAACTGGCCCAGATCACAGCAGCAGTGGAATCAGCGATAGAACCAAAGCTGGAAAAGCTATCCTCACAGTTTGCCGACTTTGAAGCAGCTCAGCTGGAACTGGTGCGGAGAGCGGGCGAATTGGAACAACGAGTTTCAGACCTCGAGGACGCGACCGCACTTACCCCCCCCCCCCCCCCCCCCCCCCGTTCTGGCTCAACTGCAAACTACCATTGAGACGCTCAACAACAAAATTGATGACCTTAAAAACCGGTCACGGCGGGCGAATCTACGGCTGATTGGAATCCTGGAATCGGTGGGAGACCGCGTGCTAGCTTCGGAGCTTGAGTCTTGGCTCAAGCATGAATTTGCACTCTCAGACCATGCAGGGCCACTGTGCTTAGAGCGCGCCCATCGGCTGGGCCGCGCTCAGGAAGGTCGTCAATCACCGAGAGCGGTGATTGTGAAAGTACACAATTACCTTCACAAGGCAGAAATTTTAAATGGGTTTTGACAGAAGCGGGACTCAACCGCATTCAAAGGCAACCCCTTCAGGATCTATCAAGATTACTCGTCCTCACTCCAGGAGAAAAGGAAATTATTCACACCGCTGTGTAGCCGTTTGCACAGTATGAAGATCAAATTCATGCTAGTCTATCCGACTGTTCTTAAGATCTGCCAGAACGGCAGATGGCACACATTCACGTTGGAACCAGCAGCCAAGGAATATGTAAATAGCCTGGTGTCGAATGAGAGCACTAACAACCTTGGACAATAAGCACAACAGGCCTGAAAGGATGGTAGTGAAGTCATACTGGCTCCCAACAGACCTGATGCAATGCTTGCAGATGTAATTGGTATGTTATAGAGTGTATTATGTTGTTAATATGGGGGGGCCTGGGTGGTCTTAGCATCAAGGCGACTCTAGTAATGTTTGATCAAGAGAGGTTGGGGAGCGGGGGGGAGGGGATTGGAGGGGGAGGGTGGGGGGAGGAGAGAGTGGGGGGGGAGGGGGATTAGGAGGGGATGGGGGGTAGAAGCTAAAGGGGAAGGGGAGAGCCGGTTTGAGCAGTGCAACGGTAGTGATGTGTGCCAGGGTGATGAGAGATGGGCTCCTGCTCGGTGGGATGGACAAGTTCCCCTGGGGGAGGGGCTGGCCCTTGGGGGAATGATCACAATATATACACCGTGGGCGTACCCATGGGATCAGGGGAATAAATGACTGGCCGTCAGACTTTAAAAATAATCTCCTGGAACGTCTCGGGAATAACGTCCCCAGTAAAGCGCTATAAAATTTTGACCCAGCTTAAGCGGCACGGAGCGACCATTGCTTGCATGCAAGAAACTAAATTGTCTGATGCCGAACATGAAAAGCTTCGCCAGCAATGAGTGGGCGAGTGCTATTACTCCTCATCTGGGAACAGGAAAAGTGGGGTGGCCATTCTATTAAAAAAGGGGCTGCCATGTCAATCTAAATTGATTTACAAGGATACAGAAGGCCGTATTGTGCTACTCCACCTCAACTACCTAGGACAGAAGTTTTATTTATGTGCAGTTTATGGCCCCAATTCTCACAGTCCACAATTTTTCCAATCCCTGGTAGCTTTGGGGCTACAATACACTGACGTGCCATGGGTTTGGGCAGGTGACTTTAACCAAGTACTAGACACCACAATAGACAGGTCGTCGCCTACTTCGGTGCTGGGGGTAGGGAGGGGGAAGGGCCTACCGGGGCTTTGCAGACATCTTGGTTTAATAGACCCTTGGCGGACCCTTCACCCCTCCCTCAGAGATTATACACACCAGTCTAAGGTTCACCACTCCTGGTCGCGAATAGACTACATCTTAATTACCCACTCATGGTTTTTTAAAATTAGGACAGCTGCTATTGGCCCGATGGAAGTTTCCGATCACAACATGATTTGGACAGAGTTGGCCCTAGAGACAGGGATGACCACAAGAGAGGGGGGATGGAGGTTCCCCTCATATCTGTACCAAGACAAATTCCTGCGGGAACACCTAGTCAAGAAATGGCAGCTGTATGTTGATACTAATCTAGAATCCTGTGAGTCCCCAATACTGTTCTGGGAGGCCTCCAAAGCGGTATTGCGTGGGGAAGTGATAGCATACATGTGTGCTCGGGCGAAGCATTTGGCATCTGGCCTTTTAACATTAAAAGAAGCATACAAACTAGCAAAGAGGAAATATCTCACCAGTCCCACCGCAGCCCATAAAGACAACATGGCAGCGGCTTTGATAGCCCTCAATTCTTTAATTCATGAGCAAAGTAAGAATCAAATGATGGCTCAGCGACTGAATTTTCAGCGCTTTGGGACTAAATCAGGCAAACTTTTAGCGCAGGTCGCCCAGATACACTTCACACGTCCATTGATAATGTCCGTAGTGAAGGCTGGGGGAGCCCGAATCACAAAATTACCTGACATCGTAGAGGCATTTTACTCACATTTCAAAGACATGTACTCCCCTAGATGTAGAGACGATGGCCCCTCCACGAGGGATTATCTTGAAGATGCGGGCATGCCCAGACTCACCGAGGAGGCGATACGAGTTTTGTCAACACCCCTAAGAGTGCAGGAGGTCCAAAACGTGATACGGGCCCTGCCGCCAGGTTCGGCTCCAGGAGCTGATGGCTTCTCAAGCGAGTACTACAAAATCTTGACATCGCACATCTGTGGTCCCCTAATCGCATACTATGATGCAATTGTGGAGAGGGGCTTCTTTTCCAGGGGGGAGAACGAGGCCCTGATCACACTTATCCCCAAACCAGGGAAATCAAAATAGCAGGTGGAATCCTATCGTCCAATATCCTTGATTAATGTCGATATAAAAGTTTTGTCTCGGGTACTGGCCAATAGGTTGATGATGCACACCCCAAGCTTGATAGGCGAACATCAAGTGGGGTTTGTCAAGGGACGTCATTCCACCAAGCATGTAAGGAAGGTGTTATTGGCAGTGGCGCATGGGCAGGCCACGGGAGATCCGGTGCTCTTGGTCAGCCTAGATGTGGCCAAGGCCTTTGACAAAGTTAACTGGGATTACTTGTTTCAGGTTCTCGAATATATTGGAGTGGAGGGCTGGTATATGGCAGCAATTAACTTGTTATACACTGAGGAGACTGCCCGGGTAATGGTAAATGGCATTCGATCCCCAACCTTCCAAGAGGCACGAGGGACACGCCAGGGATGTCCTCTTTCCCCCCTTCTGTTTTTATTATACTTACAGCCCCTTCTTCGCAAATTTTGCTAGATCCAGATATTCGGGGAGTGGTAATGGGAGGGAGGCAGACAAAGGTGCTGGCCTTTGCTGACGATATGTTCCTGACTCTAACTAATCCACACCAGTCTGTATCCCACCTTCTGGCAACCATAGATGAGTTTAGTTTCTTTTCTGGGCTGGAACTAAATCTGCAGAAATCGGTGGTATTACCAGTGCAACAAGTAATCCAGACAGAGTGGGTGGGACACTTCCCCTTTCAATGGGCTAGGGAGTCGATCCTATATCTAGGGGTGCATATCCCAGCAGATTTGGCATGTCTATACCCAGAGAACGTTGGTCCCTTGCAGAGGAAAACATGCGAGCTACTACAGAGCTGACAACGGCTTCCGATATCGTTGCTGGGATGCATTGCCCTCTTTAACATGATCCTCTTTCCAAAATGGGCATATATATACTACAAATGCTCCCCATTATTTTGGGTGGGCGAGAGGAACGACGGCTACAAAAATCTATTAGCCGCTTCTTATGGCAGAGCAAGAGAGCACGAATAAGGCTAACGAAAATAATGCGCCCCCGCGACAAGGGGGGCTTAGGCCTTCTTGATTTGAACCTCTTTTCGGTGGCTAGTAGCCTACGTCACCTGTCCGATTGGTTCTGGGCCAAAGAATTTTTTTCTTGCACAAATGTGGAGATTTCTTTGCTGGCACCACTCAACTTTGCTTACTGGCTCCAGGCCGCGTCGGACAAGTTGACGACCCTCGGCCCCTATGGACACATTCTAAACCCACTACGGAAAGTATGGCGCTGGTTAAGTAAGGGGGGGGGGGTTGGAGCAGGGAGGTCTCTCCACTGCTTCCTCTTAGGGGCAATCTGGCCTTTCCAGAAGGGGGGTCCTCTAAATTATTTCAGAGGTGGGCTGTGAGGGGAATGCTTTACTTGTTTCAGGTCCTTACCGAGCAGGGAACCATCAAACCTTTCTTGTACTTGTGTGAAGAGTTTGGGTTAGATCAGAGTGATTTTTTTGCATACCTACAAATAAAGCATTATGTGCTTTCTTTGCCGGCGAAACATCTGACCCAGGCAACTTGGGACACTCTAAGTGACTTGTTGGGTCTAGAAGCGCAATTGAAAGTCCCGTTGCAATATTTCCACCGCCACTTAAGAGACTTGACACCATACAATGATTGTTCGGCAGTGGTGACTCACTGGAATCAAGAACTTCGTTGGACTCTAGACTCCACTCAATTGACAGCCTGTATAAAATCAGTTTATGATATGACTGCCAATGCACTCTGGTGGGAAATGCAATATAAGTTTGCCATGTGTCTACACATATCACTGCACCGGGCATTAAGAGCAACTTTGAGAGAGACAGGCGATTGCCCTAAGTGTGGCAATACAGGAGCTACCCTGGGTCACATGTTCTGGTCCTGCAGGACAGTGCATTCTTTCTGGAAGGAGTTGTGCAGTCGGATCTCTCTTATGTGGGCTATGCAGTGGGTGCCCACGCCGGGACAATTGTTTGAGGTATTTAAGATAAGAGGCCAACTCCCAAGGGGCATGAAAGCCTTTTTGAAGCGATCGGTACTGATGGGGAAACGAACAATTTTGCAATTGTGGCTGAAGCCCGACGCGCCGAGTGTGGCCCAGTGGAGAGGAGCGATAATGGAGTGTTGCTCGATTGAAAAAAAAAGGAATTATTGATTTGGTCTCTCCGAGGGGAGACATCTTTTGCCGGACATGGCTGCCCTTCTGGAACTCTTTGACACCCGTTGCACGAAGTAGAATTTTGAACTGTTAAGATCAATGGGGGGGGGGGGGGGGATGGGAGGGGAAGTGGGTGGGGGGGATGGTAGTGTAGGGGAAGTTTGGGGGAAAAAACTGAAAAAGGGGCAAATGCTAAACATGTATTTAATGAACCCATTGTCAAGATACCTAAGCAATGTATATGTATATGACCGTGTGGTTTGGTTTGCCAATAAACATGAGTTTAAAAAAAAATCAGCGTAACATTGGCTACCCTCCAGTCTTCCAGTACCACACTCGATTTTAGGGATAGACTACATATTACTAACAGTAGCTCTACAAGTTCATTTTTCAGTTCTATTAATACTCTGGGATGAATACCATCAGGTCCCGGCGATTTACTACTCTTCAGTTTGCAGAACTGACCCATTACATCCTCCAAGTTTACATAGAATTCGTTTAGTTTCTCCGACTCGCCCGCTTCAAATATGTTTTCCGGCACCGGTGTCCCTCCCAAATCCTCCTCAGTGAAGACTGAAGCAAAGAATTCATTTAATTTCTCCGCTACGGCTCGGTCTTCCCTGATCGCCCCTAGAACACCATTTTCATCCAGCGGCCAACCTATTCTTTAGCCGGCTTCCTGCTTTTAATGTATCTAAAAAATTTTACTATGTATTTTCGCTTCTAACGCTAACTTTTTTCAAACAACAATAAATGGCGGGATGAGGATATCCTGAAGAATTTTATAAAACTCTGTGCCTAGCCCATCCAGGCCAGGGGCCTTTGCTAGCTTAAGCCGCTTAATAGCCTTTTGGACCTCTTCCCCGGTTAATGGCACGTTGAGCACCTCCATTTGCTCTACTGACTCGGTAATTGTAAATGGCGGAAAAACTCTTCACGTAACGGGCCTGAGGAGAAACCTTTCTCATATAGAGACGTATAGAAACGGGAGAATTCCTTTTGTCTGTCGAGCTAGGTATGATGATATTTCCCTTCTGAATCTTTGATCTTAGCAATATAATTTTTAGCGGAGCGGGGCTTCACCAAGGAGGCCAATAGCTTCCCTGTTTTGTTACCCCACCTATGTTGTCTATCTTTGTACAGTTTAACATTATATAGGGCCCGGTCATCCAATAGATTTTGTAACTCCCTCTTGTACTCTAGATATGCAAGTCGATGCTGATCTGTGGGCTGTGATAGTAAAAGGTGGTGTGCTCCCCTCATCTTGTCTGCCCTCTCTAAGATGGCTTGTTCCCTTTCCTTGCATAGTGCGGAAGTAAAAGCAATAATCCTTCCCCTGAGCACTACTTTGGCCGCTTCCCAGAAAACCTGGGGGCCCACATCTTCCACTAGATTTTCATCTAAATATTCCGACCATGCTTTCCTAAGGTATGTCTTAAATTCAGTGTTTTGATATAGGGCTGGGTTCATGCGCCAATGTTGGGACCAAGAGCCCTCTCCCCAACCAACGTCCATCCACACCGTGGCGTAATCAGACACCTCTGCCTCTCCAATGGTTGCCTGCACTACAAGGCGCAGTAAAGCGCGAGAGGTCAGAATATAATCCAAGCGAGCGTGGACCCCGTGGTGGTGTGAAAAAAAGTGAAATCCTGCTCCTCCGCATGGAGCAGTCGCCAAACATCTAATATTGGTAGCTCTTCAATCATATAGTTGACTCCTTTTTGGGAGTGATCCCCCAGGGGCTGCCTTGGTAGCCTACAGTCTATGGATGGGTCACTAGTAATGTTAAAATCTCCCCCTATAATCACTACTACTACTACTACTACTACAAATCAGGGGATAATCATGCAACCTAACTAACCGAGCTCACACCTGCTTGAAAAAACAGTGAGTGTATACATTTGGGGCATATAAGCTGCAAAACGCCACTCTTAACCCTTGCAACATCCCAGTCACAACCACATATCTGCCATTCGGGTCTTGGGTAAAGGCTATGTAGTGTGAATGCTAAAGATTTTTTGATTAATACAGCCACTCATCTCTGACGGCCATTGAAGGAAGCATAATAGGCTTTCCCAACCCAGTCTCTACGCAATTTAGCATGTTCTACATTATTCATATATGTTTCCTGCAGTAAGGAGACATCAGCATGCATTCACTTTAGGTATTGTAGAACCCTTGTTCGTTTTATTGGGGAATGTACCCCGTCCAAATTAAGGGAAATAACCCTCAGTTTAGCCGAAGTCATATTTATACAGATCAGTCTCAACGTCAGGGACACTGATGTTGGAAAAGATCCAAGGAACCTCTCAGCTAGATCCCCCCCGGATACTGTTTTCTCCCTATATGCGCACCGCACCCATCGGGGTAAGCAACTGCATCACAGATGCTATAGAATAGAGACCCAGGTTTATAACAGCACCCTTCCCCCCTTCCTTCAACCCCCCCTTCCCTCCCCTGCCTCACTCCCCGTCTACCATCCCCCCCATCCTCCCCATTGTACCCTCCCCCCAGCAAGTAAAATACCCACCATCAACCACACACACACTCGAACCACAAAAACCAACATCCTCTCCACCCAACTCTGGTCCATCTACACCAACCCCTCTCCCTCCCAGCCACAAAACACTTCCCCCTACCCCCCCTCCCCCAGCAAATCTAACAGCCTCAATGGGACTAACAACATATAAATGAACAGGTAGATGACAATATAACAACTGTCTCAGTCATAATTTAAGCAGGGGTTAGCATCGCAGCAGAGAGCCCAGATGTTTCACCTCTAGTCGCTCTCACAAGTCGCTACAGCAATTGACCCTCATAGGTCTCCCCTCACTGTGCAGCGCGACCATGGGGCCCTCGGGCTAGCACAGGAACTCCATCTCGCCAGCAATGGGGTTAATTATTTGATGCAGATGAAAAACTCCTCTGCCTGCAC
Organism: Microcaecilia unicolor; assembly: GCF_901765095.1. NCBI lineage: Eukaryota > Metazoa > Chordata > Amphibia > Gymnophiona > Siphonopidae > Microcaecilia > Microcaecilia unicolor. The sequence continues at coordinate 92,766,807 of NC_044036.1, read as the reverse complement.
CCATCAGCTGTTTAATTCTATTTACAGCTTGTCCATAAATGATTTGAGATCCGATGGGTCAGTGAAAAAAAGTGTGTTATTATTATGGGTCACTCGGACCTTCGCAGGATAAAGCATGGCAAAGCGAATACCTCTAGTAAAGCTGTCCCATGCACCTCCGCTGTTCAGACACACGTGCAGAGTAATCTTGGAACAGAAGGATCCGAGTCCCTTTGTAATCCACAGAACACTTTGCCGTGAATGCCTGCATCAGCCGCTCCTTATCAGCGTAGTTAAGAACTCGTGCAAGCACAGGTCTGGGTTGTTGTTCTCCCTCCCTGGTGGCCCCAACCCGGTGGATGCCCTTCACTTGCACCGGCCCATGTGGTAAGGCCACATCCAGGTGAGATGGAAGCCAGCTCTCAAGTAATTCACAGGGCTCCTTATCCTGCACCACCTACAGTACGCCAATAATCTTAATGTTATTGCGTCGGCTCCTATTTTCCAGGTCATCTGTTATTTGTAGAAGCTGCTTAGCCTGCGCTTCTGCTGCCGCCAATCGGCCTTCCACTGCCTCTGACCAGTCCTCCTGCATGCCAATGCGCTCCTCCGACATCTGAAGTCGCAATGACTGGCGCTCAAAATTTTCTTTTATTTCATCGACCGAGGCCTGAATTTTAGAGAGGCGATCATCTAGCACCGCGGTGAGCTGTTTGGTAAGCTCTCGTATTGCCTCTTCTTGCCTGGTGACCACTGAAGCACTGCTTTGCTGCACTGCCATTTTGGGACTCCCTGCTGGCACACGGTCTCTGCTAGGCCTTGGAGTTTTCGCTGGTATACCCCGGCGAAAAGCACATAATGGCTATAAGAACCTGTCCAGCCTGACACGGGTGTACTAGGTAACAATCTGACCCAAACGCAGCTCTCGAGGGGGTCCTTCAATTTGCAGATTAAAGTACGGGTGAGAAGCAGAGCTGACGAGTGTCCAGTCAGCCCAACGGCATCACGTGTCTCCCAGGCTACCTTCTACACGTTGATAAGCACTAATTGTAACCCTTACAGAGTTGGCCTTGAGACCAGACTCTTATAAGTGTAGAAAATATTCAAGCAAGAGTCTATGTAGGGCAAGTAAGGGGATCTAAGGCATTGCTCTCACACCAGATGGCAAACCTTCTCCATTTAAAAGAGTAACACCTCTTAGAGGAATCTTTCCTGGAAGCCAGCAACACACGGGAGACACCCTCTGAAAGACCTAATGAAGCAAATTCTAGGCTCTCAACATCCAAGCTGTGAAAGCCAGAGACTGGAGGATGAGATGTAGAAGTGATCCCTCGTTCTAAGTGATGAGGGTCGGGAAAACACTGCAATATCCATGGTTCTTCGGAGGACAACTCCAGAAGTAGAGGGAACCAGATCTGACGGGGCCAAAAAGGCGCTATCAGAATCATGGTGCCGTGGTCTTGCTTGAGCTTCAGTAAGGTCTTCCCCACCAAAGGTATGGGAGGATAAGCATACAGGAGGCCGGTCCCCCAATGGAAGAGAAAGGCATCTGACGCTAGCCTGCTGTGTGCCTGTAGTCTGGAACAGAACAGAGGCAGCTTGTGGTTGGTCTGAGAGGCGAAAAGGTCCACCGAGGGAGTGCCCCACTCTCGGAAGATCTTGCGTACCACTCTGGAATGGAGCGACCACTCGTGCGGTTGCATGACTCTGCTCAGTCTGTCGGCCAGACTGTTGTTTACGCCTGCCAGGTATATGGCTTGAAGAAGCATGCCGAACTGGCAGGCCCAACGCCACATCCCGACGGCTTCCTGACACAGGGGGCGAGATCTGGTGCCCCCCTGCTTGTTGATGTAATACATTGCAACCTGATTGTCTGTCCGAATTTGGATAATTTGGTAGGACAGCTGATCTCTGAAGGCCTTCAGTGCGTTCCAGACCGCTCGGAGCTCCAGGAGGTTGATCTGAAGATCCTGTTCCTGGACGGACCACAGTCCCTGGATGTGAAGCCCATCGACATGAGCTCCCCACCCCAGGCGAGATGCATCCGTTGTCAGCACCTTCATGGGCTGCGGAATTTGGAATGGACGTCCCAGGGTCAAATTGGTCCGAAGTGTCCACCAGTGCAGCGAATTGTGGCAACTGAGGGACAGGCGGATGACATCTTCTAAATTCCCGGTGGCTTGGCACCACTGGGAAGCTAGGGTCCATTGAGCAGATCCCATGTGAAGACGAGCCATGGGAGTCACATGAACCGTAGAGGCCATATGACCCAGGAGTCTCAACATCTGCCGAGCTGTGACCTGCTGAGACGCTCTGGTCTGGGTTGCGAGGGACAGGAGGTTGTGGGCCCTCGCTTCGGGAAGAAAGGCCTGAGCCGTCTGTGAATTCAGTGAGCTCCTATGAATTCCAGAGATTGGACTGGCTGGAGATGGGACTTTTGGGTAATTTATCACAAACCCCAGCAGCTCCAGGAGGTGAATAGTGCACTGCATGGACCGGAGAGCCCCTGCCTCTGAGGTGTTCTTGACCAGCCAATCGTCGAGATATGGGAACACGTACACTCCCAGCTTGCGTAGATACGCCGCGACCACCACGAGGCACTTCGTGAACACCCGTGGGGCAGAGGCGAGCCCAAAGGGCAGCACACAATACTGAAAGTGCCGTGTCCCCAGACAGAATCTGAGATACTGTCTGTGGGCTGGCAGTATCAGGATGTGAGTGTAAGCGTCCTTTAAATCCAGGGAGCATAGCCAATCGTTTTTCTGAATCATTGGTAGAAGGGTGCCCAAGGAAAGCATCCTGAACTTTTCTTTGACCAGGTATTTGTTCAGGCCTCTCAGGTCTAGGATGGGACGCATCCCCACTGTTTTCTTTTCTATAAGGAAGTACCTGGAATAGAATCCCTGCCCTTCCTGCCCGGGTGGCACGGGCTCGACCGCATTGGCGCTGAGAAGGGCGGAGAGTTCCTCTGCAAGTACCTGCTTGTGATGGGAGCTGAAGGATTGGGCTCCCGGCAGGAAATTGGGTGGAGTGGAGGCCAAATTCAGGGTGTATCTGCACCGCACTATTTGGAGAACCCACTGGTCGGAGGTTATCAGAGGCCAACTTTGGTGAAAAACTTTCAACCTCCCCCCGACTGGCAGGTAGTCCGGTACGGACACTTTGATGGCGGCTATGTTCCCATGGATCCAGTCAAAAGCCCGTCCCCGGCTTTTGCTGTGGAGGCGCCGGGGGCTGCTTAGGCGCATGTTGTTGATGGGAACGAGTGCGCTGGGACTGTCCCTGTGCCTGAGGAGGCCATTGGGCCGACTGGATGTACCTACGCTTGTTGTAGTCGTAGGGCGCAGCCTGCCTGGCCCGGGAAAAACGTCCACCTGCTGAGGTGGATGCTGAAGGCGCCCGGTGGGAGAGCTTGTCGAGGGCGGTTTCCCGCTGGTGTAGTTGGTCCACCAACTGCTCGACCTTCTCGCCAAAAATGTTATCCCCCCTGCAAGGGACATCCGCCAGCCATTGCTGGGTGCGGTTGTCCAGGTCAGAGGCACGCAGCCATGAGAGTCTGCGCATCACTATACCTTGGGCCGCAGCTCGAGATGCCACATCACAGATGTCATAGATACCCCTGGACAGGAACTTTCTGCACGCCTTCAGCTACCTGACCACCTCCTGAAAGGGCCTGGACTGCTCCGGAGGGAGCTTGTCAACCAGGTCCGCCAGTTGCTCACATTGTTCCGCATGTGAATGCTCGTGTAGAGCTGGTATGACTGAATGCGGGTCACGAGCATGGAAGATTGGTAGGCCTTCCTCCCAAACGAGTCCAGAGTGCGAGACTCCCGCCCCGGGGGCGCCGAGGTAATATCCCTCGAACTCCGTGCTCTCTTGAGAGCAGAGTCCACGACCGCCGAGTCATGAGGCAATTGAGGCCGCATCAACTCTGGGTCTGAGTGGATTCTGTATTGGGACTCCGCTTTCTTGGGGATAGTGGGGTTAGATAATGGCTTCAGCCAGTTCCGAAGCAGTGTCTCTTTGAGGACATTGTGCAACGGCACCATGGAAGACTCTCTAGGTGGTGATGGATATCGAGGACCTCGAGCATCTCAGCCCTCGGCTCATCCACAGAGACCACGGGAAAGGGAATGCATATAGACATATCCCTGACGAGGGAGGCAAAGGAGAGGCTCCCTGGGGGCGAGAGCTTCCTCTCCGGTAAATGAGTTAGGTCGGAGGGAAGGCCCACAGACTCCTCTGAGGAGAAATATCTGGGGTCCTCCTCCTCCCCCCATGAGGCCTCTTCCTCGGTGTCTGACATGAGCACTTGCAGCTCAGACCTCAACAGGGCCCGTCTCGACTGCGAGGAACCAAGTCCCCGGTGATGGCGTCGAGCGGTGGACTCCGGCGGGGATGAAACTCCCTCCATCGACGTCGACTCCACCTGCGTGGCGGTCGACACCGATGCCGCAAGCGGCGTCGGCGGCATCGGGCTAGAGCACACCGGCGCCGTTGAGCAAGCACCCCCGGTGCCGGCAGAGTCTGGCGCATCAGCCCTTCCAGAATCCCCGGAAGGATGGCTCTGAGGCACTCGTCAAGGCCCGCTGTCGGGAAAGGCAGGGGGGCCGGTGTGGGTGTCGGTGCCGGAAGCTGCTCGGGTCCAGGAGACGGTACCAAAGCACCCACGGACTGACGCAGCGACACCTCTTCGACCGAGGGGGAACGCTCCTCTCGGCACTGCCGCTTCCTCGCCGTCAAATCCTCTCTCGAGGCGCCGGAGCTGGTAGTCCCGTGCGCCATAGGCGACCGATGACGGTGCTTTTTGGTTTTCTTTTGGTGCCCGTCATCGGCGCTCGGCAGCAGAGATGACGAGGAGGTAGAACCCCACCAGCCTCGAGGGATTGGGTCTGACAGGGTTCCGTCCCGATGGCCCTGGGTAGAGGGAGTGGCCGGGGCCGATTGCCCGCAAGGCCGCTCATCCCCGCCGTCGCCGGCAGGCCAACGGTACCTGTACTCCCGGGGTCGGTGCCGTCGTCGGTACCGATTTCGTCGACATCGATTACCGGTACCGAAGATCCGGCCGTCGACACCGATGCCGTCGAGGGGCCGGCGCAAGTTCCAAAAAGACAGTCCCGAAGAACTTGCCTCGCCACCTGTGTCTGCTTCTGCAAGCCGAGACACAAGGTGCACGTCTTGTTATTATGCTCCGGCCCAAGGCACTGGAGGCACCAAGCGTGGGTATCGGTTTGCGATACCCACCACACTTCTTGAATCCGCTCGGGACCTTCGAGGACATCGACGGAAAAATCGCGTCGGCGAATTCAAAGTCGTCGATGGTGGCGGTGAAAATCACACCCGAAAAAGAAAACGACTGCGCGGCCACAAGGGCGCAACAAGGCGCCCCGCGGATAAAGACAATGAGGGGACAAACTTTTTTTTTTTTTTTTTAAACAGAAGAAAGGAAAGAAGCGCGAACGCGTACGAAAAGAGAAAAACTCGCGGCTAGGCCGCGATCCGGATTCCGGGGCTGACAGAGAGAGAGACGATAACACGTCTCTCTCCAGCGCTGAATCGAAAAAAACTGAGCGGGAACGGTCGCGCACGGGTGGGAAGATGGCCGCGCATGCGCGGTGGGCGTGCCCTGCGTGCAGGACCGCCCGCAAAGTTTTTGTTCCGGTTGGTGGGGGCTGCCGTGGACGTCAACCCAGTCATGAGAACAAGCAGCCTGCTTGTCCTCGGAGAAAGAGCTGGTACAATTGAATTTTGGATGCGAGCATGCCAGCCTGATACGCCTTTCTCCCAAAAGAGTCCAAGGTTCTATGTTCCCGCCCCGGCGCCGCCGAGGCAAAGTTCCTAGAACTCCTGGCCCTTCTGAGAGCGGAATCCACCACCGCAGAATCATGAGGCAACTGAGACCTGATGAAACTGGGTTCCCCGTGGATCCGATACTGGGACTCAGCCTTTTTGGGGATAGTTGGGCATGAAAGAGGCTTCTGCCAGTTCCTCATCAGCACTTCCCTGAGTGTATCATGAAAAGGAACTGTGGTAGAAGACTTAGGTGGAGATGGATAATCCAGGACCTCGAGCATCTTGGCCCTGGGCTCATCCACAGTCTCCACAGGGAAGGGAATGGCCTCAGACATTTCCCGCACAAAAGATGAAAAAGACAAGCTCTCCGGAGGGGAGAGCTGCCTCTGAGGTGAGGGAGTTGAATCAGATGGAAGACCTAGCGGATCCTCGGCAGAGAAAACTCCATGCCCGCCATCCTCATCAGATGAGCCATCATCAGATGGGGCTAACAGCTCAGAAACAGCAGCCCGGATCCTAGCCCGTCTCGACATGGAGGTGTGGTGACCTCGATGACGGTGTTGAGAAGTCGACTCCGGTGAAGCTTCCTCCACCAATGACAATGGAGAGTCGACCCGGGAGTCTGCCGACTCCGGTACCAAAGGAGACCTTACTACTGGCAAAAGGCTAGGTGCCGCAGGAGCCTCCGGCACTGTTGGTACCGGTACCTCCGGTGCAAAACGCAAATGGTGCAGCACCGCTTCCATAAAACCAGGAAAAATAGCCTTGATACGCTCATCTACAGAAGCTGCTGAGGAAGGCTGCGGTGCCGGTGTGGACTTTGGAGGCAGAACCTGCAGGTGTTGGGGAGCTGGTACCGGGCTGCCAGACGACCGTCGCATCGACACCTCCATCACAGAGGGAGAGCGATCCTCTCGGCGTCGACACTTCTCTCGTGCAGAATGCTTCGACGACCCGGAGCTCCCGGTACCGTGTCGAGAAGGAGAACGATGACGGTGCTTCGTGGCCTTCACTCGACACCCATCATCGAGACTCCTCGGTACCGGTGAGGAGGACGTGGAATCCACACGCGCCTTCGAGGCCGGGTCCGATACAGGTCGGTCCCGGGGGGCCTGCAAAGCAGGAGGTGCCGAGGCGGGTGGAGACCCGCTCAATGCATCACTGCTTCCAGCATGCATTGGTCTTTTGGCAGCCTGTACCCGGTCTCCCGATGCCAACGCTGCCCTCGACGTCGACGGTACCGATGTCGACGCCGCCGACGCACCGGACCCAAAAAGTTTTTCTGTCTGGAGATCTGAGTGCGCTTTTTCATTTTGAGGCATAACTTACAGGTCTCCTGAAGATGGTCGGGCCCAAGGCACTGAAGGCACCAGGAGTGCGGATCAGTGCCAGAGATGGTCCGGTTGCAGCGGACGCATGGCTTGAAGCCGCTGGGCGTCTTCGATGACATGGCGGGAAAAATTGCATCTGCTAAATCAAAAGACGCGATTTTGTTAGAAAAATGAAGACAAAACAAGGAAAGAAAAAAAAAAACCCGACCGAGCAACCTAACGCGGTAGCGATGAAAAAGAAAGAAAACTTATAAAGTGGGGAAAAAACTGAAAAAATTAAAGGAAAAGAGTTTTGTTTTGTTTTTTAAACAATCTTCGTAGAAAGGAACGGAGGAGCACGGTCTTCGACGAAGACGGAAGAAACTTCACTCCGGGAGCAAGGAAACGCAAAGCGCTTGAAAAAGAACTCCGTGTCTCCTCAGACGCGGAAAAGAAGAAACTGAGGAGCGTGACCACGCGGCGGGCGGGAAATCGTGTGCGCGCATGCGCAGTACAAGCGCCACGCGCGGTGGAATGCTCCAGAAGAGACTTCTGCGATTTTTTGCTAAAAATACTCCAGGGGCGACGTGACGTCACCCACACGTGAGAATATCAGCCTGCTTGTCCTCGGAGAAATAATTTTTTTTTAAACTATCAACTGAGAAGGCTCAAAAACTAAATATTTAATAAGCTATATATTTAATATTCTTAAACCAAATAACATATCTACAGTGGTGGAAATAAGTATTTGATCCCTTGCTGATTTTGTAAGTTTGCCCACTGACAGACATGAGCAGCCCATAATTGAAGGGTAGGTTATTGGTAACAGTGAGAGATAGCACATCACAAATTAAATCCGGAAAATCACATTGTGGAAAGTATATGAATTTATTTGCATTCTGCAGAGGGAAATAAGTATTTGATCCCCCACCAACCAGTAAGAGATCTGGCCCCTACAGACCAGGTAGATGCTCCAAATCAACTCGTTACCTGCATGACAGACAGCTGTCGGCAATGGTCACCTGTATGAAAGACACCTGTCCACAGACTCAGTGAATCAGTCAGACTCTAACCTCTACAAAATGGCCAAGAGCAAGGAGCTGTCTAAGGATGTCAGGGACAAGATCATACACCTGCACAAGGCTGGAATGGGCTACAAAACCATCAGTAAGACGCTGGGCGAGAAGGAGACAACTGTTGGTGCCATAGTAAGAAAATGGAAGAAGTACAAAATGACTGTCAATCGACAAAGATCTGGGGCTCCACGCAAAATCTCACCTCGTGGGGTATCCTTGATCATGAGGAAGGTTAGAAATCAGCCTACAACTACAAGGGGGGAACTTGTCAATGATCTCAAGGCAGCTGGGACCACTGTCACCACGAAAACCATTGGTAACACATTACGACATAACGGATTGCAATCCTGCAGTGCCCGCAAGGTCCCCCTGCTCCGGAAGGCACATGTGACGGCCCGTCTGAAGTTTGCCAGTGAACACCTGGATGATGCCAAGAGTGATTGGGAGAAGGTGCTGTGGTCAGATGAGACAAAAATTGAGCTCTTTGGCATGAACTCAACTCGCCGTGTTTGGAGGAAGAGAAATGCTGCCTATGACCCAAAGAACACCGTCCCCACTGTCAAGCATGGAGGTGGAAATGTTATGTTTTGGGGGTGTTTCTCTGCTAAGGGCACAGGACTACTTCACCGCATCAATGGGAGAATGGATGGGGCCATGTACCGTACAATTCTGAGTGACAACCTCCTTCCCTCCGCCAGGGCCTTAAAAATGGGTCGTGGCTGGGTCTTCCAGCACGACAATGACCCAAAACATACAGCCAAGGCAACAAAGGAGTGGCTCAGGAAGAAGCACATTAGGGTCATGGAGTGGCCTAGCCAGTCACCAGACCTTAATCCCATTGAAAACTTATGGAGGGAGCTGAAGCTGCGAGTTGCCAAGCGACAGCCCAGAACTCTTAATGATTTAGAGATGATCTGCAAAGAGGAGTGGACCAAAATTCCTCCTGACATGTGTGCAAACCTCATCATCAACTACAGAAGACGTCTGACCGCTGTGCTTGCCAACAAGGGTTTTGCCACCAAGTATTAGGTCTTGTTTGCCAGAGGGATTAAATACTTATTTCCCTCTGCAGAATGCAAATAAATTCATATACTTTCCACAAAGTGATCTTCCGGATTTAATTTGTGATGTGCTATCTCTCACTGTTACCAATAACCTACCCTTCAATTATGGGCTGCTCATGTCTTTGTCAGTGGGCAAACTTACAAAATCAGCAAGGGATCAAATACTTATTTCCACCACTGTACAGGGAAAATAGTAGGAAGAAATGGACCCCAAAATAAGACATCTGAGGGTAAAGCAACAATAATTGTTTGTGCCTTTTCTGGGTGGCATTAGCCACATTTGGGAAGACCCAACTATCTCAGATAAATCAGGACCAGCTGATTCATTACAAATACCCATCTTTGATTATATAGATATATGAAACACCTTATTCATCTTCCAATATCCATCTTTGATGACATAGATATATAAAACACTTTATTCATCAAATTTTCCAAAATGTGCTGCTGAAGCAAAGTGAGAACATATACCAGCTTTCCTGGGCAAGGTAACAAACCAAAGATTTTTATTTTTAGATAATCTTTTTCAAAATTTTAATTTTTCTTTGAGTTGCTAAATTATCCTTTATCAAAGCTGCATCCAAACACTCAAATGTCTGCATTTTCAAATCTACAGAGTCATGTCTCTTGCCCTGATCCACCACATTTAAAGTTTATTCTGAGAAAACTACTGAGAGTTTGTTGACCTTATCTTCCATCAGGTTAAATTTATCAGTATTTTACCCGGATTATGAATCACTAACCATCATTGACCAGTGTTTACAATGTCACAACCTGGGGCTTCTCAGAGATTATTTGAGAGCCTTGTTCTGCTACCAGTTGATCTTTAAGAGTAGAAAAATCAGTAGAACTCACATTTACAGGTTCTTGCTTTAATTTCTCCTTGCCATGGACACAAAAATAAATCAAGAAAGGGATCTGGGTGTCGTCGTCGATGATACGCTGAAACCTTCTGCTCAGTGTGCTGCTGCGGCTAGGAAAGCGAATAGAATGTTGGGTGTTATTAGGAAGGGTATGGAGTCCAGGTGTGCGGATGTTATAATGCCGTTGTATCGCTCCATGGTGCGACCGCACCTGGAGTATTGTGTTCAGTACTGGTCTCCGTATCTCAAAAAAGATATAGTAGAATTGGAAAAGGTACAGCGAAGGGCGACGAAAATGATAGTGGGGATGGGACGACTTTCCTATGAAGAGAGGCTGAGAAGGCTAGGGCTTTTTAGCTTGGAGAAGAGACGGCTGAGGGGAGATATGATAGAAGTGTATAAAATAATGAGTGGAATGGATAGGGTGGATGTGAAGCGACTGTTCACGCTATCCAAAAATACTAGGACTAGAGGGCATGAGTTGAAGCTACAGTGTGGTAAATTTAAAACGAATCGGAGAAAATTTTTCTTCACCCAACGTGTAATTAGACTCTGGAATTCGTTGCCGGAGAACGTGGTATGGGCGGTTAGCTTGACGGAGTTTAAAAAGGGGTTAGATAGATTCCTAAAGGACAAGTCCATAGACCGCTATTAAATGGACTTGGAAAAATTCCGCATTTTTAGGTATAACTTGTCTGGAATGTTTTTACGTTTGGGGAGCGTGCCAGGTGCCCTTGACCTGGATTGGCCACTGTCGGTGACAGGATGCTGGGCTAGATGGACCTTTGGTCTTTCCCAGTATGGCACTACTTATGTACTTATGTACTTATGTACTAAATAAAGAAGCCGACACTGACTCAACCAGATAGTCAAATCCTTTCTGTGAGCTGTTCTTCGCTTTGCACTCACCTTCTAGGGCCGCTGTACCTGCTCAGAGCAGCATTTTGCATTGCATAGGAGATAGTGGAGTGGCCTAGTGGTTAGGGTGGTGGACTTTGGTCCTGAGGAACTGAGTTCGATTCCCAGCACAGGCAGCTCCTTGTGACTCTGGGCAAGTCACTTAACCCTCCATTGCCCCATGTAAGCTGCATTGAGCCTGCCATGAGTGGGAAAGCGCGGGGTACAAATGTAACAAAAATACAAAAAAATAGTGATATTTCCAGTGCCAAGAGAAAATCTCTCTCTCCTATTAGTGGTCTATCCACAAGGGCAAACTCTCCAAGGTTGTTCAGGAGCCTGGCTGCAGTGGATAAAGAAATCTATCGGGCCTCTCACTGCCAGTTTGGAAACACCTTTCTTCTTCCCCATTTCAGGTAGGGAAGGCAAAACATGGGTAAAGAATACAGCAGTTCACACTACTCTTGCTGCCACCTCCATCTTGCTGCCACCCCCATACAAATATCCCTGGAAGCCATTTTGATGCAGGAGCAAGTGAACAGGAATAAGTGGGGATCGCTTCTGCCCCAACTAGCCACCAAAACCACAGTAGGTCCCACAAGGTATCCGCCTCTGTGTGGGTCCAGGAGGGAGAGCTCTTTCTTGTTTGAGGGGAAGAAGTGGGTGCTGTTTGGGGACTGAGGTGGGGCTTTCATTTTTGACTTTGGTTTCAGCTGATATCGAGCAGCCAATTTCAACTGCAGATTCAATTTCAGCCAAAACCAAAAATTTTGGTTTCGGTCAGGCTCTGCTCAAAATCTCAAATACTTCCTGTGGATGGGATGCATCTGTATATCAATATAGGAACACTTGGAAGTAATTTGCGGATCATGAGGAGTAGGGTGCCTAAAGAAACTACTCTGAACTTTCGACTGACCAGATATTTGTTCATGACCCTTAGATCTAGGAGAGAATGAAATCCCCGACCCACCCCCATCTTCTTTGTGATCAGGAAGTACCTGGAATAAAATCACTTCCCTCTTTCCCTTGGTAGCATGTGCTCGACTGCACTTTATATTCACATGAGACAAACCCACAAAATCCCAATGGTTTATGAAAGACTATATCACTGGGCATTCCCAGAGATCTACAAATAGAATGCATTCAGTTTAATAAAGCACATTTCATATTAAATTGGTTAAAAAGGTATGTTTTGAGAGTTTTCTTTAAACCTTTAGATTGAACCAACACTCAAATAAAATTGTAATAAGAAAGTGTTCCTTTTTAGGCAATTCTATTTAAATTTAATACTCTCAGTGGGTAATTTGAAGGAATCTTTTCCAATTTAAAGACTGTAGCCAATGCAGACTATTTTTTGAGGTTACGAGGGGCCACCTTGCCTGGAAAAAATTCAGCCTCCCTCCTACTGGATGACCCCAGGATGATTACAGAAATTGAGGCTATGCTATCCTTGAGTCTGTATTTCACTATTTGATTGTGGAGCTGTCTAGGACTTCTGGGACCTCTGTTGCAATGAATGGGAGCAAGATCCCTGTGATGTCTTCAAAGCGTGGAGGGAGGGTACTTACACCTTTCAGAGTAGTAGAACCCCCACTGCCCTCCACCATAATACCTCCTGGATGTGGAGGCCGAGCTGGGAGTAAGCCTGGAGAGTGACTTCATAACATCCAAATGCTTTCTGATGAGGTCTGTAGCCTCGTGCACTTTTGTCACTGAAAACACTGTGTCTGCACAGCATATAACAATCTGCCAGTGTTCCAAAAATTAACAACAAAACATGGGAAGGGGGCAGACACAATGGCTAACATCAAAGCAAGCAATGTCACACAAGGAAAAACACCAAGAAAGGATACAATGCTGTCTGGTAAGGTTTACCTCTTTGCAGATTCCAAAATATGAAATAGGATGGACACCTCTGATGGTGTGGATAACATGAGGAAGGACCTGGCAAATCTTGAAAAACGGTCCAGAATTTGGCAGCTAAGATTTAATGCTTTAAAAAAAAAAAAGGGTCATGCATTTGGGCTACTAAAAAAAAACAGGGTCATGCATTTGGACTATAAAAATCCAAGGGAACAGTACAGTTTAGGAGTGAAAAACTTTTGTAAATGAAAGAGGCGTGGGACTTAGATGTGATCTTAAGGTAGACAAACAGGTAGAAAAGGCAATGGTAAAACTTAGAAGGATGCTTGAGTGCATATGGAGAGGAATGACCAGTAGAAGGTGATAATGCCTCTGTATAAGTTTCTGGTGAGATCTCATTTAGAGTACTATGTACAATTCTGGAGAAAGCACCTTCAAAAAGATGTAAACAGGATGGAAAAAGGCAGGAGAGAGGAGATATGATAGAGTTGTTCAAATATCTCTGTGACATAAATGCACAGTTGAAAGAAAGCTCTGGAATAACAAGGCATAGGATAAAGGTAAAAGAGGACGGACTCAGAAATAACCTGAGGAAATACTTCTTCGTAGATAAGAGTGGTGAATTCATGGAATGGCCTCCAGGTGGAGGAGACAAAGACTGTATATGAATTCAAAAAGGGACAATTACATAGGATCTGTAAGGGAAAGGAAGGGATAATAGATAGCATAGACGGGCAGGCCATAAAGGCCACATGGTCTTTCACTTCCTTCATTTTTCTATTTATCCTTTCTAATATTTACACGGGGACACCCTTAAGGGAAGGCATGGAATGGGAAGTTCTCAGCTGTGAGTCTAAGTCCCCTAAGCTGAAGGAGAGTCAGAAAAGGCAAGGGAGAAGAATACACTTTGAACAAAGACTCAAACTTAACAAAAGAAGGTTCAGTTCCAAAGTATAGAGAGAGAGATTTCAAGAGCATTGGAGCAGAAACACAGCAATAATGTTAAGCAGTGTCAAAACAGATGAAAATATGGAATGATGAGATGGTTTTGTTGTGAAGAATGGAGCCTACATTGAGGAGAATAAGGAATAAGCAAACTAGTGTGAAATGAGGTTTGCCTATATTCCTGGATTCGATGACTATGATTCAAGATCTTAAAGGAGATGCAGTGAGTTACAGGAAGCCTGTGTTCAATAGGATAACAGTGGAGAAACATGATCAAACTTGACACCCATGAATAAGTTTTGCAGCTCTGTTCTGAATTAGCTGAAGTCTAATGGATCTGTAGGTTGTCCGAACTATGTACTTTCCACACTCCTGCTCTTTGGATACTAGCTGGTGTATTCCTCAGCATTCTCTTTAAACAGAGTGTTTGTGAACTCCGACACTCTGTGCACAATGTTCTGCAAGTGCATGATCGTTAAAAGCTGATAAATAGAACTGTAAAACATCTTCTTCCCAAAAGATTCCAAGGTCCTAGTCTCCCTCCCCAGGACACCAAGAAGTGAGTCTTGGTACTCTTGGCTCTTTTGAGGGTAGAATTAACCTCCACTGAATATTGAGGAAGCTGAGTTTGTCAAATCCTGGTCTTCTGGACTCTATACACAGAGTCGACCTTCTTATTGACCTGCTGTTCAGGGATGGAGTCTCCCACATCTTCATCTGTACTAGCTTCGGCACATCGGCACTGTCACAGCCTCCTTCGGAAGGAGGGGAGGGGGTCTTCAAACTGCATGACATCCAACATCTTCGGCATGGGCTCATCCTCAGTCTATCTGAAATGGAAAATATTTAGACATCTTCTGCAAAAAAAACAAAGAAGGAGAGCTCCTCAGGAGACCTTTTCCTCTCATATGGAGTGGATGTTCTGAGAGAAGACCAAGGGACCCATCCTCAGAGAGGACCTCTTATACTTTCTCCGACAAATAGGAGCAGTCAGAATCAGACTCACAGGAGTACTCACAAGACATCCAAATCTGTGCCTGTCTCGAACAACTGACACTACAGACAGACCTGGGCCTGGGGTGTCAAATAATCAGGAATTCCCTACACATCAAGGGAGCTTCCTCTCCCATTGGCTCCAGTATTCTTCGAGGCTCGGTGATGATGCACTTCCTGGATGATGGCAACAAGTGGGAAGACATGCGTTTGAAAGGTGAGTTACTTCCAAAAGCTTCTATAAAGTTGATCGGGAGCATTCCTGCATTGGCTCCGTTCGATATCATTCAAGAATAAGAATATCATCATCCTGGATATCCTTGGAAGAACAGGACCACATGCATTAGCTACAGTGGTTTGGCGACTTGTCTTGAAATGGCAGACAATTGCTCCAAAAATGAGCCCTAAATAGAAATTTCCCTAATTCTATTTTTTCTCATTTTGCATCCTTCAGATTCCCAATTGAATTGGCTGTCCTGAAAGTTACTACATACTACAGTCTAACAATCAAAAGTAGTAACATTAGTCATTACCCCTGCTATCTCTCAGGTATCTCACATTGGTAACCGAAATGCCAACAAACTAGAAAACGTTTTCCCTGCTGGGCTAAGATTGCTGCTGTTCCTGCATGTGGGAATGTGAACAGTCACTTACCAGCTGGAAAGAAACAGGGAACTAAACACTGCAAGATGCCGCATCTCAGCCTCTACAGAAACAGATCCCCAAAACTAGCCATACTGACTGCACAGCCAACATTGCCCAGTCTTCGGCTACTCCTTGCAAATCCATCGGACCAAAAACTGCCTGTAACACTGTTCCTGCTCTGTGCTGTTGACAGGCGCTCCTCCCTGAGTCACTGCTGGTCCCAGGAACAGCCAAAGCACTTTTCCTGAGTATTAATGAAAGGCCTCACACCGCATCTCCACTGCAGTATAAACAAGCCCTGCTCCCTGTTTGCACTGCTCTCCTTCTACTTCAGCCACGGCAGAGAAACATTCCTTGCAACACTCTTAACCGCCAGTACCTAAGGTAGTACCTCTGAGGGCTACTCCAGATTCTTCTGTCACCAGACCCTGGCTGGCTCTTTGCAATTCACTTGGGGGCCCTTTTACTAAGGCACGATAGTAAAAGGGCTCTGCCGTGGGATGCGCTGAGGCGTCCCATGGTAGTTTGGACATCTGCACATGCTACTTCCGTGGTGCAAAATGTATTTATTTTTTTGCCTCCTCAGGCATATTTGGGGGCAGAGAGTAGGCGTGCCTGCGCTAATCAGGTAGTGCAGGCACATTACCGTGAACTACCTGATTAGCGCAGGAGCCCTTTTCCGCCTCCTAAATAGATGGCAGTAAGGGCTCCCGGTGATAATGACCACGTGCTAATGAGAAATTAGCGCATGGCCATTAAAAAATACCGACCGTGAACATAAGAATATAAGAGTAGCTATACTGGGTCAGACCAATGGTCCATCTAGTCCAGTATCCTGTTTCCAACAGTGGTCAAGAAAGGTCACAAGTTCCTGGCAGAAACCTAAATTATGGCAACTGTCAAGGATTTAGTGAGGGTGAGCCCTTGGACCAGGAAAAAGGCAGTTCGGAGAAGCCACAGAGCCAGATCACTAGAAAAAGGCAAGTATGAACGTGGGGGCACAACCACGGCCGCGACAGCAACATTCCATGCTACAAGTCCTAGGGCAAGCAGTTGCATCCCCATGTCTGTCTCATTTTTCAGCCATGCTAGAAAGTGGCTGGAGCACACAACAAACTAATGCAATATCATGGCACCAGTCATTTTCTAGCGCTCCTTGGTAAAAGGACCTCTTGGGATTTTTTTTTGCAAGAGTGTACACCTTCCACTTAACACTGTCCTCAGACTAAGGTGAAGTTAGGGTGTGTGTAACCTGGGAGGAAAAAAAAACTTAAAGGGAAGCAAGGATACAGACATAGGGGGGAGGGGTAGTGGGATGAGAAAGAGAGCTAGATGCTCCTACTCACTTCTGTGGGCAGCAGCCCTTGAGGATGAGGTGTCAGGAACCTGAGACCTCTCCTGGTCAGAGCCTTACAGGGTCACTACCTTACCAAGTGAAGGCCCCCAGGCTAAGATGAGGTTCATGGGGAGTTGATCCCCTGCAGAATTAGTAGAAAGATCTATAGGCCAATCCTTGAGAGTTCCTCCAACCAAGGACTTGACCATAGGGCTACAGGCCTTAGCCTGTGTGTCAGAGAGTCAGACCTAACAAAAACAAAACAAACTTCACTTTGCTGCATTAGGTCATCCTGCACCAACACCATTCCTTATAGCGCTGATGTCACTGGAATATTCAGATTTCTTTGCCTCTCATCTGCTGGTATAGAGACACGACCCACTGGTTTGGACTGGTCTAGTAGGATGATAGGAAATCAGCATTTATAATAAATAGCAAGGGCAATGTCAAATAATTTCTTATTGGCAAATATATTGCAATTTAGTTGTATGTTCTCATTTTCACTTTATCATATGTCTTTATATTTTCTAGGGGAAAAAGTTATGCCTCTTGATTCAAAACCATGGAAACATTTAAAAACTATTTGGCTCAAGTGTAGACCGCTTTTTACATTGTAAAATCTTTACAAATTTATATATGAAAGAACAGCACAGAAGGAAGCTACATTATATAACGATGGGCCCTGTTTACTAAGGTGTGCCAGCGTTTTTAGTATGCACTAAATGGTAGAGACACCCATATATCCCTATGGGTGTATAAAGTGTTAGTGTGTGCTAAAAATGCTAGCACACCTTAGTAAACAGGGCCCTAAATTTGTAAACTGACACTGCATCTATAGCGAATGCTACATACCTGTAGAAGGTATTCTCCGAGGACAGCAGGCTGATTGTTCTCACTGATGGGTGACGTCCACGGCACCCCCTCCAATCGGAATCTTCACTAGCAAAGACGTTTGCTAGCCCTCACGCGCTGATGCGCACCACGCATGCGCGGTCGTCTTCCCGCCCGAACCGGCTCGTGTTCGTCAGTCCCGTATGTAGCAAGACAAAGACAAGGGAAGACACAACTCCAAAGGGGAGGCAGGCGGGTTTGTGAGAACAATCAGCCTGCTGTCCTCGGAGAATACCTTCTACAGGTATGTAGTATTCGCTTTCTCCGAGGACAAGCAGGCTGCTTGTTCTCACTGATGGGGTATCCCTAGCCCCCAGGCTCACTCAAAACAACAAACATGGTCAATTGGGCCTCACAACGGCGAGGACATAACTGAGATTGACCTAACATCTTATTCAACTAACTGAGAGTGTAGCCTGGAACAGAATAAAAAGTGGGCCTAGGGGGGTGGAGTTGGATTCAAACCCCAAACAGATTCTGAAGTACCGACTGCCCGAACCGACTGTCGCGTCGGGTATCCTGCTGCAGGCAGTAATGAGATGTGAATGTGTGGACAGATGACCACGTCGAAGCTTTGCAGATCTCTTCAATAGTGGCTGACTTCAAGTGGGCCACTGACGCTGCCATGGCTCTAACATTGTGAGCCGTGACATGACCCTCAAGAGCCAGCCCAGCCTGGGCGTAAGTGAAGGAAATGCAATCTGCTAGCCAATTGGATATGGTGCGTTTCCCCACAGCCACTCCCCTCCTGTTGCGATCAAAAGAAACAAACATTTGGGCGGACTGTCTGTTGGGCTGTGTCCGCTCCAGATAGAAGGCCAATGCTCTTTTCCAGTCCAATGTGTGCAGCTGACGTTCAGCAGGGCAGGAATGAAGACGGGGAAAGAATGTTGGCAAGACAATTGACTGGTTCAGATGGAACTCCGACACCACCTTTGATAAGAACTTAGGGTGAGTGCGGAGGACTACTCTATTATGATGAAATTTGGTATAAGGAGCCTGGGCTACTAGGGCTTGAAGCTCACTGACTCTAAGAGCTGAAGTTACTGCAAGCAAGAAAATGACCTTCCAGGTCAAGTACTTCAGATGGCATGAATTCAGTGGCTCAAAAGGAGGTTTCATCAGCTGGGTGAGAACGACATTGAGATCCCATGACACTGTAGGAGGTTTGATGGTGGGCATTGACAGAAGCAAACCTCTCATAAAGCGAACAACTAAAGGCTGTCCCGAGATCGGCTTACCTTCCACACGATAATGGTATGCACTGATTGCGCTAAGGTGAACCCTTACAGAGTTGGTCTTGAGACCAGACTCAGACAGGTGCAGAAGGTAGTCAAACAGGGTCTGTGTAGGACAAGAGCGAGGATCTAGGGCCTTGCTGTCACACCAGACGGCAAACCTCCTCCATAAAAAGAAGTAACTCCTCTTAGTGGAATCTTTCCTGGAAGCAAGCAAGACACGGGAGACACCCTCCGACAGACCCAAAGAAGCAAAGTCTACGCTCTCAACATCCAGGCCGTGAGAGCCAGAGACCAGAGGTTGGGATGCAGAAGCGCCCTTTCGTTCTGGGTGATGAGGGTCGGAAAACACTCCAATCTCCATGGTTCTTCAGAGGACAACTCCAGAAGAAGAGGGAACCAGATCTGACGCAGCCAAAAAGGAGCAATCAGAATCATGGTGCCTCGGTCTTGCTTGAGTTTCAACAAAGTCTTCCCCACCAGAGGTATGGGAGGATAAGCATACAGCAGGCCTTCCCCCCAATCCAGGAGGAAGGCATCCGATGCCAGTCGGCCATGGGCCTGAAGCCTGGAACAGAACTGAGGGACCTTGTGGTTGGCTCGAGATGCGAAGAGATCTACCAAGGGGGTGCCCCACACTTGGAAGATCTGGCGCACTACTCTGGAGTTGAGCGACCACTCGTGAGGTTGCATAATCCTGCTCAACCTGTCGGCCAGACTGTTGTTTACGCCTGCCAGATATGTGGCTTGGAGAAACATGCCGTAACGGCGAGCCCACAGCCACATGCTGACGGCTTCCTGACACAGGGGGCGAGATCCGGTGCCCCCCTGCTTGTTGATGTAATACATGGCAACCTGGTTGTCTGTCTGAATTTGGATAATTTGGTGGGACAGCCGATCTCTGAAAGCCTTCAGAGCGTTCCAGACCGTTCGTAACTCCAGGAGATTGATCTGTAGACCTTGTTCCTGGAGGGACCAGCTTCCCTGGGTGTGAAGCCCATCGACATGAGCTCCCCACCCCAGGAGAGATGCATCCGTAGTCAGTACTTTTTGCGGCTGAGGAATTTGGAAAGGGCGTCCCAGAGTCAAATTGGACCAAATCGTCCACCAGTGTAGGGATTTGAGAAAACTCGTGGACAGGTGGATCACGTCCTCTAGATCCCCAGCAGCCTGAAACCACTGGGAAGCTAGGGTCCATTGAGCAGAACGCATGCGAAGACGAGCCATGGGAGTCACATGAACTGTGGAGGCCATGTGGCCGAGCAATCTCAACATCTGCCGAGCTGTGATCTGCTGGGATGCTCGCACCCGGGAAACGAGGGACAACAGATGTGTTGGCCTTTGTCTCCGGGAGGTAGGCACGAGCCATCCGAGAATCCAGCAGAGCTCCTATGAATTAGAGTCTCTGTACTGGGAGAAGGTGGGACTTTGGATAATTTATCACAAACCCCAGTAGCTCCAGGAGTCGAATAGTCATCTGCATGGTCTGTAGAGCTCCTGCCTTGGATGTGTTCTTCACCAGCCAATCGTCGAGATAAGGGAACACGTGCACCCCAAGCCTGCGGAGCGCTGCTGCTACCACAGTCAGACACTTTGTGAACACCCTGGGTGCGGAGGCGAGCCCAAAGGGTAGCACACAGTACAGCGAATGATACATACCTGTAGCAGGTGTTCTCCGAGGACAGCAGGCTGATTGTTCTCACGACTGGGTTGACGTCCACAGCAGCCCCCACCAACCGGAACAAAACTTTGCGGGCGGTCCCGCACGCAGGGCACGCCCCCCGCGCATTCACGGCCGTCTTCTGGTCCGTGTGCGACCGTTCCCGCTAAGTTGAATGACAAGCAAAAATGAGTAAAACGCAACTCCAAAGGGGAGGAGGAAGGGTAGGTGACAACAATCAGCCTGCTGTCCTCGGAGAACACCTGCTACAGGTATGTATCATTCGCTTTCTCCGAGGACAAGCAGGCTGCTTGTTCTCACGACTGAGGTATCCCTAGCTCTCAGGCTCACTCAAAACAAGAACCCAGGTCAATTGAACCTTGCAACGGCGAGGGTATAACAGAAATTGACCTACGAAGAACAACTAACTGAGAGTGCAGCCTGACCAGAATAAATTCGGGTCCTGGAGGGTGGAGTTGGATTTAAACCCCAAACAGATTCTGCAGCACCGACTGCCCGAACCGACTGTCGCGTCGGGTATCCTGCTGGAGGCAGTAATGAGATGTGAATGTGTGGACAGATGACCAGGTCACAGCTTTGCAAATCTCTTCAATAGTGGCTGACTTCAAGTGGGCCACCGACGCTGCCATGGCTCTGACACTATGAGCCGTGACATGACCCTCAAGAGGCAGCCCAGCCTGGGCGTAAGTGAAGGAAATGCAATCTGCTAGCCAATTGGAGATGGTGCGTTTCCCAACAGCGACCCCTTTCCTATTGGGGTCGAAGGAAATAAACAATTGGGCGGACTGTCTGTGGGGCTGTGTCCGCTCCAGATAGAAGGCCAACGCTCGCTTGCAGTCCAATGTGTGCAACTGACGTTCAGCAGGGCGGGTATGCGGTATGGGAAAAAATGTTGGCAAGACAATTGACTGGTTAAGATGGAACTCCGACACCACCTTTGGCAGGAACTTAGGGTGAGTGCGGAAAACTACTCTGTTATGATGAAATTTAGTATACGGAGCATGAGCTACCAAGGCTTGAAGCTCACTGACCCTACGAGCTGAAGTAACTGCCACCAAGAAAATGACCTTCCAGGTCAAGTACTTCAGATGGCAAGAATTCAGTGGCTCAAAAGGAGGTTTCATCAGCTGGGTGAGGACGACGTTGAGATCCCATGACACTGCAGGAGGCTTGACAGGCGGCCTTGACAAAAGCAAGCCTCTCATGAATCGAACGACTAAAGGCTCTCCAGAGATGGCTTTACCCTCTACACGAAGATGGTAAGCACTAATCGCACTAAGGTGATTCCTTACTGAGTTGGTCTTGAGACCAGATTCTGATAAGTGCAGAAGGTATTCAAGCAGGTTCTGTGCAGGACAAGAACGAGGTTCTAGGGCCTTGCTCTCACATCAAACGACAAACCTCCTCCACTTGAAAAAGTAACTCTTTTTAGTGGAATCCTTCCTAGAGGCAAGCAAGACACGGGAGACCCCCTCAGACAGACCCAACGAAGCAAAGTCTACGCCCTCAACATCCAGGCCGTGAGAGTCAGAGACTGAAGGTTGGGGTGCAGAAGCGCTCCGTCGTTCTGCGAAATGAGGGTCGGAAAACACTCCAATCTCCACGGTTCTTCGGAGGACAACTCCAGAAGTAGAGGGAACCAGATCTGACGGGGCCAAAAGTGCGCTATCAGGATCATGGTGCCATGGTCTTGCTTGAGCTTCAGTAAGGTCTTCCCCACCAAAGGTATGGGAGGATAAGCATACAGGAGGCCGGTCCCCCAATGGAGGAGAATGGCATCCGACGCTAGTCTGCCGTGTGCCTGGAGTCTGGAACAGAACAGAGGCAGCTTGTGGTTGGTCTGAGAGGCGAAAAGGTCCACCGAGGGAGTGCCCCACTCTCGGAAGATCTTGCGTACCACTCTGGAATGGAGCGACTACTCGTGCGGTTGCATGACTCTGCTCAGTCTGTCGGCCAGACTGTTGTTTACACCTGCCAGGTATGTGGCTTGGAGAAGCATGCCGAACTGGCAAGCCCAACGCCACATCCCGATGGCTTCCTGACACAGGGGGCGAGATCCGGTGCCCACCTGCTTGTTGATGTAATACATTGCAACCTGATTGTCTGTCCGAATTTGGATAATTTGACAGGACAGACGATCTCTGAAAGCCTTCAGTGCATTCCAGACCGCTCGGAGTTACAGGAGGTTGATCTGAAGATCTTTTTCCTGGAGGGACCACAGTCTCTGGGTGTGAAGCCCATCGACATGAGCTCCCCACCCCAGGCGAGATACATCCGTCGTTAGCACCTTCATGGGCTGCGGAATTTGGAATGGACGTCCCAGGGTCAAATTGGTCCGAAGTGTCCACCAGTGCAGCGAATTGTGGCAACTGAGGGACAGGCGGATGACATCTTCTAGATTCCCGGTGGCTTGGCACCACTGGGAAGCTAGGGTCCATTGAGCAGATCCCATGTGAAGACGAGCCATGGGAGTCACATGAACCGTAGAGGCCATATGACCCAGGAGTCTCAACATCTGCCGAGCTGTGACCTGCTGAGACGCTCTGGTCTGGGATGCGAGGGACAGGAGGTTGTGGGCCCTCGCTTCAGGAAGAAAGGCCTGAGCCGTCTGTGAATTTAGCAGAGCTCCTATGAATTCCAGAGTTTGGACTGGCTGGAGATGGGACTTTGGGTAATTTATCACAAACCCCAGCAGCTCCAAGAGGTGAATAGTGCACTGCATGGACCGGAGAGCTCCTGCCTCCGAGGTGTTCTTGACCAGCCAATCGTCGAGATATGGGAACACGTGCACTTCCAGCTTGCGCAGATACGCCGCGACCACCACGAGGCACTTCGTGAACACCCGTGGGGAAGAGGCGAGCCCAAAGGGCAGCACACAATACTGAAAGTGCCATGTGCCCAGGCGGAATCTGAGATACTGTCTGTGAGCTGGCAGTATCGGGATGTGAGTGTATGCGTCCTTTAAATCCAGGGAACATAGCAAATCGTTTTTCTGAATCATTGGTAGAAGGGTGCCCAAGGAAAGCATCCTGAACTTCTCTTTGACCAGGTATTTGTTCAGGCCTCTCAGGTCTAGGATGGGGCGCATCCCCCGTTTTCTTTTCCACAAGGAAGTACCTGGAATAGAATCCCTGCCCTTCCTGCCAGGGTGGTACGGGCTCGACCGCATTGGCGCTAAGAAGGGCGGAGAGTTCCTCTGCAAGTACCTGCTTGTGCTGGGAGCTGAAGGATTGGGCTCCCAGAGGACAATTTGGTGGAGGGGAGGCCAAATTCAGGGCGTATCCGCACCGCACTATTTGGAGAACCCAATGGTCGGAGGTTATTAGAGGCCACCTTTGGTGAAAACGTTTTAACCTCCCCCCGACTGGCAGATCATCTGGCACGGACACTTTGATGGCGGCTATGTTCCCGTGGATCCAGTCAAAAACCCGTCCCCGGTTTTTGCTGTGGAGGCACCGGGGGCTGCTTAGGCGCACGTTGTTGACGGGAACGAGCGCGCTGGGACTGTCCCTGTGCCTGAGGAGGCCTTCGGGCCGGCTGGGTGTACCTACGCTTGTTGTAGGCGTAGGGCGCAGCCTGCCTGGCCCGGGAAAAACGTCCACTTGCTGAGGTGGATGCTGAAGGCGCCCGGTGGGAGAGTTTGTCGAGAGTGGTTTCCCGCTGATGAAGTTGGTCCACCAACTGCTCGACCTTCTCACCAAAAATATTATCCCCCCGGCAAGGGACATCGGCCAGCCTCTGCTTGGTGCGGTTGTCCAGGTCAGAGGCACGCAGCCATGAGAGCCTGCACATCACTATACCTTGGGCCGCAGCACGAGATGCCACATCACAGGTGTCATATATACCCCTGGACAGGAACTTTCTGCACGCCTTCAGCTGCCTGACCACCTCCTGAAAAGGCCTGGACTGCTCCGGAGGGAGCTTGTCGACCAGGTCCGCCAGTTGCTTCACATTATTCCGCATGTGTATGCTCGTGTAGAGCTGGTAGGACTGGATGCGGGTCACGAGCATTGAAGATTGGTAGGCCTTCCTCCCAAACGAGTCCAGAGTAGAGAGCTGCACGGGGACGGGTTTGCGGGAATCCCGCGGAACCCGCGGGATTCCCGCGGGGACGGAGGCAGTTCCTGCGGGGTTCCCACGGGGATGGAAGCAGTTCTATGGGGTTCCCGCGGGGACGGAGGCAGTTCCTGCAGGGTTCCCACGGGGATGGAAGCAGTTCTGCAGGCTTCCCGTGGAAGTGTAAGCTGCACCTGCACCAGCCTCTCATCTACCGAATACCAATTTCTTTGAGTGCTGTCTCCTCCTCCTCCTCTTCTTCCTTGCTTTAACAGCATAAATGTGGAAAGTCTTCCATTAAGGAGGTGGTAGAGTCACAAATGATGACGGAATTCAAAAAGGCGTGGGATGAACACAGAGGATCTCTAATTAGAAAACGGAAGTTATATAAAAGCTAACCTTAAATGGCTGCATGTGTGTGGATGTGTCAAGTGACGCTTAGATGGCGACTCTGGCTGTGATGAACTAGGGCTGATACCTGGCAGACTTGTATGGTCTGTGTCTCATACATGGCAATCTGGTGTAGGATGGGCTGGAAAGGGCTTAGACAGCAACTTCAGTGGCTGGAACATGAGGACAGTGCTGGACAGACTTTTATGGTCTGTGTCCCACAAATGAGAACATGAATAGGCTGGAGTGGGCTTCGATGGCAACTCCAGCAGTTGGAACATAAGGATGGGGCCAGATAGACTTCTGTGGTCTTTATTCCAGAAACACGAAAGACCATAATCAAGTATATAATATCACACTCGTTGATTTAATGATGAATTGATCATGAGTGTGACTATTGGGCAGAGTGGATGGACCGTTCAGGTCTATTTGCTGTCACTTACTATGTTACTATTAATCCTCTTTGCTCTCAGACTGGTGCACAGACCTCAGCTCTGACACAGGCACAAGAATCAGATGTCACCTGACCTACTGGCGCGTGCATGTGGCGACCTCTCAGCACACACTGCCAGTGAATCAGAGACAAATCTTACATGTGCGCACCAGAGTGTTCCAAGTTCCAACTTCCGTTCCTTCCTTGCCTACAGTGATGTGGCTCAAATCCAGAGAGAGACTGAGGGAGCTGACTGGAATTTTCTTTTATGTACCATTAAATTCTTACGGGGATGGGTAGGCATGGGTTAAATTTTTACGGGGATGGGTGGGGATGGGTTAAATTCTTGCGGGGATGGGTGGCGACGGGTTGGGATGGTTTAAATTTTTGCGGGGATGGGTGGGGATGGGTAAGATTCCAGTGGGGACGGGTAAGATTCCAACAGGGACGGGCGGGGATGGGTAAGATTTCTGTCCCCGTGCAACTCTAGTCCAGAGTGTGAGACTCCCGCCCCGGGGGCGCCGAGGCGGTATCCCTCGAACTCCGTGCCCTCTTGAGAGCAGAGTCCACGACCGCCGAGTCATGAGGCAATTGAGGCCGCATTAACACTGGGTCTGAGTGGATCCTGTATTGGGACTCCGCTTTCTTGGGGATGGTGGGATTAGATAAAGGTCTCAGCCAGTTCCGAAGCAGTGTCTCTTTGAGGACATTGTGCAGCGGTACCGTGGAGGACTCTCTAGGTGGTGATGGATAGTCGAGGACCTCGAGCATCTCAGCCCTCGGCTCATACACAGAGACCACGGGGAAGGGAATGCAAATCGACATGTCCCTGACAAAGGAGAGGCTCTCAGGTGGCGAGAGCTTTCTCTCTGGTGAAGGAGTGGGGTCGGAGGGAAGGCCCACAGACACCTCTGAGGAGAAATATCTGGGGTCCTCCTCCTCCCCCCACGAGGCCTCTTCCTCGGTGTCGGACATGAGCTCCTGTAGCTCAGACCTCAACCGGGCCCGGTTCGACTTCGAGGCACCGAGTCCTCGGTGGCGGCGTCGAGCGGTGGACTCCCGCGCCGGAGGGGATGAAGCTCCCTCCATCGACGGGGACTCCACCTGCGTAGCGGTCGAGACCGGCGCCGCAAGCGGCATCGGCGTCGAAGGCCTCGGCACCGGACTAGAGCACGCCTGCGCCTCCATCAACGGCGTAAGCACCCCCGGCGCCGGCACAGTGTGGCGCATCAGCCCTTCCAGGATCCCCGGAAGGATGGCTCGGAGGCACTCGTCCAGGCCCGCTGTCGGGAAAGGCGAGGGGGCCGGTAGAGGTGTCGGTGCCGGAAGGTGTTCGGGTCCAGGAGACGGCATCAAGGTGCTGGCGCCCTGACGTAACGATACCTCTACCGCAGAGGGGGACCGCTCCTCCCGGCGCTGCCGCTTCCTCGGCGTCGAATCGTCTCTGGAGCCGGGAGCCACGTGCGCTAGTCTGCCAGCTTCCGCACATTGTTCCGCATATGGATGCTCGTGTAGAGCTGGTAAGATTGAATCTTGGCCACGAGCATGGAAGAATGGTAGGCCTTCCTCCCAAAGGAGTCTAAGGTTCTGGGGTCTTTGCCCGGGGGCGCCGAAGCATGGTCCCTAGAACTCTTTGCCTTCTTCGGGGCCAGATCCACCACACCAGAGTCGTGAGGCATCAGCTCTGGGTCCCCATGGATCCGATATTGGGATTCTATCTTTTTGGGAATGTGGGGATTAGTTAGTGGCTTGGTCCAGTTCGCCAGCAATGTCTTTTTCAGGACACGATGCATGGGTACTGTGGACGCTTCCTTAGGTGGAGAAGGATAGTCCAAGAGCTCAAACATTTCAGCCCTTGGCTCATCCTCCACAACCACCAGGAAGGGGATGGCCGTAGACATCTCCCGGACAAAGGCCGAGAAAGACAGACTCCCGGGAGGAGAAAGCTGTCTTTCAGGGAAGGGTGTGGGGTCAGAAGGAAGGCCATCAGACTCCTCGTCAGAGAAATATCTGATGTCCTCCTCTGCCTCCCACGAGGCCTCATCATCGGTATCAGACACAAGTTCACGGACCAGTGTCTGAAGCTGTGTCCGTCTCGACTTCGTGGAACCACGGCCACGGTGGGAGTGTCGAGAGGTGGACTCCCTTGCTAGCAGCGGCAAAGCTCCCTCCCCCGACGTCGTCGGGGAGTCCACCTGGGAGGCAGCCGAAACCGGTACCGCAAGTGGCACCGGTACCGGGGACCTCACCCCAGGCAAAGGGCCAGCTGTAGCCTCACTCAATGGCACCGGTGGCACAAGCACCCCCAGTACCGGAGGAGAAGGGCGCAACAGCTCTTCCAGAATGCCAGGAAGAACGGCCCGGAGACTCTCGTGCAGAGCGGCTGTGGAGAAAGACTGAGAAGCCGGTGCAGGTGTCGAGGTCAAAATCTGTTCCGGGCATGGAGGCGGTACCGGACTGTCCGAGGTAGAGCGCACCGACACCTCCTGAATGGAGGGTGAGCGGTCCTCCCGGTGCCGATGCCTGCTGGGTGCCGACTCCCTCGGCGACCCAGAGCTCCCGGTACCAAGTCGGGAAGGTGACCAGTGACGATGCTTCTTCGACTTCTTCGAGCGAAGCAAGTCACCGGAGCTCCCCGGTACCTATGAGGAGGATGTTGAATCCAGTCGTCGCTTCCTCGGGGCTGGGGCCGAAGATGGTCGATCCCGGGGGGGGGGGGGGCTGTACCACAGGAGCCCTCAGGGCAGGAGGAGACCTACCCGAAGGCTCACCGCCACCAGCAGGGGAATGGACAGCCCTCACCTGCACTCCAGACGAAGCACCACCGTCCGACGACATCAGCACCAGAGGGGGTCCCGGTACCTCCGACGCCGACGCACTCTTCCGAAGCCTCGGTACCGACGATGCAGGAGGAAGACGCCTCGATGCAGTCGACGTCGATGCGATCTCCGAAGACTTCGGTGCTGCCGACGCCGATGCACTCAACGAATCTCTAGATGCCGATGCCGTCGAAGCGCTGGAGAACAGAGCGTTCCACTGGGCTAATCTTGCTACCTGAGTCCTCTTTTGCAAAAGAGCACAAAGATTACAGGCCTGCGGGCGGTGCCCAACCCCAAGACACTGAAGACACGAGGCGTGTCTATCAGTGAGCGAGATTATCCGGGCGCACTGGGTGCACTTCTTGAAGCCGCTGGAAGGCTTCGATGTCATGGGCGGAAAACTCGCGCCGGCAAAATCAAAATTCGCGATGATGACAAGAGGCACCGAGACAAAAAGGGGGAAAAAACCCATGCTGGCGGCCAACAAGGCCGCTCCCGAAAGCGAAAGAAAACTTACGCTGGGAAAAAGCTAGAAATACGGGAAAAAGGTTCTCACTCTTTTTTTTTTTTTTTGAAAACACGAAAGACGCGCGAGGGTCCTATGAGGGGCACGAAACTGCGGCAAAACACGACCGTCCCGAGCGCGGACAAAAGAAGACTGACGAACACGAGCCGGTTCGGGCAGGAAGACGACCGCGCATGCACAGTGCGCATCGGCGCGCGAGTGCTAGCAAACGTCTTTGCTAGTGAAGATTCCGATTGGAGGGGGTGCCGTGGACGTCACCTATCAGTGAGAACAAGCAGCCTGCTTGTCCTCGGATAAAAAATTAAAAAAAAATTTAAGGAATCTGTATCTATTAAAAATATAATTTGAAAAAAAGTTTCTATAAGTCATCCTTTTACGGATGAAGATAAATCACTATTTAATTTTATGATTTCATTTGCACTAAAATTAGTGATCAATCACTGGAAATAATAATTCTAATTTATCCATTTACATGTAGTAGCATTGGTTATTGATTATACAGGAAAAATGAAAGCATCAAACACAATTGAAAATGGCAAAAGTTTGATGAATATCTTTCAAGTAACTTAACTGATTAATTCCTTTACTGACACGTTATTTCTTCATGTTAATTTTTTATAGTTTTTTTTATCCTTTTGTAATAACATGTTTCTCAATTGTTTATTGTTCTTTTTGTATCATGAACAAACTCAATAAAATATATTTGGGAAAAAAAAGTATACCTCTGTCTTACCATATCTGGTGTCATCATTTTTGCTACAATATGAGTTACAACTTTCCCAAACTCTCTTTCTCCCTTCTTGCGTCTCAGTATTCTTGGAAAGAAAGGCCCATATGCTCTGTGATTTAAATTTTAAAAAACCAACCAACATAATTAGTTTTACATAAATCTTTCACTGTATGTGTATATATGTATTCTACGCTTTATACTTCATCTGTTAAAGATATTAACAGATACTGAACAATGCCCTCACACATGAGAGAGATGCCAGGAATGTACTGTAATCAAAATATTCAAAGTGCTAAATACTACACATTCCAAAATGCATTCAAAATATGTTCATATTATACTAAATTGCATTCTTTATTACTCAACCCCCATACGTTTCATGAATTTTTGTCTTAACCAGATAGTTTCTCAAATTTAAGCCTGCTTTAAAATAAAAAAAAAGTCCTCTATTGTAGGTATAATAGAGAAACTTCAGATCTATATCTAATCTTCCAGAAAAACTGAGTGAGCAGTGTATAATCAATTTTTAGATTTCTTAGATGATAATTTGTATTTGAGTGATTGCCTGTCTAGGTTTTGTACACTGAGACAGTTAACTGATACTGTCCATCTAAACCTTGATAACAGATTAGCTGTAAGTCTGTAGTAATGGCTGCAGACAGAGTGAGTGAGTGAGAACACAGAAGAGGATTGTGTATCACTGCCTTTTTGGAAGCCATAAGCTTAAGTAAATTTCTGAGATACCCTATAGGAGCACTAAGGGTTTTGAACCAGAATTTTGTGACATCAGTTTTGAAGACATTTTTGTGACCCCTGATGCAGGCATATCTTGATGCTGAAACACAGCTGTGTTGGTTCATATTATTGAGACTGGAAATAAAGGACTTCTGGTTCCTATTCTCTTTTGTGGATTCCACTTTTTAAAAATCTTTTCTGGATTGCTTCTATTTGTGAAGGTGTTTATTTTATTTTGTTTACTATTAGACATGCATAGAGGGGCATAATCGAACGCGAACGCCCATCTCCATGGGCGTCT
The DNA here is from genome assembly GCF_901765095.1 of Microcaecilia unicolor. Classification (NCBI taxonomy): domain Eukaryota; kingdom Metazoa; phylum Chordata; class Amphibia; order Gymnophiona; family Siphonopidae; genus Microcaecilia; species Microcaecilia unicolor. The sequence continues at coordinate 92,736,243 of NC_044036.1, read as the reverse complement.
ATGTCCGAGAACGGGTATGTGAAGGGGTGGGACAGACCGTATTTTCAAAAAAAATGGGCGTACATCTTTCGTTCGAAAATACGGTTTGTACGGATCAAAATGCCATGGATTTAGTCGTTTGTGAGCTGGGCGTTTGTTTCTTTTTTAGCGATAATGGAAAATAAAAACGCCCAGCTCAGAATCGTCCAGTGCGGTGGACTTCAGAAAACGTTCCCACATGCATAGCTCCCTTACCACGGGTGCTGAGCACCCAACCCCCCTCCCCCAAAACCCACAAATGTACAACACTACCATAGCTCTTAGGGGTGAATGGGGCACCTACATGTGGGTACAGTGGGTTTTGGAGGCCTCCCATTTACCAGCACAAGTGTTACAGGTAGGGGGGATGGGCCTGGGTCCGCCTGGCTGAAGTGCAATGCGGTACCCACTAAAAGTGCTCCAGGCCTCTAGGACTTGTTGCTGCTGTAGAACCTTGGCACACCAAACTCCGAAAACGTCCTTTATTGGAATAAGCACGTTTACTCACAGTTAACTGCAGATCAGAGGTTGTGCCCTACAGGCAAAGAGTCTTCCTGGTACTGAGATTAGCAGTAGGTCTGAGCTGGCAGAATGCAGCAGAATGCCGTACAATGCCCTCTTTCAGCAACACTCAAGGAAAGAACTAAGTTCTGTAACGTGGCTAACACATGAAAGGGATCTAAAACTGTGTTACAAAAATGGCCACTACCTCACGGACTACCGGAAACAAAACAGGGCACACTCTGACCCAGTAAGCAGGGGGAAAAGCACCATGGGAGTAGAGCCTACCAACTACCAACATCGTGAGCATTTAACACAAGCTACTGGAATCACGGAGCCCACTACCCTACACCCACCACAATGCATTGCTGATGTGACTCTGTAGTGCGCATAACAGAAAAGGTGTCACATTCACCCGAGAGCCACATCAGAACCAGGGAAAGGCTGTCACAGGATAGAACACATTCTGCTGTCATGGAGGTGGATACGGCATTTGAGGCTGGCATAGAGGCTGGAAAAAAAAAGGTTTTAAAGTGGGGGTTTTTTGGTGGGAGGGTCAATTTGGGTCATCCACAAAGGAAAGTCATCCACAAAGGAAAGATATTCAACATAAAGGGATCTTTCACTTGCTCATCTTCCAATGTGGTATATATCATTCAGTGTAAAAAATGTAACGAAGGATGCTATATTGGAGAAACAGGCCAGATGCTTAAGACAAGATTCAATTTACATAGACATCACATGAACAATACTGGTGCCAGTAGGGTTCCCACACCTGTTGGTCAGCATTTTACAGGACCAGAACACTGTACCAGTGACTTCACAGTGAGAATCCTGAAAGGTAACTTTAAAACCATACAAGAACGTAAGACCTTTGAAGTCAGAATGATTGAATATTTTAACACCCAACAGAAAGGACTTAACAAGGATCCGGGGTTCCTAGCCCATTATAAACCATAAAGCTGTATGTCTCTGTTGATCACCCCACCCCCTCACCTATCCACACCCATCCTGTTAAAATATCAATGATATGCTTTGATGTCCCCATGCATACCTCCTACCCACCCCCATCCTCCCACCCTGTCAGACTGTCATAGTAATGCTTGAATGTTTTCACTTATATACACTGTCAGCTAGCACATTTGCTTATTTCTGATCTGACGAAGGGCAACCTTCGAAAGTTAATCAAGAAATGTATTAAGTTATGTCCAATAAAAAAGGTATCTTATTTTCTTTTCCATGTTTTATTTTGTTTGATTTCTATTGATAACCTTAAGAGTGGACTAACACGGCTACCACACTCCTCTACTTAAGATGGTGGTGAGAAATCCAGGCAGCAATGTCAGTCAGGCAGCTTGATACTTGGTCCTGGATTCCTGCTGAAATTTCTGATGTGGAGATGTAGATCTGGGAGTCATCAGCATAAAGGTAATACTGAAAACCATGAGCTCAGATCTGCTATCTGTGCCAAGGCTTGGCACACTCGTTTGGCATGCTAGACCCCTCTGATCATTCTGCGCTGGTAAATGTGGGCACTAGTATGGCGGTAATGGCCTCTAGCGCCCATGATTACTTTTGATCATCGGGTCCTAAGTGATTCAGTGTGAAGGGTAAGAGCAGAGAGTGTTAGATATGGTGATGAAAGGCAGAAAAGGGTTGTGAATCAGTGGAAAAGGACAGGGGCACTGGAGGAGGGGGACAAGTCTTTGAAGGGAAAAGGAGAATGGAAAGGGGGATTGGAGGCCCTGTAGGAGATAAGAAGCAGAAGACAGTGTCTGGAGGCAGGGGAGAACATGAACAATGAGGAAGGAGCTAAGACTGATGGGGGCTAAAGACTGGGAAGTACAGAAGTTGAAAATGAAAGATTCAAGAGTGGTAAACGGGGAGAGAATAGGAGACTTTGAAAAGAATAGAGGGGAATGGAGTGATGGGAAGATGAGAGTGAGAGATGGAAGTAGGTATTTAGAGTAAACAAAAAAGAGAGATAATATCTAGAAGCTAAAAAGAGAAATGGAGAAAAAAGATGAAAGAGAAAAAAAATCAGAAAGTGATGAGGAGGTAGGGAAGAAGACGGAGAGAAAAAAAAAGAGAAAATGAAAAAGAGACCCAGAAAGGGTCATAGAAGGCCAACAAGTGGAAAAAAAAAAAGAGACCAGGAACGACCCAATTAAAAAATAAAATAATCAGATACTAACATGCTACAAAAGATAGGGGAAGACCAATCCAAAACCAACATCTGGTGAGGTATACATAGAAAAGTTTATTGAAAAGATAAGACTTGACACAGATCTGCGTTTTGGCACAGAAGCGCCTGCCTCAGGTGAGATCAACCACACAGATATCGCTGACTCCTGAGGCAGGCACTTGTGCACTGAAACACAGATCTGCATCGAGTCTTTCTTATTTCTTCAATAAACTTTTCTATTTTTTACCTCACCAGGTTTTGGTTTTGGATTGGTCCTCCCCTATCTTTTTCTCTTTACTTGGACATTTTGCATTAGGGGAATACCTTCTTCTGTTTTTGTTGCTACAGAGCTACAAAAAACATACTTTATTTTGAGACCTATAGAAAAAACGTTGTTTACTGTAGAGCTAATTTTATCAAGAGAAAATACAATCAGCTCTGAATCAATCACAAGAGCTGATTGCTACAGTCAATTTTTTAACAGAGAAGTGAAAGGGCCCTAAGACTCCAGACTCTCTTCAATGTGAGGATTTTGTTAAGTTTTTTCATGCTAAGACTGTCATGATTACTGATCTTTTCAAAGATCCACTACCTACTGGTGTTCCATTAACTGAGGTCGATTAAGACCTGGGAGCGATTTGAGAAAGTGACAGCCAAGTGATGTAGCCTCTTAACTGGATCTTTAAGTTTAGCACCTTCCCCTCTTGATCCTTATTCTCCGTCAGTCTTAAAAGTGATGAATCAAGAAATATGCTCGATATCAGCAACACATTAATACATCCTTTTTGAGGTCACAGCCCCTGAAAGATTCCAGTGTACAACCACTGCTGGAAAAAGTATCACTAGATCCCATGGATTTGTCAAAGTACAGACCAATCTCCTCTTTACTCTTTCTGGCTGAAGTGCTGGAGAAGGATGCATTAATTCCAACAGCAGATTTTATTAATAACAATAACCTGTTAGAATTTTATCAGTTTGGATTTAGATACTTTCACAGTATAGAATCTTCCTTACATTCTAGCTTTGATGTCATAATCCGAGGTTTTGATCATGGCCAGAATATTTTTCTGGTCCTGATCGTTTTCTGCTGCATTTAACACCTTAGATCACTGAAGGGTTGGCTCATTTAGAAGTAATGGGGATTGTTCGGAGAGCAAAAAAGGGGGGAGGTGGAGGGGGGAACAAAAAAGTAGGGGGGGGGGGAACGGAGGAGATGGTTTAAGTTCTGTTTAAGAAAAGTTTTGATGACATCAGTTAGTAGTGAGATATTGTTGTACTAGTTAAGCTGTTTGTATGTTTATATTGCTCACACTATTGGCTATATGTAATTGGATTTATCATCAATAAAAATTGTTGACTCTAGAAGTAATGGGGATGGCAGAAAAGGTATTAGCTTGGTTCTCATCTTTTCTTTCAAATATCAACAGGTCTTTCTACAAGGCAGTTGATTGGAGGAGTATCCTTTGACCACAGAGGGTCCCCAGAACTCAGCCCTATCTGCAGTTCTGTTCAATCTGTACCTTACATCCATATATCGATTTCTGGCAAATTACAATATACAATGTACACTACAGAATATACGCTGGTGACATCCAGTCTTTCTTACCAGTTACAATCAGCTTAGATAACGCTTTATTAAAAGTGAAAGATATTTGAATGAGATAGAGAAATGGACGTCCACCAAAATGTCTAGTTATTAGCTTAAATAAAACAGATTGATCATGCCAGATAATCCTAATGTAACAGCTTGCCCAGATTAGAGGCCTATGACATTTTGTCACATCCCAACAAGTTTGTTACCATGGCAGTCTTACTGACCCTTTTTTATCCATAAAAGCCCACATAAAATAGGTCATCCATGCTGCCTTTTACAAGTTGCACTTGTTATGTAGACTTCACAATTTTATTTTTGCTGATGACTTAAAAATTTTCTGCAAGCATTTGTCCTCTCTAAGTTATAGTACTGTAATTCTTTATAGTTAGGACTCCCTAAGACATCATTACAACCATTACAGACAACCCAAAGTATAGCAGCTTGATTGTTACCAGAAGTGTCATATTCTGAAAATATCACTCATCTGATTATGCTGCACTTGGTCTGGAGGAGCAAATTTAAGGAATTGAGTAGTGATGTCCCCTATTTGAATATAATCTTTAAAATTTACAAACCAATGGATTTATTGAGGTTGGAGGGGTCTTGTCAACTACACATTCCTTCACTTGGGCAGTCTTGTCTGATTGACACATGCACCCGCACCTTTTCAGTAGTAGGTCCAACAGAGTGAAATACATTCCTGAAACAGGTGACGAAAATCCAGCCTAGAACACACCTAAAAGCTTGGCTGTTTCTGCAAGTTTTTTCATTGTCCTGATCTTTATCCACAGAGGCTTTTGAAGCATGCAATACAGCCTGGAGAGGAATCTGTATTGTACTATTTTGTAGCAATGGTGCCCATTTTTTTCTATTCTGTATTTGTACTGTTTTATTTTTTATGTATGTGAATTGTGATCTGCCTAGTGCAATGAATAGTATGGACTATAAATTTTAACACATTTTAGTGATGCGAACATGTCAACTTTTAAGAATGTGGTTTGTTTTTTTTTAGAGAGAGAGATTTTGTTTTTGCTCAGTACAGGAACAAAAGCATTTTTTTCAGCGTTCCACAATTCATGGTTTCTTGGAGTTGCCACTATAAGTTTTGTATCGTATTTCAATAAGAAACAAAGGAAACCCATCAAATCATTTATGGGCGTTAGACTGTTCCAGAGAGAAGGCTAAGACTCGCTTGCAATCCAAATTATGCAATACACTCTCTCCAGGATGGACATGTGGTTTTGGGAAAAATGTTGGTAGAACAGTTGACTGATTAAGATGGAACTCCGACATTACCTTAGGAAGGAACTTAGGATTTGTGTGAAGAACTTTTCAAGTGTGGTGAAATTTAGTGCAACATGGATCAGCTACTAAGGCCTGAACTTCACTGACCCTGCGAGCTGAAGTGACTGCCACTAGAAATACAACTTTCTAGGTCAAATACTTCAGATGACAGGAAACATGCGGCACAAAAGGAGCTTTCATCAGCTGGGTGAGAACAACACTGAGATCCCATGACACAGTAGGAGGTTTGATAGGGGGCTTTGTCAATAACAAACCTGGTACGAAGCTTGCCAGGTGCCCTTGGCCTGGATTGGCCGCTGTCGTGGACAGGATGCTGGGCTCGATGGACCCTTGGTCTTTTCCCAGTATGGCATTACTTATGTACTTATGAAGGGAACAACTAGAGGCTGTACAGAGATAGGCATATCCTCCATACGATGATAAGCACTAATTGCACTGAGATGAACCCTTACAGAGTTGTTTCTCAAACTAGACACATAGAGGGGCATAACTGAATGCGAGCGCCCATCTCAATGGGCGTCTATCTCCGAGAACGGGTACATGAAGGGGCGGGACAAACCGTATTTTTGAAAAAAAATGGGGGCCCATCTTTTTTCCGATAATACGGTTTGTGCCAGCCAAATGCATCGGATTTGTGCAGATTTGAGCTGGGCGGTATCGTTTTTCAGCGATAATGGAAACCGAAGGCGTCCAGCTCAAAAATGAACAAATCCAAGGCATTGGGTCGTGGCAGGGGCCAGGATTCGTAGTGCACTGGTCCCCATCACATGCCAGGACACCAACCGGGCACCTTAGGGGGCACCTGTAACAATTTATAAAAAAAAAGGTAACTACCTCTTAAGTCCATAGCTCCCTTCCCTTGGGTGCTGAGCCCCCCAAATCCCCCCCAAAACCCACTGTCCACAACTCTACACCATTACCATAGCACTTATGGCTGAAGGGGGGCACCTACATGTGGGTACAGTGGGTTTTGGGGGGGGGGGAGGAGTTTGGAGGGCTCCCATTTACCACCACAAGTGTAACAGGTGGGGGGGGGGGGGGGGGGATGGGCCTGGGTCCACCTGGCTGAAGTCCACTGCACCCACTAACAACTGCTCCAGGGACTTGCACACTGCTGTCAGGGAGCTGGGTATGACATTTGAGGCTGGCATACAGGCTGGAAAAAAAAGTTTTTAAAGTTGTTTTTTTGGATGGGAGGGGATTAGTGACCACTAGGGGAGTCAGGGGTGGTCATCCCCGATTTCCTCCGGTGGTCATCTGGTCATTTAGGGCACTTTTTTGGGACTTGTTCGTGAAAAAAAAGAGCCCAAAAAAAGTGACCCAAATTCGCGCTAAAAATGCCTTTCTTTTTTTCGATTATCGGCAAAGGACACCCATCTCTCCTCGGCCAATAAACACGCCCCAGTCCCGCCTTCACCATGCCTCTGACACGCCCCCAACAACTTTTGGTACTGTTGCTCTATCATGTAGATATGCAGAATTTCAGACGGCACGGCATCTGGCCCTGCCAACACGGGCCGTTGTCCACAAGGAGTCTGGTCTCTCCTCAGGAGAGCTCTGCGCAGACATGTCCTGCAGCTCCTCCTCCTTGCTGAGGCCAGCCGGTTGCTCCTGTGTTAGATCAGGCATCTCCAGTATCTTCTGGCTACTGCCAGTCGCCATCAGCACACTGCTAATCTCCTAACACTACCAAAAAAAGAACTGAACAGGAAAGGGATCCTGTTACTGCTGCACTTGTCAATGTGTTCTGTGTCTGGAGGAAACAGATAAAAAAAAGACTCTGAACCACTCAGTGGATGGTGACCCTCACGTCACACACTGAGCCTGACAATCCCACCACGCTGCCACCAAAAAAGGAAACCAGAGGTCTGTTACGAAACACCTAGCCACCTGCATGGGGTTACCCCGTGGCCACTTAGGAGGGTCTATCCCCAGCAGAGCTCAGGTCCACCTGCCGCTTGTGCTCTACACTAGCACCTTCCTCCCACAGACTGGGTTACAACTGCCTCTGGGCAAGTCTCCTGCTCTCAAAATATATCCACTGATTTCTAGGTTTTTGAAGCCACACTCCCAGTGGTCCCACAGTTCCCAGAAAGCACTCACAGACCTAACAAACAAACCACCAGGATTCCTTATCAGTCCAGACAGGCAGAATGAACAAACAAATAAATGTGTTTATTCTCAGAACTTGGAAGAGTGGGGGAAAAAGTGTGCAAATAGCAAACAGTAACTGAAAAATGGATCAATTAGAAAACTAACTAAACATTTGCATACTTCCTAGAAAGTACCTGGGGAGATCAGAGCATATACAGTGGGGGAAATAAGTATTTGATCCCTTGCTGATTTTGTAAGTTTGCCCACTGACAAAGACATGAGCAGCCCATAATTGAAGGGTAGGTTATTGGTAACAGTGAGAGATAGCACATCACAAATTAAATCCGGAAAATCACATTGTGGAAAGTATATGAATTTATTTGCATTCTGCAGAGGGAAATAAGTATTTGATCCCCCACCAACCAGTAAGAGATCTGGCCCCTACAGACCAGGTAGATGCTCCAAATCAACTCGTTACCTGCATGACAGACAGCTGTCGGCAATGGTCACCTGTATGAAAGACACCTGTCCACAGACTCAGTGAATCAGTCAGACTCTAACCTCTACAAAATGGCCAAGAGCAAGGAGCTGTCTAAGGATGTCAGGGACAAGATCATACACCTGCACAAGACTGGAATGGGCTACAAAACCATCAGTAAGACGCTGGGCGAGAAGGAGACAACTGTTGGTGCCATAGTAAGAAAATGGAAGAAGTACAAAATGACTGTCAATCGACAAAGATCTGGGGCTCCACGCAAAATCTCACCTCGTGGGGTATCCTTGATCATGAGGAAGGTTAGAAATCAGCCTACAACTACAAGGGGGGAACTTGTCAATGATCTCAAGGCAGCTGGGACCACTGTCACCACGAAAACCATTGGTAACACATTACGACATAACGGATTGCAATCCTGCAGTGCCCGCAAGGTCCCCCTGCTCCGGAAGGCACATGTGACGGCCCGTCTGAAGTTTGCCAGTGAACACCTGGATGATGCCGAGAGTGATTGGGAGAAGGTGCTGTGGTCAGATGAGACAAAAATTGAGCTCTTTGGCATGAACTCAACTCGCCGTGTTTGGAGGAAGAGAAATGCTGCCTATGACCCAAAGAACACCGTCCCCACTGTCAAGCATGGAGGTGGAAATGTTATGTTTTGGGGGTGTTTCTCTGCTAAGGGCACAGGACTACTTCACCGCATCAATGGGAGAATGGATGGGGCCATGTACCGTACAATTCTGAGTGACAACCTCCTTCCCTCCGCCAGGGCCTTAAAAATGGGTCGTGGCTGGGTCTTCCAGCACGACAATGACCCAAAACATACAGCCAAGGCAACAAAGGAGTGGCTCAGGAAGAAGCACATTAGGGTCATGGAGTGGCCTAGCCAGTCACCAGACCTTAATCCCATTGAAAACTTATGGAGGGAGCTGAAGCTGCGAGTTGCCAAGCGACAGCCCAGAACTCTTAATGATTTAGAGATGATCTGCAAAGAGGAGTGGACCAAAATTCCTCCTGACATGTGTGCAAACCTCATCATCAACTACAGAAGACGTCTGACCGCTGAGCTTGCCAACAAGGGTTTTGCCACCAAGTATTAGGTCTTGTTTGCCAGAGGGATTAAATACTTATTTCCCTCTGCAGAATGCAAATAAATTCATATACTTTCCACAATGTGATTTTCCGGATTTAATTTGTGATGTGCTATCTCTCACTGTTACCAATAACCTACCCTTCAATTATGGGCTGCTCATGTCTTTGTCAGTGGGCAAACTTACAAAATCAGCAAGGGATCAAATACTTATTTCCCCCACTGTATCTGCTCACAGAGCTTCAGCAAAGAGATCACTCTCTCTTCTCCCAGGCCAAAACGGAAGCAACACGAAGCATCTGCTGGGTAATTTGAAACTCCAGGCAAATCAGAGCCCAGAACAGTCACGTTTAAAATAAAAACAGGTTACATCACTACAGGCACTTCCTGTGTGCCAACTAAAAGAAAGAGAAGTCAGTCCTCTGTAACAGCTTTAAGCATAAACATGCACCATCTGCTGGCCAAACTAGAGAAATACTATTCAGAATTAACTTAGGCAGGAAAAAAATCCAATACATTTTACAGGCTTAAATCACACTGGGCTCCTTTTTACTAAGTGGTGGTAAATTCAACATGGGCTTACCACTCGCTGCACAGGAAGTACCACCGGGCTACCACAGCAGTCCAGCAGTAATTCCCACCCCTAGTGCACCATTTCCAGTGCTACAAAAATGTATTTTTGTAGCGCCACAGTGTACTCAGCAGTAATCGGGAAGTGCCACACACTGCCCAGTTACTGCTGGGTTAACATAGGAGCCCTTACTGCCACCTAAATGGGCGGCGGTAAGGCCCCCCTCCCCCCCCGAAATGGCTGCGCAGCAGTTTCTTGTCGGGAGATGAGATTTCCCTTTTACCAGCTGCAGTAAAAGGGGGCCTCGGCGTGCATATAAAACACTCGCTGACGTCAGCACCGGCCCCCTTTTGCTGCAGCTTGGTAAAAAGGGCCCACTATTTCTTCACACATACGTATTATGAAGTACCTGTATTTTACCAAACAAACTCAAGGAAGTCACTAAAAGAATAAAAACATACTATCAGGTAAATAAATAAGTAAATGAGAATAACCTGACTCAACTGACACAAACATAAAATAACTCCATAAAACTATTATATGTCCACAGACATAGGGTAATAGAAGAAACCTCTATATTGACTGGCAATTACAATGGACAATGCTATCACAGATAAAAAGAAAGTAAAACAGAGAATGACGTCATAACGTAAAATAAGTATTTAATAAAATGGTATATCTGACAAAAAAACTAGCAAAAATAACTACAAGGATAAAACATCAAAGTAACGGTATGCTTAACTGATTAATACCAAAAACTGAAACTGAGTGAGAGTCATGTTTAAAAACTTAAGTGTCCCTAACACAAATTCTCTTGCCAAAAACATTAAAAAAAAAAATAGCACTAAACAATCTTTAAAAAATTTGCACTGATAAATAAGCAGCTTCAACAAATATGGAACGCTGCAGATGGATGGCTATGAATAACTGAAAATGAAGAGTAATAAACCACTAAGCAAAAAAATTACCTGAGAATGCTGAAAAGCCACAAACAATAAGAACAACATTCTAACCATCAGAAGGTGCGAATACCAAATCTCAGTGAACCAAAATGAGATATATTAAAATGAAGCTCTCTCTCTCGGCTTCCAAGTTTCAGCTTACCTCAGCCAGGTCACAGTAGCTACACATAGGTTTTAAAGGCATATGTTGGGGCTTCAGTTTATCCTACACTGCCCTCCTTAAACCCACTCTGCCTTTTATATTTCCAAGTTCTGACTCCATGGGTTTTAATGTGGGTCAGGCTATCTGAGGGACTTTTCTTAAGGGTGAGGGGCAGTATTCTGTACACACCCTCACATACCTTCCCCCCTATGCTCAACCCTGCCTGGTTGAGCACCTGCCATATCAGGGTACACCTCCTCAGACAAAAGAATCAGTATTAGCATGGTCTCGACCTGCCCAATGTCTCACCCGAAAGCTAAAGGGCGGGAGGCTAAGCAACCAGCGCATGATACACACATTTGAGTCTCAATGTCGAGCCATCCATTGAAGGAGCTGAAGGTCATTAACCAGTAGGAAGTGTTGCCCCAATAAATAATACTGGATCTTTTCCATGGCCCACTTGACAGCTAAAGCCTCCTTCTCAATCACAACATAATTTTTCTCTCTCAGAAACAGCTTCCAGCTAAATGTATGCCATCGGGTGATCTTCCACATCCACTTCCTGGGCCAGAACAGCCCTGAGGCCAACCTCTGACACATCGGTCTGCACGATGAAAGGCCAGTTGAAGTCTGGGCTGACCAGCTTCAGGGTTTGGAAGGCAACATCTAGCTATTTGGTCGTGTATCCTTTCTGGAGCCTTCTCCTATAGGAGGAGGATTAGTGGTTCTGGTTTCTCAGTGAACCTTGGAATAAACCGGCAGTAATAACCGAGGTTGAGGAAGACTCATATTTGTTTCTTCGTCTGGGGTACTGGCAACTGGGTGACTGCCTCTACCTTTTGGATCTAGGGTCTCACTTGCTGTTTCCCGACTGAGTACCCCAGATACTGTACTTTTTGTCCACCAAAGAAGTATTTATTAGGATTCGCAGTAAGCCCTGTGCTCCGTAGACTGTCCAGTACTGCTTCTACCTGGATAAGATGGGTCCTCCAATCCTTACTGTAGATGACAATTTTGTCTAAGTAAGCTGCCGCATAGTCTCCATGTGGGTTAAGTAGGTGGTCCACAAGGTACTAGAAAGTAGCTGGAGTCCCATAAAGGCCAAACAGCAACACCATGAAGTGGAACAAACCCTAGGGCGTGGAGAAGACAGTTTACTCCATGGCAGTCGAAGTGAAGGGTACATCGAAATGAATTGGGCTTCTCCCAGTCGCTCATTGAATTCGTCTACCCTTGGCAATGGATAGGCCTCTAGTTTGCAGACAGCATTCGCCTTCCATAAATCAATACAAAACCGGATACTCCTATCCAACTTTGGCACCAGCACAACAGGAGATGACCTGTTACTGGTTGACTCCTCGATGACACCCAGTTCCAGCATTTCAGTGACCTCTTTTGCCACAACCTGCTGCCAAGCTTCTATAATCAGATAGGGGCATTGTCGGACTACCACTCACGGCTTGGTAAGAATGTCATGAGCAGCAGTCTGGAGAACACATCTTGATTCTGATATACCAACTGCGATATGGAGAGCTGGTTGCCAAATGGAACTTGCAAGGGCCCGGCCTCTATTGGGACTCTGGCCCAAAGTTGTCTCTTTGGACCAGTGCTGCAGTCTTCAACAAATTAATGTGGAAGATCTTCACCCTGTCCCTCTTGTCCGGTTGGGCCACCTTATAATTGACAGGTCCTGTCTTTTTTACAACTTCATAAGGACCTTGCCACTTGCATAGTAGTTTTCGCTCTGAGAAGGTTAAGAGGACTAAGACTCTATCCCCTGGCTGGAAGGTTCTCTGTACTGCTTTCTGATTGTAGGCTCGGGCTTGACCTGCTTCAGCCTTCTCCAGGAAGAGCTTAGCTGCCTCTCCGGCTTTAAGTAGTCTCTCCTGCATAGTAAGCACATATTCAGCCAGGTTCCTTCCTTGACTGGGTTCCTCTTCCCAAACCACATCTAGGATTCCTCTAGTTTCCTTCCATATAGCAGCTCAAATAGAATCCTGTCAAAATTTGGGGTATCTCCCAGATGGTAAATAGTACATAGGGGAGTAAAGAATCCCAGTTTTCCCCATCTTTGGCCACAAACTTCTTCAGCATCTGCTTGAGATTCTTGTTGAAGCCTTTCACTAGACCATCTGTCTGCGGATGATAAACAGATGTCGCAACGTCTTTACTTTCAACTTGGCACACACTTGCTTCATGATTCTGGACATAAAGGTGGTGCCTTGGACAATCAGTATTTCAGAAGGGATCCCCATTTATAAGTACATAAATACTGCCATACTGGAACAGACCAAAAGTCCATCAAGCCCAGCATCCTGTTTCTAATACTGATCAATCCAGGTCACAAGTACCTGGCAAAATCCCAAAAAAAGTACAATACATTTTATGCTACTTATCCTAGAACTACGGAGTGGATTTTCCCCAAGTCCATTTTAATAATGGTCTATGGATTTTTCCTTTAGGAAGCCATCCAAATCTTTTAAAAACCCCGCTAAGCCAACTGCTTTTACCACATTCTCTGGCAACAAATTCCAGAGTTTAATTACACACTGAGTGAAGAAAACTTTTTCTCAGATTCATTTTAAATTTACTACTTTGTAGCTTCATTGCGTGCCCAATAGTCCTAGTATTTTTGGAAAAAGTAAAGAAGCGATTCACATCTACCCATTCCACTCCACTCAATATTTTATAGACCTCTATCATATCTCCCCTCAGCCATCTTTTCTCCAAGCTGAAGAGCCCCAGCGATTCAGCCTTTCCTCACTGCATTAGCCAAAGAGGTATTTTTCATATTATGCAGGGCAACAGCCTCTGAGTAGCAAGTGGCATAGTCCAAAAAGCGAATGCTACATACCTGTAGAAGGTATTCTCCGAGAACAGCAGGCTGATTGTTCTCACTGATGGGTGACGTCCACGGCAGCCCCTCCAATCGGAAACTTCACTAGCAAAGGCCTTTGCTAGTCCTCGCGCGCTCATGCGCACCGCGCATGCGCGGCCGTCTTCCCGCCCGAACCGGCTCGTGTTCGTCAGTCCCATATGTAGCAAAACAAAGCAAGGGAAGACACAACTCCAAAGGGGAGGCGGGCGGGTTTGTGAGAACAATCAGCTTGCTGTCCTCGGAGAATACCTTCTACAGGTATGTAGCATTCGCTTTCTCCGAGGACAAGCAGGCTGCTTGTTCTCACTGATGGGGTATCCCTAGCCCCCAGGCTCACTCAAAACAACAACCATGGTCAATTGGGCCTCGCAACGGCGAGGACATAATTGAGATTGACATAAAAAATTTACCAACTAACTGAGAGTGCAGCCTGGAACAGAACAAACAGGGCCCTCGGGGGGTGGAGTTGGATCCTAAAGCCCAAACAGGTTCTGAAGAACTGACTGCCCGAACCAACTGTCGCGTCGGGTATCCTGCTGCAGGCAGTAATGAGATGTGAATGTGTGGACAGATGACCACGTCGAAGCTTTGCAAATTTCTTCAATAGAGGCTGACTTCAAGTGGGCTACCGACGCAGCCATGGCTCTAACATTATGAGCCGTGACATGACCCTCAAGAGCCAGCCCCGCCTGGGCGTAAGTGAAGGAAATGCAATCTGCTAGCCAATTGGATATGGTGCGTTTCCCCACAGCCACTCCCCTCCTATTGGGATCAAAAGAAACAAACAATTGGGCGGACTGTCTGTTGGGCTGTGTCCGCTCCAGGTAGAAGGCCAATGCTCTCTTGCAGTCCAATGTGTGCAGCTGACGTTCAGCAGGGCAGGAATGAGGACGGGGAAAGAATGTTGGCAAGACAATTGACTGGTTCAGATGGAACTCCGACACGACCTTTGGCAAGAACTTAGGGTGAGTGCGGAGGACTACTCTGTTATGATGAAATTTGGTGTAAGGGGCCTGGGCTACCAGGGCCTGAAGCTCACTGACTCTACGAGCTGAAGTAACTGCCACCAAGAAAATGACCTTCCAGGTCAAGTACTTCAGATGGCAGGAATTCAGTGGCTCAAAAGGAGGTTTCATCAGCTGGGTGAGGACGACATTGAGATCCCATGACACTGTAGGAGGCTTGACAGGGGGCTTTGACAACAGCAAACCTCTCATGAAGCGAACAACTAAAGCCTGTCCTGAGATCGGCTTACCTTCCACACGGTAATGGTATGCACTAATAGCACTAAGGTGAACCCTTACAGAGTTGGTCTTGAGACCAGACTCAGACAAGTGCAGAAGGTATTCAAGCAGGGTCTGTGTAGGACAAGAGCGAGGATCTAGGGCCTTGCTGTCACACCAGACGGCAAACCTCCTCCATAGAAAGAAGTAACTCCTCTTAGTGGAATCTTTCCTGGAAGCAAGCAAGACGCGGGAGACACCCTCTGACAGATCCAAAGAGGCAAAGTCTACGCTCTAAACATCCAGGCCGTGAGAGCCAGGGACTGGAGGTTGGGATGCAGAAGCGCCCCTTCATCCTGTGTGATGGGGGTCGGAAAACACTCCAATCTCCACGGTTCTTCGGAGGACAACTCCAGAAGAAGAGGGAACCAGATCTGACGCGGCCAAAAGGGAGCAATCAGAATCATGGTGCCTCGATCTTGCTTGAGTTTCAACAAAGTCTTCCCCATCAGAGGTATGGGAGGATAAGCATACAGCAGACCCTCCCCCCAGTCCAGGAGGAAGGCATCCGATGCCAATCTGCCGTGGGCCTGAAGCCTGGAACAGAACTGAGGGACTTTGTGGTTGGCTCGAGATGCGAAGAGGTCTACCAAGGGGGTGCCCCACACCTGGAAGATCTGTCGCACTACCCTGGAATTGAGCGACCACTCGTGAGGTTGCATAATCCTGCTCAACCTGTCGGCCAGACTGTTGTTTACGCCTGCCAGATATGTGGCTTGGAGCACCATGCCGTGACGGCGAGCCCAGAGCCACATGCTGACGGCTTCCTGACACAGGGGGCGAGATCCGGTGCCCCCCTGCTTGTTGACGTAGTACATGGCAACCTGGTTGTCTGTCTGAATTTGGATAATTTGGTGGGACAGCCGATCTCTGAAAGCCTTCAGAGCGTTCCAGATCGCTCGCAACTCCAGAAGATTGATCTGCAGATCGCGTTCCTGGAGGGACCAGCTTCCTTGGGTGTGAAGCCCATCGACATGAGCTCCCCACCCCAGGAGAGACGCATCCGTGGTCAGCACTTTTTGAGGCTGAGGAATTTGGAAGGGACGTCCCAGAGTCAGATTGGACCAAATCGTCCACCAATACAGGGATTCGAGAAAACTCGTGGACAGGTGGATTACGTCTTCTAGATCCCCAGCAGCCTGGAACCACTGGGAAGCTAGGGTCCATTGAGCAGATCTCATGTGAAGGCGGGCCATGGGAGTCACATGGACTGTGGAGGCCATGTGGCCTAGCAATCTCAACATCTGCCGAGCTGTGATCTGCTGGGACGCTCGCACCCGCGAGACGAGGGACAACAAGTTGTTGGCCCTCGTCTCTGGGAGATAGGCGTGAGCCGTCCGAGAATCCAGCAGAGCTCCTATGAATTCGAGTCTCTGCACTGGGAGAAGATGGGACTTTGGATAATTTATCACAAACCCCAGTAGCTCCAGGAGGCAAATAGTCATCTGCATGGACTGCAGGGCTCCTGCCTCGGATGTGTTCTTCACCAGCCAATCGTCGAGATATGGGAACACGTGCACCCCCAGCCTGCGAAGTGCCGCTGCTACTACAGCCAAGCACTTTGTGAACACCCTGGGCGCAGAGGCGAGCCCAAAGGGTAGCACACATTACTGGAAGTGACGTGTGCCCAGCTGAAATCGCAGATACTGTCTGTGAGCTGGCAGTATCGGGATGTGTGTGTAGGCATCCTTCAAGTCCAGAGAGCATAGCCAATCGTTTTCCTGAATCATGGGAAGGAGGGTGCCCAGGGAAAGCATCCTGAACTTTTCTTTGACCAGATATTTGTTCAGGGCCCTTAGGTCTAGGATGGGACGCATCCCCCCTGTTTTCTTTTCCACAAGGAAGTACCTGGAATAGAATCCCAGCCCTTCTTGCCCGGATGGCACGGGCTCCACCGCATTGGCGCTGAGAAGGGCGGAGAGTTCCTCTGCAAGTACCTGCTTGTGCTGGAAGCTGTAAGACTGAGCTCCCGGTGGACAATTTGGAGGTTTTGAGGCCAAATTGAGGGTGTATCCTTGCCGGACTATTTGCAGAACCCACTGATCGGAGGTTATGAGAGGCCACCTTTGGTGAAAAGCTTTCAACCTCCCTCCGACTGGCAGGTCGCCCGGCACTGACACTTGGATGTCGGCTATGCTCTGCTGGAGCCAGTCAAAAGCTCGTCCCTTGCTTTTGCTGGGGAGCCGAGGGGCCTTGCTGAGTCGCACGCTGCTGACGAGAGCGAGCGCGCTGGGGCTTAGCCTGGGCCGCAGGCTGTCGAGAAGGAGGATTGTACCTACGCTTGCCAGAAGAGTAGGGAACAGTCTTCCTTCCCCCGAAAAATCTTCTACCTGTAGAGGTAGAGGCTGAAGGCTGCCGGCGGGAGAACTTGTCGAATGCGGTGTCCCGCTGGTGGAGCTGCTCTACCACCTGTTCGACTTTCTCTCCAAAAATGTTATCCGCACGGCAAGGCGAGTCCGCAATCCGCTGCTGGATTCTATTCTCCAGGTCGGAGGCACGCAGCCATGAGAGCCTGCGCATCACCACACCTTGAGCAGCGGCCCTGGACGCAACATCAAAGGTGTCATACACCCCTCTGGCCAGGAATTTTCTGCACGCCTTCAGCTGCCTGACCACCTCCTGAAAAGGCTTGGCTTGCTCAGGGGGGAGCGCATCAACCAAGCCCGCCAACTGCCGCACATTGTTCCGCATGTGTATGCTCGTATAGAGCTGGTAGGACTGAATTTTGGCCACGAGCATAGAAGAATGGTAGGCCTTCCTCCCAAAGGAGTCTAAGGTTCTAGAGTCCTTGCCCGGGGGTGCCGAAGCATGCTCCCTAGAACTCTTAGCCTTCTTTAGGGCCAGATCCACAACTCCAGAATCATGAGGCAACTGAGTGCACATCAGATCTGGGTCCCCATGGATCCGGTACTGGGACTCGATCTTCTTGGGAATGTGGGGATTAGTTAAAGGCTTGGTCCAGTTCGCCAGCAATGTCTTTTTTAGGACATGGTGCATGGGTACAGTGGACGCTTCCTTAGGTGGAGAAGGATAGTCCAGGAGCTCAAACATTTCAGCCCTGGGCTCGTCCTCCACAACCACCGGGAAGGGGATGGCCGTAGACATCTCCCGGACAAAGGAAGCAAAAGACAGACTCTCGGGAGGAGAAAGCTGTCTCTCAGGAGAGGGAGTGGGATCGGAAGGAAGACCCTCAGACTCCTCGTAAGAGAAATATCTGGGATCTTCTTCCTCTTCCCACGAGGCCTCACCCTCGGTGTCAGACACAAGTTCACGGACCTGTGTCTGCAACCGTGCCCGACTCGACTCTGTGGAGCCACGTCCACGATGGGGGCGTCGAGAGGTAGACTTCCTCGCCCGCATCGGCGAAGCTCCCTCCGCCGACGTAGTCGGGGAGCCTTCCTGGGAGGTGACGGCAGCCGGTACCGCACGCGGCACCTACGCCGGAGACCTCACCTCGGGCGATGGGC
The DNA here is from genome assembly GCF_901765095.1 of Microcaecilia unicolor. NCBI lineage: Eukaryota > Metazoa > Chordata > Amphibia > Gymnophiona > Siphonopidae > Microcaecilia > Microcaecilia unicolor. The sequence continues at coordinate 92,717,660 of NC_044036.1, read as the reverse complement.
CAGCCGGCGCCACGCTCGACGGTACCGGAGGCGCAAGCACCGCCGGTACCGGAGGGGTAGGGCGCAACAGCTCTCCCAGAATCTCTGGGAGAACGGCCCGGAGGCTCTCGTTCAGAGCGGCTGCAGAGAAAGGCATGGAGGTCGATGCAGGCGTCGACGTCAGAACCTGTTCCGGGCGTGGAGGCTGTTCCGGGCTGTCCAGAGTGGAGCGCATCGACACCTCCTGAACAGAGGGTGAGCGGTCCTCTCGGTGCCGATGCCTGGTGGGTGCCGACTTCCTCGGCGACCCAGAGCTCTCGGTGCCAACTCGGGAAGGAGACCGATGACGATGCTTCTTCGATTTCTTGGAACGAAGCATGTCACCGGAGCTTCCCGGCACCGACGAGGAGGACGTAGAATCCAGTCGTCGCTTCCTCGGGGCCGAGGCCGAAGGAGGTCGGTCTCGGGGGGGCTGTACTGCAGGAGCCCTCAGGGTAGGGGGAGACCCACCCGAAGGCTCACCGCCACCAGCAGGGGAATGGACAGCCCTCACCTGCACTCCAGACGAAGCACCACCGTCCGACGACATCAGCAGACGAGGTCCCGGTACCACCGACGTCGATGCAGCTATCCGATGTCTCGGTGCCGATGCAGAGGGCCGATGCCTCGATGCACTCGATGCACTGGCGGCCGAGGATGAAGCTCTGGACGCTGAAGACGTCAATGCACTCGATACCCCCGGTGCCGATGCCGACGAAGAGCCCGAGAACAAAACGTTCCACTGGGCCAATCTCGCTACCTGAGTCCGCTTTTGCAAAAGGGAACACAGACTACAGGCCTGCGGGCGGTGCCCAGCCCCCAAGCACTGAAGACACGACGCGTGCCTGTCAGTGAGCGAGATGACCCGGGCGCACTGGGTGCACTTCTTGAAGCCGCTGGTAGACTTCGATGTCATGGGCGGAAAAATCACGCCGGCGAGATCAAAAGTCGAAATGGCGGAAAAGGCACCGAAAAAACAAGGGGAAGAAAACTCCGACCCGAGGCCTAAAAGCAGCCTACCCCGACGACGAAAGAAAACTTACCGGGGCGAAAGCTGAAAATAGCGGGAGAAGAAAAGACCAAGAGTCTTTTCCCACACAGAATAGATTAGAATTTTTCTTTTTCTTTTACGAAAAACACACGAACGAACGCGCGAGGTCGACTTTGCGGGGCCCGACACAGCGAAACACGACCGTACCGAGCGCGGACAAAAGAAGACTGATGAACACAAGCCGGTTCGGGCGGGAAGACGGCCGCGCATGCGCGGTGCGCATGAGCGCGCGAGGACTAGCAAAGGCCTTTGCTAGTGAAGTTTCCGATTGGAGGGGCTGCCGTGGACGTCACGTATCTGGGCACGTATCATTCACACCCGGCCACTTACCACTTGGCACAGGAACTCACAATCTGGACAATGATTCTGTGGCTGCCTCGAAATGATGTTGAGAGTGGTACCATATGTGTCAATGTCATCAACAAACTGCAAATTGCCAGCATCGAGAATCTCTGCACAGGCACAGAAGAAACTTCAGGAAGAATCTGAGCTGGATTCGCAGTTGGTACAAGCGCCCTTGATGCCCAGGTGGCTTGCAACGGCACAATCTGCACCAGCTCCTACCTTAGCATGGTTCGGAATGGTCACTGAAGGACAGCATTTGCAAGGTAAAAATCAAAAGAGAGACAGCCTGAGAAGGTGTCGGAGCTAGACTGGTAGTGGGGACCTGGCTGATGGGAGACTTGCACCAGGCACCTCTTGCAAAGAGGGAGAGCACTCTTCCTAATGCTGGAACTTCTTGGGTACCAGCAATGTTGATGTCCTGGCACTCATAGCACAGTGCATTGGAGGAGGACTGATGCTTATGCTTCTTGGGCTTCCCCAAACGCACAGCATCACGGTCCCAACAAGAATGACGTCAAACACGTAGGTGCTCTCAGTGTCGGTTCCAATGTCGACAGGTACTGGGGCCTACTCACAGAACCTGATGTCAAGAGATGTGGAAACTTCCTTCAAGCTAGTGCACTCCCAGTGTATGCTGAAGTCCTGGCAGCCATCGAGGTCGAGGCATCCAGTGCCAATGTCGATATATCGGCCTTTGAAGAGCCAAAAATCTTCTATTGAACCTGTCACGCCTTCTGTGTCCTTAGCTGCATTTGCAAGCAGAGAGAAAAAGAATTAGGCTTATGGTCAGGTCCAAGGCACCCGATGTACCAGTTGTACGAGTCAGTCATCGAAATCACTCGATTACACTGGGTGCACCTTTTGAAGCTGCTGGGGGGGGGGGGGGGGGGGGGAGTCTTCGTGGACATTGAGAAAAGGATCAGCCAAATTAAACTCCTCAATTTTGAACTGGAAAAAAGGGGAGGTGTTCAAATAAAGGTCGGGGCTCTGGCCTAAAAGGGCCTAGCAACAAGAAAAAATAAGGGAAAATTTAAGGGCCAAAAAACTAAAAGAAATTAAAAGTGTAAATGAAGAATGGGTAAATGAAAAGAAAAAAATGAAAGCACAAAATACGCACTTGAGGAGAACATGAAGATGTGTCCTCCCTGCTCTGAAGAAATGAAGACTGAGGGACCCATGCTCATGTGTCAGACGGGAAGGCACCAGTGCATGCACAGTGGGATGCTATTCCAAAGTTCTCTGTTAATAGCGCTAGTCATCATCCACACTGGGCTCTGTCGGATGACATCACCAAGCTGTGAGAATACAAAGCCCTATTTGTCCTCAGAGGCACATCTATACAGAAAGGAACTGCATGATAGCACATCAAATTCATTGGACATTAACATTACAACATTGCTAGCATTGGGATCATAATCCTAAAAGAACTATGAAGAATGAAAAAAAAAAAAGATGAGATGATATACCGCCTTTCTGTGGTTACAATCAAAGTGGTTTACATTTATTTATTTATTTATAACAATTGTATCCCACATTTTCCCACCTATCTGCAGGCTCAATGTGGCTTACATAGTTCCGTAAGTGGTGATTACCAGTTCCGGATAGGAGAAATACATATTTGAGGTAGAGGGACAGATTAAGTTAGGTTACAGGAGGAAAGTTCGTCCTATGATAAGAACTAAAGGTAATAGGTTAAATTTCATTCATGACAAAAATAGCTTGAACAATTAGGATCATTAGACTGGAAATCAAGATAATTAGCAAAAAAACAATTGAGATATAGAAAATACATGTTATATAGTTGTGTTTTGTTAATCTGCATTTAGGATAAGTTGTTATTGTAGGCTTTCTTAAATAAATAAGTTTTCAAAAGTTTACGGAAGGTCACTGTGTCGTGTGTTACTTTTATGGACTTAGGCAATGCATTCCAAATTTGCGTGCACATGTAGGAGAAACTAGATGCATATGTTAATTTATATTTCAGTCTCTTACAGCTTGGGTAGTGGAGATTCAGGAAAGTTCATGATGAGCTGGTAGAATTCCTGGTTGGCAGGTCGATGAGGTCTTACATATATCCTGGAGCCTCACCGTGTATGATCTTATGAACCAGGGTGAAAACCTTAAAAGCAATACGTTATTTTAAAGGGAGCCAGTGAAGTTTTTCTCGTAAGGGACTGGCACTTTCATATTTCATTTTGCCAAATATGAGTCTGGCTGCCGTGTTCTGTGCAGTTTGAAGTTTTTTGATAATTTGTTCTTTGCACCCAGCATAGATGGCATTGCAGTAGATTAGCTGGCATAATACTAATGATAGCACTAGTCTGCAAAACGCTTCTCTTGGGAAGAAAGGCTTAATTCTTTTGAGTTTCAACATGGAATGAAACATTTTCTTTGTTGTGATTTTCGCATGGTTCTCTAATGTAATGTTATATACAGATACTTATTTTGCACCTGGGGCAATGGAGGGTTAAGTGTCTTACCCAGAGTCACAAGGAGCTGCATTTGGAATTGAACCCAGTTCCCCAGGATCAAGGTCCGCTGCACTAACCACTAGGCTACTCCTCCAATTAAGCGAATGCTACATACCTGTAGAAGGTATTCTCCGAGGACAGCAGGCTGATTGTTCTCACTGATGGGTGACGTCCACGGAACCCCCTCCAACCGGAATCTTCACTAGAAAAGACGTTTGCTAGCCCTCGCGCGCCTATGCGCACCGCGCATGCGCGACTGTCTTCCCGCCCAAACCGGCTCGTGTTCGTCAGTCCCATATGTAGCAACACAAAGACAAGGGAAGATACAACTCCAAAGGGGAGGCGGGCGGATTTGTGAGAACAATCAGCCTGCTGTCCTCGGAGAAAGCGAATGCTACATACCTGTAGAAGGTATTCTCCGAGGACAGCAGGCTGATTGTTCTCACTGATGGGTTGACGTCCTCGGCAGCCCCCTCCATCGGAAAGTTTACTAGCAAAGGCCTTTGCTAGTCCTCGCGCGCCCATGCGCACCGCGCATGCGCGGCCGTCTTCCCGCCCGAAACCGGCTCGAGCCGGCCAGTCCAGTATGTAGCAAGACAATACACTTCAAGGGAAGACTCAACTCCAAAGGGGAGGCGGGCGGGTTTGTGAGAACAATCAGCCTGCTGTCCTCGGAGAATACCTTCTACAGGTATGTAGCATTCGCTTTCTCCGAGGACAAGCAGGCTGCTTGTTCTCACTGATGGGGTATCCCTAGCCCCCAGGCTCACTCAAAACAACAACCATGGTCAATTGGGCCTCGCAACGGCGAGGACATTAATGAGATTGACCTAAAAAATTTACCAACTAACTGAGAGTGCAGCCTGGAACAGAACAAACAGGGCCCTCGGGGGATGGAGTTGGATCCTAAAGCCCAAACAGGTTCTGAAGAACTGACTGCCCGAACCGACTGTCGCGTCGGGTGTCCTGCTGCAGGCAGTAATGAGATGTGAATGTGTGGACAGATGACCACGTCGCAGCTTTGCAAATTTCTTCAATGGAGGCTGACTTCAAGTGGGCTACCGACGCAGCCATGGCTCTAACATTATGAGCCGTGACATGACCCTCAAGAGCCAGCCCCGCCTGGGCGTAAGTGAAGGAAATGCAATCTGCTAGCCAATTGGATATGGTGCGTTTCCCTACAGCCACTCCCCTCCTATTGGGGTCAAAAGAAACAAACAATTGGGCGGACTGTCTGGTGGGCTGTGTCCGCTCCAGGTAGAAGGCCAATGCTCTCTTGCAGTCCAATGTGTGCAGCTGACGTTCAGCAGGGCAGGAATGAGGACGGGGAAAAAATGTTGGCAAGACAATTCACTGGTTCAGATGGAACTCCGACACAACCTTTGGCAGGAACTCAGGGTGAGTGCGGAGGACTACTCTGTTATGATGAAATTTGGTGTACGGGGCCTGGGCTACCAGGGCCTGAAGCTCACTGACTCTACGAGCTGAAGTAACTGCCACCAAGAAAATGACCTTCCAGGTCAAGTACTTCAGATGGCAGGAATTCAGTGGCTCAAAAGGAGGTTTCATCAGCTGGGTGAGAACGACATTGAGATCCCATGACACTGTAGGAGGCTTGACAGGGGGCTTTGACAAAAGCAAACCTCTCATGAAGCGAACAACTAAAGGCTGTCCTGAGATCGGCTTACCTTCCACACGGTAATGGTATGCACTGATTGCACTAAGGTGAACCCTTACAGAGTTGGTCTTGAGACCAGACTCAGACAAGTGCAGAAGGTATTCAAGCAGGGTCTGTGTAGGACAAGAGCGAGGATCTAGGGCCTTGCTGTCACACCAGACGGCAAACCTCCTCCAATGGAAGAAGTAACTTCTCTTAGTGGAGTCTTTCCTGGAAGCAAGCAAGATGCGGGAGACACCCTCTGACAGACCCAAAGAGGCAAAGTCTACGCCCTCAACATCCAGGCCGTGAGAGCCAGAGACTGGAGGTTGGGATGCAGAAGCGCCCCCTCGTCCTGTGTGATGAGGGTCGGAAAACACTCCAATCTCCACGGTTCTTCGGAGGATAACTCCAGAAGAAGGGGGAACCAGATCTGACGCGGCCAAAAAGGAGCAATCAGAATCATGGTGCCTCGGTCTTGCTTGAGTTTCAACAAAGTCTTCCCCACCAGAGGGATGGGAGGATAAGCATACAGCAGGCCCTCCCCCCAATCCAGGAGGAAGGCATCCGATGCTAGTCTGCCGGAGGCCTGAAGCCTGGAACAGAACTGAGGGACTTTGTGGTTCGCTCGAGATGCGAAGAGATCCACCAAGGGGGTGCCCCACGCTTGGAAGATCTGGCGCACCACTCGGGAGTTGAGCGACCACTCGTGAGGTTGCATAATCCTGCTCAGTCTGTCGGCCAGACTGTTGTTTACGCCAGCCAGATATGTGGCTTGGAGCACCATGCCGTGACGGCGAGCCCAGAGCCACATGCTGACGGCTTCCTGACACAGGGGGCGAGATCCGGTGCCCCCCTGCTTGTTGACATAGTACATGGCAACCTGGTTGTCTGTCTGAATTTGGATAATTTGGTGGGACAGCCGATCTCTGAAAGCCTTCAGAGCGTTCCAGATCGCTCGCAACTCCAGAAGATTGATCTGTAGATCGCGTTCTTGGAGGGACCAACTTCCTTGGGTGTGAAGCCCATCGACATGAGCTCCCCATCCCAGGAGAGACGCATCCGTGGTCAGCACTTTTTGTGGCTGAGGAATTTGGAAGGGACGTCCCAGAGTCAAATTGGAGAAAATCGTCCACCAATACAGGGATTTGAGAAAACTCGTGGACAGGTGGATCACGTCCTCTAGACCCCCAGCGGCCTGATACCACTGGGAGGCTAGGGTCCATTGAGCAGATCTCATGTGAAGGCGGGCCATGGGAGTCACATGAACTGTGGAGGCCATATGGCCCAGCAATCTCAACATCTGCCGAGCTGTGATCTGCTGGGACGCACGCACCCGCGAGACGAGGGACAAGTTGTTGGCTCTCGCCTCTGGGAGATAGGCGCGAGCCGTCCGAGAATCCAGCAGGGCTCCTATGAATTCGAGTTTCTGCACTGGGAGAAGATGGGACTTTGGGTAATTTATCACAAACCCCAGTAGCTCCAGGAGGCGAATAGTCATCTGCATGGACTGCAGGGCTCCTGCCTCGGATGTGTTCTTCACCAGCCAATCGTCGAGATATGGGAACACGTGCACCCCCAGCCTGCGAAGTGCCGCTGCTACCACAGCTAGGCACTCTGTGAACACCCTGGGCGCAGAGGCGAGCCCAAAGGGTAGCACACAGTACTGGAAGTGGCGTGTGCCCAACTGAAATCGCAGATACTGTCTGTGAGCTGGCAGTATCGGGATGTGTGTGTAGGCATCCTTCAAGTCCAGAGAGCATAGCCAATCGTTTTGCTGAATCATGGGGAGAAGGGTGCCCAGGGAAAGCATCCTCAACTTTTCTTTTACGAGATATTTGTTCAGGGCCCTTAGGTCTAGGATGGGACGCATCCCCCCTGTTTTCTTTTCCACAAGGAAGTACCTGGAATAGAATCCCAGCCCTTCTTGCCCGGATGGCACGGGCTCGACCGCATTGGCGCTGAGAAGGGCGGAGAGTTCCTCTACAAGTACCTGCTTGTGTTGGAAGCTGTAAGACTGAGCCCCCGGTGGACAATTTGGAGGTTTTGATGCCAAATTGAGGGTGTATCCTTGCCGGACTATTTGGAGAACCCACTGATCGGAGGTTATGAGAGGCCACCTTTGGTGAAAAGCTTTCAACCTCCCCCACTTGGATGTCGGCTATGCTCTGCTGGAGCCAGTCAAAAGCTCGCCCCTTGCTTTTGCTGGGGAGCCGCGGGGCCTTGCTGAGGCGCACGCTGCTGACGAGAGCGAGCGCGCTGGGGCTTAGCCTGGGCCGCAGGCTGTCGGGAAGGAGGATTGTACCTACGCTTACCAGAAGCATAGGGACCAGTCTTCCTTCCCCCGAAAAATCTTCTACCTGTAGAGGTAGAGGCTGAAGGCTGCCGGCGGGAGAACTTGTCGAATGCGGTGTCCCGCTGGTGGAGAGACTCTACCACCTGCTCGACTTTTTCTCCAAAAATGTTGTCCGCACGGCAAGGCGAGTCCGCAATCCGCTGCTGGAGTCTATTCTCCAGGTCGGCGGCACACAGCCATGAGAGCCTGCGCATCACCACACCTTGAGCAGCGGCCCTGGACGCAACATCAAAAGTGTCATAAACTCCTCTGGCCAGGAATTTTCTTCACGCCTTCAGCTGCCTGACCACCTCCTGAAAAGGCTTGGCTTGCTCAGGGGGAAGAGCATCAACCAAGCCCGCCAACTGCCGCACATTGTTCCGCATGTGTATGCTCGTGTAGAGCTGGTAAGACTGGATCTTGGCCACGAGCATAGAAGAATGGTAGGCCTTCCTCCCAAAGGAGTCTAAGGTTCTAGGGTCTTTGCCCGGGGGCGCCGAAGCATGCTCCCTAGAACTCTTAGCCTTCTTTAGGGCCAGATCCACAACTCCAGAGTCATGAGGCAACTGAGTGCGCATCAGCTCTGGGTCCCCATGGATCCGGTACTGGGACTCAATCTTCTTGGGAATGTGGGGATTACTTAGTGGTTTGGTCCAGTTCGCAAGCAATGTCTTTTTCAGGACATGGTGCAAGGGAACAGTGGACGCTTCCTTAGGTGGAGAAGGTTAGTCCAGGAGCTCAAACATTTCAGCCCTGGGCTCGTCCTCCACAACCACCGGGAAGGGGATGGCCGTAGACATCTCCTGGACAAAGGCCAAGAAAGACAGACTCTCGGGAGGAGAAAGCTGCCTTTCAGGGGAGGGAGTGGGGTCAGAAGGAAGGCCATCAGACTCCTCGTCAGAGAAATATCTGATGTCCTCCTCCGCCTCCCACGAAGCCTCATCATCGGTATCAGACACAAGTTCACGAACCTGCATCTGAAGCCGCGCCCGTTCTGACTCTGTGGAAACACGGCCACGGTGGGAGCGTCGAGAGGTGGACCCCCTGGCCGGCAGCGGCGAAGTTCCCTCCCCCGACGTTGTCGGGGAGTCCACCTGGGAGGCAGCCGGAGCCGGTACCGCAAGCAGTACCGGTACCGGGGACCTCACCCCAGGCAAAGGGCCAGCCGTCGCCTAACTCGACGGCACCAGTGGCGCAAGCACCCCCGGTACTGGAGGAGAAGGGCGTAACAGCTCTTCCAGGATGCCTGGAAGAACAGCTGTGGAGAAAGACTGAGAAGCCGGTGCAGGCGTCGAGGTCAAAATCTGTTCCGGGCGCGGAGGCGGTACCGGACTGTCCGGGGTAGAGCGCACCGACACCTCCTGGATGGAGGGTGAGCGGTCCTCCCGGTGCCGATGCCTGCTGGGTGCCAACTCCCTCGCCGACCCAGAGCTCCCGGTACAAAGTCGGGAAGGTGACCGGTGACGATGCTTCTTCGACTTCTTCGAGCGAAGCATATCACCGGAGCTCCCCGGTACCTATGAGGAGGATGTTGAATCCAGACATCGCTTCCTCGGGGCCGGGGCCGAAGAAGGTCGATCCCGGGGGGGCTGTACCGCGGGAGCCCTCAGGGCAGGAGGAGGCCTACCCGAAGGCTCACCGCCACCAGCAGGGGAATGGACAGCCCTCACCTGCACTCCAGACGAAGCACCACCGTCCGACGACATCAGCACCAGCGGGGGTCCCGGTACCACCGACGCCCTCTTCCGAAGTCTCGGTACCAACGATGCAGGAGGAATACGCCTAGATGCTGTCGACACCGATGCACTTCCCTTAAACTTCGGTGCTGCCGACGCCGATGCACTCAACGAATCCCGAGATGCTGCTGCCATCTAAGCACCGGAGAACAGAATGTTCCACTGGGCTAATCTCGCTACCTGAGTCCTCTTTTGCAAAAGAGCACAAAGACTACAGGCCTGCGAGCGGTGCCCAGCCCCCAGAAACTGAAGACACGAAGCGTGCCTATCAGTGAACGAGATTATCCGGGCGCACTGGGTGCACTTTTTGAAGCCGCTGGAAGGCTTCGATGTCATGGGCGGAAAAATCGCGCAGGCGAAATCAAAATTCGCGATGATGACAGTAGGCACCGAAAAAAAAAAAGGGAGAAAAACCCGTACGGGCGGCCAACAAGGCCGCTCCCGAAAGCGAAAGGATACATACGCTGGGAAAAAACTAGAAATACAGGAAAAAAGGGAATCCTCTTTTTTTTTAAAAACAAACACAGAGACAAAAGTAGAAAAAACTGCGAAAGACGCGCGAGGTCTTCTGAGGGGCACGAAACGGCGGCAAAACACAACCATCTCGAGCGCGGACAAAAGAAGACTGACGAACACGAGCCGGTTCGGGCGGGAAGACGGTCACGCATGCGCGGTGCGCATGGGCGCGCGAGGGCTAGCAAACGTCTTTGCTAGTGAAGATTCCGGTTGGAGGGGGTGCCTTGGACGTCACCCATCAGTGAGAACAAGCAGCCTGCTTGTCCTCGGAGAACATAGGGCATCCCCAATCCAAACGATAAGGAAGCTGGACAATGTGATACAAGAGAACACCACCCAGGATTGACTATTAAAGATTATTAAATCCATAATAATTTGATAAAGACTAAATAAGGGAACACATACACACAGAATTCACATTTCTGTCAATACAGAAAACCAGCGCTCCAGTTTTGTATGAGCTTAGGTGCTAATTTGAACAGAACAGCAAGCGTGCATTAAGTAGAGTGTTCAAGAATGGAGACCAATTGCAATCATACTCTCATTGTGGACACTCATTGCAGGTCAGTGGAATGATTAACTCTGGAAAAGAGCTAGAGCATGGCTACACTACAGAGGTAAGCTGGTCATCCTGTAGGTCTTTCCCTTGAAAAATCTAGATAAATAACTGTAGAAGGTGTTATCCGAAGACAGCAGGCTTCTTATTCTCACAAGTGGGTAGACACCGTCCCGCGTCACCCGGCCCGGCAAGTTTGCCATAGAAAAAACTAGAGTTTATAGGAGCGCGAGCCGCGCTCCAGCGCATATGCCTTCCCCCCCCCCCCCCCCACCCGCCGTGAGAACACATCAGCTGTAGTTTAATACAAAATGAAAAAAATAATAATAATAAAAACATGTAAATAGACAACTCCAAGGGGAGGTGGGCAGGATTGTGAGAATAAGAAGCCTGCTGTCCTCAGAGAATACCTGCTACAGGTAAGTACCTTCTCTTTCTCCAAGGACAAGCAGGATTGCTTATTCTCACAAGTGGGGAATCCCTCGCATCCAGGCTCACCCAAAACATCAAACATTGGTCAATTGGGCCTCGCAACGGCGAGGACTGAACGCAAATTAATCTGAAATTATATACAAACTAGATGACAGTATAGCCTGAAGCAGAATAAAATGGGCCTAGGAGGGTGGAGTTGGATTCTAGACCCCAAAAAGATTCTGCAACATTGACTTCCCAAATCGACTATTGCGTCGGGGTGTCCTGCTCAAGGTAGTAGTGAGATATGAATATGTGGACTGAAGACCACGTTGCAGCCCTGCAAATCTCTTCAATGGAAGCTGACTTCAAGTGGGCTACCGATGCAACCATGGCTCTGACATTATGAACCATGACACGACCCTGGAAATGCAATCTACCAGTCAATCGGATATAGCACGTTTCCCGATGGCGACCCCCATCCTATGGGGATCAAAAGAAACAAAAAGCTAGGCAGACTGTCTGAAAGGCTTTGTCCGCTCCATATAAAAGGCCAATGCTCTCTTGCAGTCCAAGGTGTGCAATTTGCTTTTGCAAGGATGGGCATGAGGTCGGGGAAAGAATGCAGACAAAACAATCAACTAGTCCAATTGGAACTTCAACACCACCTTCAGCAGAAAACTTAGGGTGCATGCGGAGGACTACTCTTTTGTGATGAAACTTAGTATAAGGTGCATCCACTACTACAGCTTGAAGTTCACTGACCCTAAGAGCTAAAGTAACAGCTACCAAGAAAACAACCTTCCAGGTCATGGCAGGAATTCATTGGCTCAAAAGGAGCTTTCATCAGCTGGGTTGAGAACAACTTTGAGATCCCATGACACTGGTGGAGGTCTGATAGGGGGTTTTATGAAAAAAAAAAAAAAAACCTCTCATGAAGCGAACAACTAGAGGCTGTCCAGAGATAGGCTTACCTTCTACAAGCTGATAAGCACTAATTGCACTAAGATAAACCCTTACAGAGTTGGTCCTGAGACCAGACTCTGCTAAGTGTAGAAGGTATTCAAGCAGGGTCTGCATAGGACAAGAAAAGGGATCTATAGCCTTGCTGTAACACCAGACGGCAAACCTCCTCCATTTAAAAGAATAACACCTCTTAGTGCAATTTTTACTGGAAGCCAGTAAGACTCGGGAGACACCCTCCGAAAGATCCAAGGAAGCAAATTCTAAGCTCTCAACATCCAAGCTGTGAGAGCCAGAGACTGGAGGTTGGGATGTAGAACTGACCCCTCGTTCTGAGGGTCAGAAAAACCTCCAATCTACATGGTTCTTCGGAGGTCAATTCCAGAAGAAGAGGAAACCATGGTTCCGCAGCCTTGCTTGAGTTTCAATAAAGTTTTTCCCACTAGACGTATTGGAGGATACGCATACAGAAGACATCTGGGGTACTTGATAACAAACCCTAGTAGTTCTCGCACCCAAATAGTCATCCACATGGACTCCTGAGCACCGTCCTCAGAGGTGCTGTTCACCAGCCTATTGTCCAGAAAAGGGAACACAAACTCCCGGTCTGTGTAGCAATGCTGTGACTACTGCTAGACACTTGGTAAAGACCCTGGGAGCTGACGTGAGGCCAAAAGGCAACATGCGGTACTGATGTGTTCCCAGCCGAAATCGAAGGTATTTCCGGTGGGTTGGAAGTATCGGGATGTGTGTATATGCATACTTTAAGTCCAGAGAGCATAGCCAATCGTTTCCTGAGTCATGGGAAAAAGGGTGACCAGGGAAACCATCCTGAACTTATCTCGGACTAGGAATTTGTTCAGAGTCCTGTCTTTTTCTGCACAAGAAAGTACCTGGAATAGAATCCCTGCCCTTCTTCCCCTGGTGGAACGGGTTCGACTGCATTGGCCTTGAGAAGGGCGGAGAGTTCCTCTGCAAGTACCTGCCTGTGTGGGAGCTGTACGAATGAGCTCCCGGTGGGCAATTTGGAGGTTTGGATTCCAGACTGAGTGTGTATCCTAACCGGACTATTTGAAGAGGTTATGAGAGGACACCTTTGGTGAAAAAAAACATTAACCTCCCCACAACCGGCAAGCTATCAGAGACGGACACTTTGACCGCGGCTATGCTCTGCTGGAGCCAGTCAAAAGCTCGCCCCTTGCTTTTGATGGGGAGAAGCAGGGGCCTTAGGTGCACGCTGTTGACGAGAATGAGCTCGCTGGGGCTGAGCCTGAGCACGCTGGCAAGCCACAGGAGCGTACCTATGCCTACAATAGTAATAGGGAGCACTCCGTGACTTGTCAAAATACCTCCTGGATAAGGAGGCAGATGCAGAAGTCACCCAGCAGGAGAGAGAAGAGATAGTATCTGCATGCTTCTTGATTTAGTCAGTGACCTCCTCAACCTTCTCTCCAAAAAGATTGTTTCCTTCCCCCCCCCCCCCCCCCCCCCCAGGCAAGGGGCATCCGCTAACCTCTGCTGAACAGCATGTTCCAGGTCAGAGACATGCAGCCATGAGAGTCTGCACATCACTATACCTTGGGCAGAGATCCCTGAGTATCTGCATACTTCTTGATTTAGTCGGTGACCTCCTCAACCTTTTCTCCAAAAAGATTGTTTCCTTCCCTTCTCCCCCCCCCCCCCCCCCAGGCAAGGGGCATCCGCCAACCTCTGCTGAACAGCATGTTCCAGGTCAGAGACATGCAGCCATGAGAGTCTGCACATCACTATACCTTGGGCAGAGATCCCTGATGCCACGTCATAAGTGCCCCTGGCCAAGAACTTAAGACACGCCTTCTGCTGCTTGACCAACTGATGAAATGGCTCGGCCTGCTCCGGAGAAAGTGCATCGACCAAGTCTGACAACTGCCTCACCGAGTTCTGCAAGTACACGCTCGTGAAGATCTGATATGTCTGGATACGGGCGATGAGCATAGATGCCTGATACATCTTTCTCCCAAAAGAGCTCAGGGTTCTAGCTTCTCTGTCTGGGGGAACCAAAGCACAGTCCCTAGTACTCCTGGCTCTCTTGAGAGCGGAGTCCACCACCATGGAATCATGAGGTAAATGGGACCTCACAACCCAGGTTCACTATGGATCCTATAGAGGGTGTCAATTTCTTTTTTGGGGGGGGGGGGGACCACAGGAACAGACAGAGGAGACACACAGTTCTGTACAAGGACTGCCTCTAGTACCTCGTGGAGAGGAGCAGTCACTGCCTCCTTAGGAGGGGAGATGTAGTCCAGGAACTCGAGCATCTTGACCCTGGGCTCATCCTCCACTTCTACGGGGAATGGAATCAGTCATTTCCCATACAAGAGGTGTGAAAGACAGGCTCTCAGGTGGAAACAACCTCCTCTCAGGTGGAGGAGATGGCTCAGAAGGAATCCCATAGGACCTCTTCTGTCTCCCATGAGTGCTCCTAAGGGATGTCCAAGACCAGGCCCGCCTCAATGCCAAGGACCCATGTCCTTGAGAGTAGCATCGAGAAACTGGCTCCCATCTTGACTCCGGTGAAACGTCTTCCACTGATGTCGAGGGAATGCTGGCCTGGGTGGCTATCGACACTGGTGCCGCACCACAGGCTGAGGGCCAGACAGGGCTGCAGCAGGAGGTATGATAGGTGCAAGCACCCCGATACTGATGCACATCTCTGCATAAGGCCACCCAGAATTTCAGGGAGCAAGGCCCGAATGCGCTTATCAAGGGCTGCCATTGGAAAAGACTGGCATCGTCTGAGGAATAGGCTGCAGAATCGCTACGGCTGATGCACGAGCAGGATCTTGGCTGCTCGTAGACACAGGTGTCAGCACCTCCTGGATAGAGGAGGAGCGGACCTCCCAGCGTCAATGCTTCTCGGCTGCCGAATCCCTCGGTGTCCTAGAGCTCCCGGAACCATGTATCGAGGGAGATCAGTGACAGTGCTTCTTGGCCCGATGCACATCACCCATGCTCCTCTGTGCCAACAAGGACGTCAAACCTCCTGTCGCCTTGGGGTTGGGTTCGACAATGGACGGTCCCGTGGGGGGGGGGGGGGGGGGGCTGCATAGCAGAAGGCCTTGAGGCAGGTGGAGACCCACTCGATGCCTCACTACTCCCAGTGTCACAGGGTCTTGAAGCAGCCATCTCTATCTGGACTCCTGATGTCTGTGCAATGCTCGATGTTGATGCCAACATCGAGGAACCAGACTGGTTTCCAAAAATCTTTGCATGTTGAGCCTCTCGGGAAACCTGAGTCCTCTTTTCATTCGAAGGCAGAGGACACAGTTGGCAGAGCTATGGTCGGGCCATAGGCACTGAAGACACCAAGAATGGGTGTCCTTCCCCGAGATGGTCCGGTTGAACCAAGTACAATGCTTGAAGCCACTGGGAGTCTTCGTGGACATGGAAGGAAAAAATGTACCGGCCAAATCAAAAAACGCGATGGTGCCTAAAAAGGGGGGAAAAGGCACAAAAGAAAGAAACCCGACTGGGCAGACCTGAAAATGGCCTAAGTCGAAAAATAAAGGAAACTTATTTCCAGGGCAAAAGCTAAAACATAAGAGACTTTTTTTTTTTTTAAGGCAAAAGAGAGCAGGGGTAAAAAAAAACTGCCGAAAGGCACTCAAAACAAAGAAACATCCTAACCGGGCATGTGAAGTGCCACTACAAAAAGCAGCTGCTCCTCATGCGGAAAAAGCAAACCTAAGGCAGGCGCATTTGCGTGGTGGGCAGGAAGGCACTCGCAGCTCACGCTCCTAAAAGCTCTAATTTGACGGGCAGGGCGATGCGGGACGGTGTCTACCCACTTGTGAGAATAAGCAAGCCTGCTTGTCCTCAGAGAACCTATTTGACTAGTTCCAATCATTAAGTTATCTAGGATGATGTGTGTTAGAAATTCTACCAGGACTATAAATGTCAGTCCCAAACAATTATTCTTGTGAGTTGTGTGGAGAGAGAAGATCCTCATGCAGCAAGAAATGCAGTCCGAGATCATAAAAATGTGGCAGACAGATCTAGAAATATTTCCTACCATTTTGGGTTCCACAGGCTTTATTAAAAGGAATTTTCAAAAACACCTGAATAAGTCATCTAAACATGTTACAGCTTATAAATTCCAGGAAGACGCTCTCTTGACATGATGGAAGTACTCTGGTGAGCATTAACAGTAAATCTGAGACTGAGATCATACTCCATATACCCTGGCTTAGGAGTGAGATCAATTACCATCATGGTATAAGCAAAATTATCCCATTTTGAGACACTGCCCCCAGGAGTGTACTCAGACAAGTCTTGGAGGCCAGTCCGGATAACCAATGACTAAACCACCGCAGCCACATTCCTGACAAAGATATGGATAAGCTTGTAAAGAGCATTGGCCAAAAACATATTCCCTGATTCCAAATGTGCTGCCTCTGACCTTTCACAAGGCTGCTAGACACATAACAAAAAAACCCTAGCCAGATAGCCCTTGCATATTGCCACCTGCTAGAACACGAAGGAGGAAATAAAGGCATGACTTAGCAATGCCTCCATCCTCCTACCTTTTCAACTGAAGCACAGTGTCATCTTCCACCAGAATCGTCATGCAGCAAGTCACTACCATGACTAAGATGGCCACATCAGGGACTCATAATAATGCCCTTGAGGTGTTCCTCTGGTGTTTCCCACTCAATCAGGATCATGCGACAAATCATCTGGTGAAGGAAAAAAGGCATGGGCTTTAGCTCCAAAATCTGAGCTCTTCCTCAGGGATCCTGAGTCCCCAGGTGAGTATTCAGCCCTTAATACCTCCCTGGTCAATCTAGGGTTTTTTTTTAAGGCCCCACACATTGCAAAAGAGGAGGCGGGCTACCAAAAATTTGGATTCCACAAATCTGGACCACTCAAGAATCTGAACCCCCCCCCCCCCCCCCCCCCCCAAAAAAAACATGGCTCGGTGTCTCTCTCTCTCTCTTTCCCGGCCTTGCCTGCTTGCTCTACAAAGTCACTATGTGAGACCTCCCTCGTGTCCTCCCCTCCCTGCACTGTTGCACGTCTTTTCCCCATACCCGGCTCTGCCCACTCGCTCTCACCTTATCCTGAAGTCTTCATGCTGCAGCACCAGTGGCAGCCTTACTCACAGGCTGCCTCTCGTAATCCAGGAAGTTGCATAAGAAGGGAACAGAACAGGTCAGAGGGTAAGGAGAAATTAGACCTTACCTGCTAATTTGCTTTCCTTTAATCCCTCCGGACCGGCCCAGGATTGGACTGATGTGTTGTGCTCGCCTACCAGCAGGTGGAGACTGAGAAAAAAACTCTGACTCTAGAGAGCCAATAAGAGCCCTGGTCATGTGACCCTAGCCTCAGTATTTGAATAACAAAGCAGAAAGGAAAAGAAGAACCTATATTCTGTGCCGTGAGGAATCCAAGCAGCCAGGAAGCACCAGATAAACGTGCTTACAACTACGGCTTAGCCGTGACACTGGGCTCACCAACAACTCGTTTCAGAGCTGAGGTATGGCCAATTATGTACAGATTTATGTATTTGTTTAAACTGTTCAACTTGCATAACATAAAACTATGAAATTCTTGAAACTGTTCAACTTGCATAACATAATGAAGTATTTAACCATTTAACTTGGAGAACAGTATGCAAATCCTTTAACTGTCTAACTTGCAGAACAGCTCTGAAGACGACAGTTGAATATCTGTACACAGCAATGTAGATACTGAAAAAAAGCACACGGGAGGGGCCTGGGCCGGTCCGGAGGGATTAAAGGAAAGCAAATTAGCAGGTAAGGTCTAATTTCTCCTTCCTTAGCATCCCTCCGGACCGGCCCAGGATTGGACTGATGGGACGTAACAAAGCAGTAGTCCTACGGGAGGGACCCCAGCAAACCCGCTGTGAGCACTTGGGATGCAAAGACCGCCTCTCGACGACACTGAACATCAAGTCTGTAATGCTTAGAGAAGGAATAAAGAGAAGACCAAGTCGCCGCCCTACAGATCTCCTCTGGAGGCACCAAGGAGCACTCCGCCCACGAGGCTGCCTGCCCTCGTGTTGAATGAGCCTTAAGCGCCTCAGGAACCGTTTTGCCTGCTAAAAGATAAGCAGACGCTATCATCTCCTTAATCCACTGAGATAAAGTGGGCTTAGAAGCTGACAAGCCCTTGCGGTGACCAGCAAAAAGGAGAAAAAGACGGTCCAAGCAACGGAAATCGTCCGTAACTGCGATATATCGTTTAAGAACTCTCTTAACATCCAGAGTACGCAAGTTCTGCTGTTCCCTCGTGCCTGAGGCCGATCCTAGCACAGGAAGGAAAACCGACTGGGACATATGAAACCGAGACATGACCTTGGGTAAAAAAGAAGGAACCGGTCGAAGTACCACTCGCTCTTTAGAAAATTCCAGAAACGGAGATCTACAGAAAAAGGCTTGCAACTCCGAGACTCTCCTGGCTGACGCAATAGCCACCAAAAAACACTGTCTTAAGCGTCAAATCCTTCAGAGAACATGCTTGTAACGGCTCAAAAGGCGGCTTCGTTAGAGCCGAAAGGACCAGATTAAGGTCCCAAGATGGAAAAATTGGCCCTGACCGAAGGACGAAGAAGACTAACTCCCTTCAAAACCGGGCCACCTCGGGAATACTGGCCAAAGACTTACCACGAATCCTTCCTCTGAAACAGGACAGAGCTGCCGTCTGCACTCTTAGTGAAGAAAGCGAAAGTCCTTTATCAAAGCCTCGCTGCAGAAAATCTAACATCTGAGGCACCAACGCACGAAAAGGAACAATGCCAGCATCTGTACACCAAGCCTCAAAAATTCTCCAGGTGCGAACATAGCTCAGGGAGGTGGAACGCCGACGAGAGCGAAGCATGGTGGTAATTACTGGGGCTGAGAAACCCTTCTTAGCTAAGCGGGCCCGTTCAAGAGCCAGGCCGTAAGACAAAATCGAGCCGGGTCTGGATGAGGAACGGGCCCCTGTACCAGCAAGGTCTTGTGTACTGGAAGTCGGAGAGGAGACGCCCCCAAAAGACGTTGCAGATCCGCATACCAAGGACGCCGAGGCCAGTCCGGTGCCACCAACACTACCGGCTCCCCGTGCTCCTCGATCCTCTGCAGGAGACGACCTATTAGTGGCCATGGAGGAAACCCGTAAAGAAGACCGGAGGGCCACCTCTGCAAGAGGGCGTCGACCCCTTCCGCTCTTGCATCTCTTCGGCGACTGAAGAAGCGAGGAGCTTTGGAATTGAGACTTGAGGCGAAAAGATCTAAAACTGGAGGACCCCAGTGGTCTACTATCAACTGAAACGCCCGATCGCTGAGAGCTCACTCCCCTGGATCGAGAGTGTGACGACTGAGAAAGTCTGCCTGGACGTTGTCCACTCCTGCTACATGCGAAGCAGATAGGTTCGCGAGGTGCATCTCTGCCCAGGCGAGAAGACTTTCCGCTTCTTGACACAGCAGACGGCACCTCGTTCCTCCCTGGCGGTTGATGTAGGCCACCGCTGAGGCATTGTCCGAGAGAACTCGTACTGCTTTGCCCACCAGGAGAAACTTGAAGTGCTGAAGAGCCAACCGAAATCGCCCTGGTCTCCAAAAAATTGATGGATTGAGCTGCTTCCAGCGGAGACCAGAGACCCTGGGTACACTGACCTAGGCAATGAGCCCCCCAGCCTCAGAGACTGGCATCTGTCATCAACAGAATCCACCGAGGAGACTCCAATGGCATCCCTACAGTGAGATTCTGCATCCTTAACCACCAAAATAGCGAGACGCGTTCCCGGTTGCGCAGAGGCAACTTTTTCAGAAGAGAATCCATTTGCGCCGACCACCAAGACAGAAGAGACCACTGAAGAGACCTCATGTGAGCTCTGGCCCAAGGCACCACCTCTATCGTGGCTGCCATGGATCCGAGAACCTGAAGATAATCCCGAGCACAAGGGACCTTGTGATGTATCAAATTCAGAATCTGCGACCGGAGCTTCAGAATCCTGCCCTGCGGAAGCAAAACTCGACCCCTCGCCGTATCGAAGATGACTCCCAGATACTCGAGAGACTGCGAGGGAGCCAAACTGCTCTTGGATAGATTCACCACCCAACCTAGGGACTGTAAGAACGCTACCACTCGTTCCGTGACTTGCCAACTTTCTTGAAAAGATTTTGCCCTTATCAACCAGTCGTCTAAGTAAGGATGGACGAGAATGCCCTCTTTCCGGAGGGCCGCTGCCACCACCACCATAATCTTGGTAAATGTGCGCGGTGCCGTCGCAAGATCGAAAGGCAACGCTCGAAACTGGAAATGACGGCCTAGAACTGCACATCGCAAGAATTTGTGGTGAGCCGGGCGAATGGGAATATGCAAATACGCCTCTATCTAATGCAGTGAGATATTCCCCTTTGCCCACTGCTACTATTACTAACCGAAGAGTCTCCATACGAAAACTTGTAACCTTGAGCGCCCGGTTTACAGCTTTGAGGTCTAGAATAGGACGAAAGGAATCTTCTTTCTTTGGGATCACGAAATAAATGGAATAACAACCCCGCTTGCGCTCCGCCGGCGGGACAGGGCAAATAGCCTGAAGGTCCAAGAGCCTCTGCAGAGTCTCCCGAATCGCCTCCACCTTGAGACGAGAGCGACAGGGAGACTCCAGAAAGGCGTCTGAAATGGGCCTTGCGAATTCTAAGGCATAACCGTCTCGAATAACTTCCAAGACCCACTGATCCGAAGTAATTTGGGCCCACCTCTGATAGAACTGAGCCAGCCGAGCTCCTACGGGAATCAGAGGAGAGCCGTTTGCACCTTCATTGGGAAGCCCGCGATGGGGAGCGAAAACTGGCAGCTGAGAATCTACCTCCTCTGCAGTAACTGCAAAAGGACTGAGTCCTGTTGAAAAACCGAGGTTTCTGAGTCTGAGGACCCCTGTCAGATTGAAATCTACGGAAAGAACGCATGCGACCACGACCAAACAAAGCCCTGCGACTAGACTGCCGAGGTCTATCCTCCGGAAGTCGCGGGACCTTAGAATCCCCCAGGGACTGAACCAACTTATCCAACTCTTCACCAAATAAAAAGGAGCCTCTAAAGGAGAATTTACTTAATTTAGACTTGGAAGCCGCGACGGGCTGCGACCCCCAAGGCCAAGGACTTAGAAGAAGCCCTCAACAGATCATACAGAGCATCTGCTAAAAACGCAGAGCCCGTCTCAATCTTAGCCACTTCCACATCAATGGCTCCTAGATCATCGGAAGAGCAGTCCAAAACTCTTTCCGCCCAACGAAAACAAGCTCTGGCCACCAGAGAACCACAAATAGCCGCTTGAACAGCCAGAGAAGAAACATGAAAACTATTTTTTTAGAAGAGTGTCAAGTCTCCTGTCCTGAACATCGCGCAACGCCGTTCCGCCATCCACTGGAACCGTGTTGCGCTTGGTAACAGCCGAAACCACGGCATCTACCACCGGAAGCTTAAGTAAGGCTCTATCAGCCTCTGGCACAGGATAAAGGAGCTGCATCGACTTAGAGGGACGAAAGGCCGCATCCGGGACCTCCCATTGAGGTTTAATAACTTCCCAAATATCTTGATGCATAGGGAAAGTTTTTGTGGAGGCTCTGGGGCCCTTAACCAAAATATCCACCTTTCGGACCCCTGAGTCAGGAAGAGTATCCTCAAAATGCAAAGTAGAGGATACCATAGAAATGAGATCCTGCAAATCCTCTCTATGGAACACTCTAGCCACCGCAGGATCCTCCCCCTGAGTCAAAGGTACAGCGTCTGGATCTAGAGAAGAAGGATCTTCCAAGAATTGTCCACTAATTCCTCTTCCTCCTCTAAAAGGGGCATATCATGATCCTGATTTGAAAGAGATTCCAATTGCATGTCCCAAACCCTAGGTCTCTTGGGAGGGAGGGTAGTAATGACAGGCTCTTGTGACACTGCTGTACCAAAATTGCCCCTCTGCATTAAAAACGCCTGATACATCTGTAGAGCAAACTCAGGAGGAAACCCCCCTGCCTGAGAGCTGGCAGCCTGTAACATAACCCCCGATTCCGTATCAGCTAAGGTCGCAGAGCTGCGCAAAGCAGACGGACCCACTGCAGTAACAACCGGAGCTGGACTAAAAATGGCCGCCGTTCGCGCCAAAACTCCAGCGCTACCCCCCGAATCTGAGGCCTCCGCCGTCGACGCTAACGCCGTCGCGGGTGAAGAAGGGCCAACCGCCAAAACAGACCCCGCAGTCGACGGAGGGAGAGGGGCAGAAGAAACATCAATCGCCGTGCAGTATTTACAAGCGCCTGAGGCATTAATGCCTCGACGCTGACATACAGCGCACCTCTTCAACTTCTCCGACATTTCGGAGGGGAAAAACGTGCACGCGCCGACGCGGTTCACGCAAGTTCCTATCGAGGTAATTGCTAAATAAATAAAGAATTCCCCGATATAAAACTACAAACGGCACTGCTAAAGCAAAAACAGCACTACTCTGAAAGAGGGCTGAAACAAATGCTGCAGCTTTACTTTTCTGTTTTCTTTTTTTTTTTTTTTTCACACAGCTGAATCACAGCCAACAAGGTATTCCCCTGCAATCAAACGGAGCTGTTTGCTCATTCAGTCAGTGGGGCAAGTTCTCTCGATTTTTTTTTCAACCTGGCTGCCTCTCCCAAAGGCAAAACACCTTTCCTCAGAAATGGTGGCCCTTCCCTTCCTTTAATAATTTTGAGAGAATATTAGAGAGATGGGGAGGAATGGGGGAGGGACCCGGGAACACCAGAGTGTGACACCCCAGAGGCTGACAACAGTAGAGAAACAGCACCAAAAAGCCTCTAATAAACTTCCCCAGGCACAGAAATAAACAAGAGAGAAAACCAGAATACCAATCAATATAGATATGAATCCTATAAAGAGAGACTAATGGGCTCGCTTCCTACCTGCTGGGAGACTGAGAAAATACTGAGGCTAGGGTCACATGACCAGGGCTCTTATTGGCTCTCTAGAGTCAGAGTTTTTTTCTCAGTCTCCACCTGCTGGTAGGCGAGCACAACCCATCAGTCCAATCCTGGGCCGGTCCGGAGGGATGCTAAGGAAAGGCACATTGAATGCCAGAGGCAGCCTATAAGGCTGCTGCTGCTGCTACAGCAGCACGACGACTTCGGGGAAAAGGCACATGCAGGCAAAGCTGGGTGTAGGGAAAAAATGTCTGACCATGTGGGGAGGGAGGTAGGGAAGGAAGAAGGGAGGCATTGGGGGGGGGGGGGCTTAGGGGCCTCAGAAAGCAAGCAGGCAGAGCCAGGTGTGAGGAAAAAGATGCCTGACCATATGAAGAGAAAAGGAATGAAGGGGGGAGACATAGCAATGGAGGGCCTGGGCCCCTCCTTTGTACACTGGAGACGCTTGAAGGGGAGGAGAGAAACTGGAAGGTGAAGGGAGAGACGATAAAATGTAAATTTTAAAGGTACTGCCTGAGAATCCAGAATCTGGACTGGTCCGATCCCTGAGCACTCCGGATTTTTGGACTTCTACTGTACTACATCCAAACTGATTGCCACTCCTCTACATTCACCCACCAGTGATCACTAGGCACCCTGGTTGACTCTACTGCTGCTGAAACTTGTTTAAGTTATATTTGGAAGTTTTCTATAAGCAGTTTTCAGCCAGTTTATTGAAACAAGATACTTTAAGATACAGAAAAACAATCTTACCTAAGACGGAGGTCCTCCCAAATTTTTAACAACCCAGATAACATTAGTACTTCATAATATTTGTTCCAGCATTCAACTGCTTCTCCTGCTGATGGATCCTCTTAATGTTACTTTGATATTCTATTAGTTCCATACGTTTATTTCTGTATTTCTCAAGGATTCTTTTAAAACGCTGCCCAATAGGACCAGGAATTGTCCCATCCTGAATATCATAGTATCTTAAAAATTAGAAAAATATATTCAGAATAGTTTATTTTCATGTATCTTTAAAAACTACACTTAATATATACTTACAGCTTAATTCTTTCTTCTACAAGAGCGGTATAATTCTCACAACTTTCTTTCGTCATCCCAATCTCTCCAAAGAAAGTCGTAAAAAAACCTGAAGAACACACAAAGGAATCTTTTTACTACTATTACTGGATCTAACTGCTACCCAAACTATAAACAAACATAAGATAGAGTGTCTGAATTCAGTTATCTTGAAAGAAGAATCTCTATATTAAGCATCAACTCCTTTGCTGGACAAACAAGCTTTCTGAACTTCATTCAGTTCAAACACATTTTACTTATAATAGCCAACGATTAGGATTACATGCCCCCTCACTGGACACCATTACACAATGGCAGAAGGTGAAATTTGGTCTTACCTGCTAATTTCCTTTCCTTGAATTCTGCTAGACCAATCCAGACACATGGTTTATGGACCCAATCAGCAGCTGGAGGCAGAGAAAGTGAATGATACATACCTGTAGCAGGTGTTCTCCGAGGACAGCAGGCTGATTGTTCTCACGACTGGGTGACGTCCGCGGCAGCCCCCACCAACCGGAAGAAGCTTTGCGGACGATCCGCAAGCAGGGCACGCCCACCGCGCATGCGCGGCCGTCTTCCCGCCCGTGCGCAACCGTTCCCGCCAGTTGAATGACAAGCAAAAAATGAAAAACGCAACTCCAAAGGGGAGGAGGGAGGGTAGGTGAGAACAATCAGCCTGCTGTCCTCGGAGAACACCTGCTACAGGTATGTATCATTCACTTTCGCCGAGGACAAGCAGGCTGCTTGTTCTCACGACTGGGGTATCCCTAGCTCTCAGGCTCACTCAAAACAAGAACCCAGGTCAATTGAACCTCGCAACGGCGAGGGTACAACAGAAAATTGACCTACGAAGAACAACTAACTGAGAGTGCAGCCTGAGAGAATAAATTCGGGTCCTGGAGGGTGGAGTTGGATTTACACCCCAAACAGATTTCTGCAGCACCGACTGCCCGAACCGACTGTCGCGTCGGGTATCCTGCTGGAGGCAGTAATGTGATGTGAATGTGTGGACAGATGACCACGTCGCAGCCTTGCAAATCTCTTCAATAGTGGCTGACTTCAAGTGGGCCACTGACGGCTGCCATGGCTCTAACACTATGAGCCGTGACATGACCCTCAAGAGCCAGCCAGCCTGGGCGTAAGTGAAGGAAATGCAATCTGCTAGCCAATTGGAGATGGTGCGTTTCCGACAGCGACCCCTAGCCTGTTGGGGTCGAAAGAAATAAACAATTGGGCGGACTGTCTGTGGGGCTGTGTCCGCTCCAAGTAGAAGGCCAATGCTCTCTTGCAGTCCAGTGTGTGCAACTGACGTTCAGCAGGGCGGGTATGCGGCCTGAGGAAGAATGTTGGCAAGACAATTGACTGGTTAAGATGGAACTCCGACACCACCTTCGGCAGGAACTTGGGTGGGTGCGGAGCACTACTCTGTTGTGATGAAATTTGGTATATGGAGCATGAGCTACTAGGGCTTGAAGCTCACTGACCCTACGAGCTGAAGTAACTGCCACCAAGAAAATGACCTTCCAGGTCAAGTACTTCAGATGGCAGGAATCAGTGGCTCAAAAGGAGGTTTCATCAGCTGGGTGAGGACGACGTTGAGATCCCATGACACTGCAGGAGGCTTGATAGGGGGCTTTGACAAAAGCAAGCCTCTCATGAATCGAACGACTAAAGGCTCTCCAGAGATGGCTTTACCTTCCACACGATAATGGTAAGCACTAATCGCACTAAGGTGATTCCTTACTGAGTTGGTCTTGAGGCCAGACTCTGATAAGTGCAGAAGGTATTCAAGCAGGTTCTGTGCAGGGCAAGAACGAGGTTCTAGGGCCTTGCTCTCACTCCAAACGACAAACCTCCTCCACTTGAAAAAGTAACTCTTTTTAGTGGAATCCTTCCTAGAGGCAAGCAAGACACAGGAGACACCCCTCAGACAGACCCAACGCAGTGAAGTCTACGCCCTCAACATCCAGGCCGTGAGAGCCAGGGACTGAAGGTTGGGGTGCAGCAACGCCCCGTCGTTCTGCGAGATGAGAGTCGGAAAACACTCCAATCTCCACGGTTCTTCTGAGGACAACTCCAGAAGAAGAGGGAACCAGATCTGACGGGGCCAAAAGGGCGCTATCAGAATCATGGTGCCGTGGTCCTGCTTGAGCTTCAGTAACGTCTTCCCCACAAAAGGTATGGGAGGATAAGCATACAGGAGGCCGGTCCCCCCAATGGAGGAGAAAGGCATCCGACGCTAGCCTATCGTGTGCCTGTAGTCTGGAACAGAACAGAGGCAGCTTGTGGTTGGTCTGAGAGGCGAAAAGGTCCACCGAGGGGGTGCCCCACTCTCGGAAGATCTTGCGTACCACTCTGGAATGAAGCGACCACTCGTTGCGGTTGCATGACTCTGCTCAGTCTGTCGGCCAGACTGTTGTTTACACCTGCCAGGTATGTGGCTTGGAGGAGCATGCCGGACAGGCAAGCCCAACGCCACATGCCGACGGCTTCCTGACACAAGGGGCGAGATCCGGTGCCCCCCTGCTTGTTGGTTGTAATACATTGCAACCTGATTGTCTGTCCGAATTTGAATAATTTGGTAGGACAGCCGATCTCTGAAAGCCTTCAGTGCATTCCAGATCGCTCGGAGCTCCAGGAGGTTGATCTGCAGATCCTTTTCCTGGAGGGACCACAGACCCTGGGTGTGAAGCCCATCGACATGAGCTCCCCACCCCAGGCGAGATGCATCCGTCGTCAGCACTTTCGTGGCTGCGGAATTTGGAATGGACGTCCCAGGGTCAAATTGGTCCTGATGGTCCACCAGAGCAGTGAAGTGCGGCAACTGGTGGAGAGGCGGATGACATCTTCTAGATTCCCGGTGGCCTGAAACCACTGGGAAGCTAGGGTCCATTGAGCAGATCTCATGTGAAGACGAGCCATGGGAGTCACATGAACTGTGGAGGCCATATGACCCAGAAGTCTCAACATCTGCTGAGCTGTGACCTGCTGAGACGCTCTGGTCTGCGAAGCCAGGGCTAGGAGGTTGTTGGCCCTCGCTTCGGGAAGGAAGGCCTGAGCCGTCTGGGTATTCAGCAGAGCTCCTATGAATTCCAGAGACTGTGTTGGCTGGAGATGGGACTTTGGGTAATTTATCACAAACCCCAGCAGCTCCAGAAGCTGAATAGTGCACTGCATAGACCGGAGGGCTCCTGCCTCCGAGGTGTTCTTGACCAGCCAATCGTCGAGATATGGGAACACGTGCACTCCCAGCTTGCGTAGGTAGGCCGCTACCACCACGAGGCACTTTGTAAACACTCGTGGGGCAGAGGCGAGCCCAAAGGGCAGCACACAATACTGAAAGTGCCGTGTGCCCAGGCGGAATCTGAGATACTGTCTGTGAGCTGGCAGTATCGGGATGTGAGTGTATGCGTCCTTTAAATCCAGGGAACATAGCCAATCGTTTTTCTGAATCATTGGCAGAAGGGTGCCCAAGGAAAGCATCCTGAACTTTTCTTTGACCAGGAATTTGTTCAGGCCTCTCAGGTCTAGGATGGGACGCATCCCCCCTGTTTTCTTTTCCACAAGGAAGTACCTGGAATAGAATCCCTGCCCTTCTTGCCCGGGTGGTACGGGCTCGACCGCATTGGCGCTGAGAAGGGCGGAGAGTTCCTCTGCAAGTACCTGCTTGTGATGGGAGCTGAAGGATTGAGCTCCCGGAGGACAATTTGGTGGCAGGGAGGCCAAATTCAGGGTGTATCCGCACCGCACTATTTGGAGAACCCACTGGTCGGAGGTTATGAGAGGCCACCTTTGGTGAAAAAATTTTTAACCTCCCTCCGACCGGCAGATCGTCCGGTACGGACACTTTGAGGGCGGCTATGTTCCCGGGATCCAGTCAAAAGCCCGTCCCCGGGCTTTTGCTGTGGAGGCGCAGGGGGCTGCTTAGGCGCACGCTGTTGACGAGAACGAGCGCGCTGGGGCTGTCCCTGTGCCTGGCGAGGCCTACGGGCCGGCTGGGTGTACCTACGCTTGCAAAAAATAGGGCACAGCCTGCCAGGCCCGGGAAAAACGTCCACCTGCTGAGGTGGATGCTGAAGGCGCCCGGTGGGAGAGCTTGTCGAGGGCGGTTTCCCGCTGATGCAGTTGGTCCACCAGCTGCTCGACCTTCTCACCAAAAATATTATCCCCCCGGCAAGGGACGTCGGCCAGTCTCTGCTGGGTGCGGTTGTCCAGGTCAGAGGCACGCAGCCATGAGAGCCTGCGAATCACTATACCTTGGGCCGCAGCACGAGATGCCACGTCACACGTGTCATAGATACCCCTGGACAGGAACTTTCTGCACGCCTTCAGCTGCCTGACCACCTCCTGATAAGGCCTGGACTGCTCCGGCGGGAGCTTATCGACCAGGTCCGCCAGCTGCTTCACATTGTTCTGCATGTAGATGCTCGTATAGAGCTGGTATGACTGGATGCGGGTCACGAGCATGGAGGATTGGTAGGCCTTCCTCCCAAACGAGTCCAGAGTGCGAGACTCCCACCCCGGGGCGCCGAGGCGGTATCCCTCGAACTCCGTGCCCTCTTGAGAGCAGAATCCACGACCGCCGAGTCATGGGGCAATTGGGGCCGCATTAACTCTGGGTCCGAGTGGATTCTGTACTGGGACTCTGCTTTCTTGGGAATGATGGGATTAGATAGTGGTCTCATCCAGTTCCGAAGCAGTGTCTCCTTGAGGACATTGTGCAATGGTACCGTGGAGGACTCTCTAGGTGGTGATGGATAGTCGAGGACCTCGAGCATCTCAGCCCTTGGCTCATCCACATAGACCACGGGGAATGGAATGCAAATAGACATGTCCCTTACAAATGGAGGCAAAGGAGAGGCTCTCAGGGGGCGAGAGCTTCCTCTCTGATGAAGGCGTGGGGTCCGAGGGAAGACCCGCAGACTCCTCTGAGGAGAAATATCTGGGGTCCTCCTCTTCCCCCCACGAGGCCTCTTCCTCGGTATCGGACATGAGCTCATGTAGCTGAGTCCTTAACCGGGCCCGGCTCGACGTCGAGGCACCGAGGCCTCGGTGTCGTCGAGCGGTGTTACTCCACCGCCGGCGGGGACAAAGCTCCCTCCATCGACGTCGACATGGACCTCCACCTGCGTGGCGGTCGAGACCGGCGCCGCAAGCGGCGGCGACGACCTCGGCACCGGGCTAGAGCTCGCCGCGCCACAGTCAACGGCGCCGAGGGCGCAAGCACCCCCGCGCCGGCAACAGCCTGGCGCATCAGCCCTTCCAGGATCCCCGGAAGTATGGCTCGGAGGCACTCGTCCAGTGCACGCTGCCGGGAAAGACGGGTGGGGCCGGTAGAGGCGTCGGGTGCCGGAAGCTGCTCGGGTCCAGGAGACTGCACCGAAGTGATGGGACCCTGACGTGTCGGTACCTCTACTACCGAGGGTGACCTTTCTTCTCGAGCGGACGTTTCGGCGTCGACTCCTCTCCGGTACCGAGAGCCGGATGCATGGAAGGCGACCGATGACGGTGCTTTTTAGATTTCTTACGGTGCCCGTCATCGGTGCCAGGTGGCATGGAGGCGGAGGAGGAGGTCGATCCCTCTCGGTCCCGAGGAACCGGGTCAGACAGGGTTCGGTCCCGAGGGCCATGGGCCGAGGGAGTGACTGGGGCCGATTGCCCACGCGGCCTCTCATCCCTACCCTCGCCGACGGGAACCCTGTGCTCCTGGGGTCGATGCCATCGGTGCCGATTTCTCGGGCATCGATACCGGGACCGAAGAACCGGCCTTCGATACCGATGCCGTCGAGGGCGACGTCGAGGGGCCGGCGCAAGTTCCAAAAAGACGGTCCCGCAGAACTTGCCTCGCAACCTGAGTCCGTTTCCGGAGACCGAGACACAGAGAACACGACCTTGATATTGTGCTCCGGCCCGAGGCACTGGAGGCACCAAGCGTGGGTGTCGGTCTGCGAGATCGGCCGGCCGCACCGACCACACTTCTTAAATCCACTCGGGACCTTCGAGGACATCGACGGAAAAATCGCGTCGGCCGAAGTTAAAGTCGTCGATGGTGGCGGTAATCACACCTCGAAAAAGTAATCGACCGCGCGGCCACAAGGCCGCAGCGCGATGCCCCCGCTCGAAAACGAGGGAAAAATAGAGCGCGTGCTCTCTCTTATTATTTTTTTTTTTTAGAAAAGAAATTCGGAGCGCGCGGCAATCAAAACTAAACGAAAATAAACAGAATTCGCGTAAACGCGACGGCTTTCCGGGGCTGACGAAGAGAGAGCGGCAGTAGCACGACTCTCTCCAGGCGTGGAAAGAAAGGACTGGCGGGGAACGGTCGCGCACGGGCGGGAAGACGGCCCGCGCATGCGCGGTGGGCGTGCCCTGCGTGCGGATCGTCTGCAAAGCTTCTTCCGGTTGGTGGGGGCTGCCGCGGACGTCACCCAGTCGTGAGAACAAGCAGCCTGCTTGTCCTCGGAGAACCCTGAATTTCCGTCACATCACCAGAAGTGAAAGGATAAGTGTGCAGCCCTAGACTTGAAAGTATAAGTTTCTCATAATTGAGGTGACATACTTAATCTGAAACTGCTAAAGCAAAGAAAAACAACATCATCATCTACTACCTTCACCAGTTCAAGCCAGTCTCAGTCCTGTTCATCTGAGCCTACCACAGACTCCCAATCTTCAGGTTCTGAAAGAATACAGATCTTCAGTTTGTTCTTTTCTTCTTTCTGGCAGGGCCTGGCTTGGTTTAGCAGGACTCAAGGAAAAAAATGTGCGGATAAGATCAAATTTCACCTTCCTTATCCTTCTGCTAGACCACAAGTGGGATGCACCCAAGCTTTATTGTCCGGCAAGGGTAGAAGATAAAGTACTATGAAGGCTGCTCTCACAGAAAGCACTATACCTGTAGTGCTTCACAAAGAAATGCAGGAGTGACCAGGTTGCTGCCTTTCATATGGTCCTCTAGAGACACTGCCCTGGCATCCACCCAGAATGCTACTTATGCCCTTGTCGAATGTGTTCTCAAGCCAGATGGTATCTCTTTATGCTGACACAAACGGGCTGAGCTTGGTGGTTCACGACCTCAAAGAAAACGCACCACATCTGTGTGCACCACGATGGAATTGCCGTGAAGACCTCTGAAGCAAGCCAAAGCTGCCACCTGAATTTAACAAACTCAAAGAGAGACTTTTCCAGCTCCTCCTGGAGAAAGGTGAGGATTACGGACACCCAAAACAGACTCAGATGAAACTCCAGATCCCGAGCACCAGCCTCGAAGATGTGCCACGCTCTCGCGTAAGCCGCGGAGTTGGACAGCTTCCATGCTTGAAGCATGGTGGTGATGACCGGGTCTGGATAACCTTTCCTCCTCAATCATTTCCTTTTAAGGGCCAGGCTATAAGACCAAAGGGGGAGGGATCCTCCTTATCTACTGGTCCTGAAACAGAAAGCCGCACAGCCAGAGGGGGTCGAACAACAGCCGGACTAGGTCCACGTACCAAGAAAGCCATAACCAATCTGGGGCGACCAGAATCACTCGACCGGGGTGACTGGCTATGCGTCCTATCGCTCTCCCTATGGGCCACGGTGTGAAGACATACAGGAGGCTAATGTTGGAGAAGGGCATAGATCCCGTCTGAACCAGTCTCCTTGCCCCTGCAGAAAAATTTGGGGACTTTTGCATTGAGACAAGTTCCCATCATGTCTATCACAGGAAGCCCCACCTCGATATTATCTGATCGAAGGCTTAGGGGAGACAGTTCTCACTCCCCCAGATCCAGCTTGTGTCGGCTGAGGAAGTCAGCTTGGACATTCTGTGAACATGTAAGTGGGCCGCTGAAAGAAGGGACATGTGAATCTCCAACCAGAGACAAATGTGAGACGCTTCCAGGGCCAGCTGTGCACTCCTGGTGCCCCCCTGCCGGTTCATGTAGGCCACTGCTGACGTGCTGTCCGAGAGAACATTATACCGGACAGTCTCGTATCATGGACAGGGACAACCATAGAGCCAAGCCAATAGCCCTCAGCTCCAGCCAGTTGATGGACCAAGTCACTTCCACGGGGGACCATGTCCCTTGAGCCGTCTGAGACAGTGACTCCAAAACCGGCTAGGGACGCATCCGTTGTTACAATCAACCCATTCCAGGGTGGCCAGCGGAATACCCTAATGAGGTTCTCCGGACCAACCACCAGCCCAGCTCTGTCTTAAGACAGGGGGACCACAGAATCCTGATTGTGTAGTCCTCTGAGAGGGGAGACCACTTGCTGAGCAGATTGCAACTGAAGTGGTCGCATGTGACTCCGGGCCCACACTATCATGTCCAAGGTAGAAGCCATTGAACCCAAAACCTGCACATAATCCCAGGCCCTCTGTGCTGGGAACTGTAGAAAGCTGCGCAATTGGTTCTGCAGCCGAAGACTGCAAGCCAACGGGAGAGACACCGACCCGCCCGAGTGCCAAACAGAACGTCCAGATACTCCAGGGACTTGGTCAGGTTTCTCGTGGAACCTCTGGGTTAGTGAGCCTTTGGGCAGCAGTGGCAGGCAAATCACCCAAACAGGAGGCAAGGCAGACCACAGAGACAGGCGCAGGCCAGACTGGGAGCAGCTGGACTGGAACAGAAGCACTAAGCAGCAGCAGGAGAATAGTCCATGAATCAAGCAGAGTCTTACCGGCAGGAACCACACAGAGTCGGTAGGCTGGCGGCAATCAAAAGTAAACCAGGGATCAAGCAGGGACTTGGGCAGGAAGCAGACAGTAAATAAACCAGGAAACACGCAGAGCCTTGGGCAGGCAGCAGACAGTAGAATAATCCAGTAACACAAGACGGGTCAAAAACAGACAAAGCAAGCATTCAGGGCAGGAATCGCAACAGACCAACAAGGACAAGAACAGGACTAAAGACCTCTGTTGCAAAGGCAAAGTCTGAAAGTTCCCAGGTGCTTAATAAAAGCCACATACAAGGGAGTTCACCAGGTAAGGGTGCTGCTAAGTTTCCAAAAATCCAAGCCAGTCTGGAAGATCCAAACCGGACAGGCATGACTTCTGGAACATGGGAAACAGCAAATAGATAGTCCATTGCAGCCACCAGGTCTGGCCACCAGGTGCGAGATGAATGAGACCATGAAACAGGGGCACAACTGTGACAGGACTGCAATGGACACAGGTGACATTTGGGAAAATTGATGACCTAACCTAGCAATGGCAGGAGGCAGATCACTCGATCCGTTGCTCGCAACCAGTTAGCAGTGACATTCAGACCCCTAACCAGTTCAGTAAGCAGCTACAGTTAGAACAGCAAAAAGGCTGCCCTAACTTTATCCACCAAGCTAACTGGGCACTGGTCTGAATATTGGCCAGTGCCCCGGTTAACTTCCAGAATGCTCATGTCCCAACTCCCCCCTCCCCCGAAGACCAAATCAAGGCGAGGCCCAAGGTCCCCCACCACCGTTGGCTCCCCTGGGGCTACCTTGAATTTCTCTGGTAGTCTAGGAGATCCTACGGTCAGGAGCGAAGCCCACCCAACTCCCTTCCTGTTGCAGGTCCAGCCTCAGAATGGCCACCGCAATGCATAGTGACAGTCTCTCAGTACTCCTGAGTATTGCAATACCACCACTGGCGGTCACAGTGGTTGTTTTGAGGTCAGACTCATAACGGTAAGAGTGAGTGGGCATCACTCTTGCCAATACAGCCCCCCCTACACCACCAGAGACTTTAGGTAGGCCCATAGGAGGCCCTATAGGGGCAGGGGGCTCAGACCCAGCCTTGATTTGTCTAAGGGGGAGGAGGGGAATCGGAACACCTGCTTCTACTTATGTGGGTCCTGGCCGATTTTCTTCTGGGGCCCATTTAAGTGTCTTATACAGCTCTCTGCTGAACATCAGCTGGGACATGCATAACCTCCAGTAGCCCTGCATTGAATATCTGGGGCTAATTCTACCTGTGCAGTCAGCATTTAAAAAAAACACTGACCACTGCAGGCTGTATATTAACCAGAAAAATGTATATATACCTAAGAATAGAAGCCCTACATACACATATATTCAACATTAATATGGAGGTACTTCTATAATAGTGCACCTATTCTATAATGACAACTTAAGCTCCTACTTTCCTTTATAAAATACAACATAACCGGGTATATGTGCACCTATGCACTGAAGCAAGATGTTAGATGCCACCATTTAGGCTCCAGATGGTCTGGTGCCGGGACACTTAGGTGCTTAAATGCCATGTATCGCCAGTTTCTACTCCATCTTGTCATGCTTAACTGCATATCCCAGATGGCTTTAAACATCCCCGCAACAGCCTGACACTCTCCTTTGGCGCCTCCCACCTGTAACACAGATCCCAAACAGTGTGTGGGTACAAGATCCCCAGAGCCATCTCACACTGGCATCAGTGGAGCTTAGCAGCACCAAATACAGTAACTTCAGGCACCATCAGTTGGTCTTTCTCCCACACCCCATCTTTGGCGCTGACCACCAAGAACATGCAGAAAGTTCTGGCCTGCCTCCACAGGTGAGAGGCTCCTGTGTGGGTGTGCATAGATTGCTCCACCCTAACTCGACTCCATCTATGGTTCACCAACTTCTGTAGAGAAGCCTATATAGGGAGCAGCTCAAGGGACTTCATCTTGCAGGCAATGGGCTGAGACCAGGCCCAGCTCAAGGCACCAGAAGAACATCTTCCCCTACACATAGGAGCCTGCTCTCCTTCCTTCTCTCAATCTATGTCTCTTCTCAGTTCCATTCTCTTCCTTCATTGCTGTCTTTCCTTCTCTGAGACTTTCTTATATTTCAGTTCTCTTACCACCCCTCTACTTCAATCTGTGTTCTCTTATTACTCCTTTCTTTTGTCGTCATCCTCTCCACTGTTTTTTTCTATTCCTTCATTTCTATATCAAATCTTCTTCTATAATACATCCTTTCTATCCCTTCACATTTTATAACCACTGCTTCCACCAACCCTCATTCTCTCCCTGTTTACCTTTCTCCTATTGTTTGTTCCAAGCCTATGCATTCCTTTTCCCAATCACTTCCTTTAATCCACCTTTCCTGAATGTCCTCTACCGCTTTTCCTTTCCCCAGCAGCTGTCCCTCTGTCTGGCTCTCTTTTTACAGCCTCCTCCCTCCATTCACTAAGTATGCTCACATGCCCTTCCTCGGGACCAGCATTTCCCTCTCTCTACCCACTGTCCCCAACCTCTGTCCCTTGTGTCTTTCCCTCTGTAGTCTTCCTCACATGCCTCTCTCTAGCCTTTATTCTCCTTCCCTTCTCCTTTATCTGTCTCACCTTCTATTCTTGATGGACAGCATCGGAGGTGATGTGAGGGAGAAAGACCAACTGTCTGTGCTGATTGGAGACCTAGGCAGAGAGCAGATACTGCCCAAATTTCCTGCAGTCAGTGCCACTGAAACTTTATCAATGCAGTGAGATAGAAACTGCTCAGGGTCCACTTTACAGATGGATGGTGCCAAAGGAGAGTGTCACGCTGTTGCTAGGAGTTTTTAAAGCTGTCCAGGATATGCCAAGATAAGCAAGACCAGAGCCAGGCCAAGTGATTTTAGGCACTGCCATTTGGCACCTAAAGTTCCCAGCATCTAAAGATCCTGGAGCCAGACTGTCCTGACCCAAATGGCAGTTGCACCTACACATCACATACCCCCTTATACAGTTAGGCACAAGCACTTACGCTAGCTATAGTACTAGTTTAAGTGCCTGCACCTAATGCAGGACATAAGCAGTCTATAAGTTAAATGTGTTAATTCCCCCCCACCCTATGCCAAGACACCACTATGTACATACCTATCTGTAAAAATACAGGCCATGTAAGATATGTGCATATTTACAGAAAAGAACTTAAGCAGATTATTGGCATTTATATATGTAGGGGGGTATATTCAGCTCGTGGGTATTTTTTTTTTTTTTTTTTTTTTTTGCTATCCTAACTTTATGTGCTTATTTAGCAGGTTGGCAGACTGGCAGACTGACAGCCTTATTTTCGAAAGTGATGGGCACACATATTTCGACCCAATTGGCAGATAGGCGCCCATCTCGCAAAGGCGCCCAAGACGGTATAATCGAAATCCGATTCTGGGCGTCTTCAACTGCAATCTGTCGCGGAAACGGGCAAAGTTGACGGAGGTGTGTCAGAGGCAGGACTGGGGCGTGTTTATCGGCCGAGGAGAGATGGGCGCCTTTGGCCGATAATCGAAAAAGAAAGGCGTTTTTAGCGCGAATTGGGTCATTTTTGACCATTTTTTTTCACAAACAAGTCCCAAAAAAGTGCCCTAAATGACCACATGACCACCGGAGGGAATCAGGGATGACCACCCGACTCCCCCCAGTGGTCACTACCCCCTCCCACCATAAAAATATAACTTTAACAACTTTTTTCC
The DNA here is from genome assembly GCF_901765095.1 of Microcaecilia unicolor. NCBI lineage: Eukaryota > Metazoa > Chordata > Amphibia > Gymnophiona > Siphonopidae > Microcaecilia > Microcaecilia unicolor. The sequence goes on along the minus strand of NC_044036.1, from coordinate 92,681,197 downwards.
CAGCCTGTATGCCAGCCTCAAATGCCCTACCCAGCTCCTCACAGCACATGCAGGTCCCTGGACCATTGTTAGTGGGTGCAGTGGACTTCACCCAGGTGGACCCAGGCCCACCCCCCCCCCCCCCCCACCTGTTAACTGTGGTAGTAAATGAGAGCCCTCCAAACCGCCCACTGTACCCACATGTAGGTGCAGCCCTTCAGCCATAAGGGCTATGTAATGGTGTAGATTTGTGGGCAGTGGGTTTTGGGGGGATTTGAGGGGCTCAGCACCCAAGGGATGGGAGCTATGGACCTGGGAGGTATTTAATTTTTTTTTAATGTTACAAGTGCCCCCTAGGTGCCCGGCTGGTGTCATGGCATGTGAGGGGGGACCAGTGCACTACGAATCCTGGTCCCTCCCACAACCAATACCTTGGATTTGTTCATTTTTGAGCTGGGCGCCTCGGTTTCCATTATCACTGAAAAACGAAACCGCCCAGCTCAAATCCGCACAAATCTGATGCATTTGCCAGGCACAAACCGTATTATCAAAAAAAAAGATGGGCGCCCATTTTTTTCAACAATACGGTCTGTCCCGCCCCTTCACGTACCTGTTCTCGGACATACGCTCATGGAGATGGGGTGTTCACGTTTGATTATGCCCCTCTGAATATCACACTAGCCAGCTAAGTTGTTGCTCCACCCAAAATCTATCCCTGGACCATCCCCAAGCTACTGTTTAGAGAATGGTGCTCAGCAGAGTTATTCAGTGAAACTACCCAGTTAGAGTTGCTGAATATCGGCAATTGGCCAGCTCAGCAGAGTTTAACTAGGCATGAGCCACGCGCTCTAACCCCAGCCCATTCTATATGCATAGTATGGGGCCAGTCAGTCACAAATTCAGCTCCATACTATCTTTATAAATTTTGAAAACCTACGAATACTAGTTTCTCATACTCATATAAATCCTTTGAGAAATCACCCACTGGTTTTTCGCTCATCATCCTTATACCTTATGTGCTGCCATGATTCTGTTTGTACATACTAATCACTTATCCATGTTTTTATATCTGTAATTCTAAGTACTTTTATGCACCGTATGGTATACCAGCACCTTTTTTTCCCCAGCGAGTCCCACACCATTCCTCTCATTCCCCTTCTTTTTTTACGGACTCGGCACCGCGAACGGTGCAAGCGATTGAGAGAGGCTGGCAGCGTCGGAGTCTTCCCTCTACAAGTCCCACCTATAGCGGAAACAGGAAGTGAAAATAAAGTAGGCGGGACTCGCAGAGGGACATTCCAATGTTGGCAGCCTTTTTTATTGCTTCACTGGCTGGCAGGCAGTGGAGAAGGAGGATGGGCTGGGGAAGAAGAATCGCTGGACCATGGATGGGAGGGGAGGGCAGGGATAGAGGAGACATGCTGGACATGCATGAGAGGGGAGGGGCAGGGGAGGAGAGGAGAGATGCTGGACATGCATAAGGGGGGAGGGGCAGGGGAGAGAGGAGACATGCTGGACATGGATGGGAGGACAGGAGAGAGGAGACATGCTGGACATGGATGGCAGGGGAGGACAGGGGGCAGAGGAGTAAGCGAATGCTACATACCTGTAGAAGGTATTCTCCGAGGACAGCAAGCTGATTGTTCTCACTGATGGGTGACGTCCACGGCAGCCCCTCCAATCGGAAACTTCACTAGCAAAGGCCTTTGCTAGCCCTCACGCGCTGATGCGCACCGCGCATGCGCGGTCGTCTTCCCGCCCGAACTGGCTCGTGTTCGTCAGTCCCGTATGTAGCAAGACAAAGACAAGGGAAGACACAACTCCAAAGGGGAGGCAGGCGGGTTTGTGAGAACAATCAGCCTGCTGTCCTCGGAGAATACCTTCTACAGGTATGTAGCATTCGCTTTCCTCCGAGGACAGCAGGCTGCTTGTTCTCACTGATGGGGTATCCCTAGCCCCCAGGCTCACTAAAAACAACAAACATGGTCAATTGGGCCTCGCAACGGCGAGGACATAACAGAGATTGACCTAACAATTTATCCAACTAACAGAGAGTGTAGCCTGGAACAGAATAAAACATGGGCCTAGGGGGGTGAAGTTGGATCCTAAACCCCGAACAGATTCTGAAGCACTGACTGCCCGAACCGACTGTTGCGTCGGGTATCCTGCTGCAGGACAGTAATGAGATGTGAATGTTGTGACAGATGACCAGTCGCAGCTTTGCAAATCTCTTCAATAGTGGCTGACTTCAAGTGGGCTACCGACGCTGCCATGGCTCTAACATATGAGCCGTGACATGACCCTCAGAGCCAGCCCAGCCTGGCGTAAGTGAAGGAAATGCAATCTGCTAGCCAATTGGAGTATGGTGCGTGTCCCCACAGCCACTCCCCTCCTTTGGGATCAAAAGAAACAAACAATTGGGCGGACTGTCTGTTGGGCTGTGTCCGCGTCCAGGATAGAAGGCCCAATGCTCTCTTGCAGCCCAATGTGTTGCAGCTGACGTTCCGCAGGGCAGGAATGAGGACGGGGAAGAATGTTGGCAAGACAATTCAACTGGTTCAGATGGAACTCAGACCAACCTTGGCAAGAACTTAGGGTGAGGCGGAGGACTACTCTTTATAATGAAATTTTTGTGAAAGGGGCCTGGGCTACCAGGGCCTGCAGCTCACTGACTCTACGAGCTAAGTAACTGCCACCAAGAAAATGACCTTCCAGGTCAAGTACTTCAGATGGCAGCAGTTCAGTGGCTCAAAAGGAGGTTTCATCAGCTGGGTGAGAACGACATTGAGATCCCATGACACTGTAGGAGGTTGACAGGGGGCTTGGACAAAGCAAACCTCTCATGAAGCGAACAACTAAGGCTGTCCTGAGATCGGTTTACCTTCCACACGGTAATGGTATGCACTGATTGCACTAAGGTGAACCCTTACAGAGTTGGTCTTGAGACCAGAACTCAGACAAGTGCAGAAGGTATTCAAGCAGGGTCTGTGTAGGACAAGAGCGAGGATCTAGGGCCTTGCTGTCACACCAGACTGGCAAACCTCCTCCATTAAGAAAAGTAACTCCTCTTAGTGGAATCTTTCCTGGAAGCAAGCAAGATGCAGGAGACACCCTCGACAGACCCAAGAGGCAAAGTCTACGCTCTCAACATCCAGGCCGTGAGAGCCAGAGACCGGAGGTTGGGATGCAGAAGCGCCCCTTCGTCCTTGTGTGATGAGAGTCGGAAAACACTCCACCATCTCCACGGTTTCTTCGGAGGATAACTCCAGAAGAAGAGGAAACCAGATCTGACGCAGCCAAAAGGGAGCAATCAGAATCATGGTGCCTCGGTTCTTGCTTGAGTTCAACAAAGTCTTCCCACCAGAGGTATGAGAGGATAAGCATACAGAGACCCTACCCCCAGTCCAGGAGGAAGGCATCCGGTGCCAGTCTGCCGTGGGCCTGAAGCCTGGAACAGAACTGAAGGGACCTTGTGTTGGCTCGAGATGCAAAGAGATCTACCAAGTGGGTGCCCCACACCTGGAAGATCTGGCGCACTACTCGGGAGTTGAGCAACCACTCGTGAGGTTGCATAATCCTGCTCAGTCTGTCGGCCAGACTGTTGTTTACACCTGCCAGGTATGTGGCTTGGAGCACCATGCCCTGACGGCGAGCACAAAGCCACATGCTGACGGCTTCCTGACACAGGGGGCGAGATCCGGTGCCCCCGTGCTTGTTGATGTAATACATGGCAACCTGGTTGTCTGTCTGAATTTGGATAATTTGGTGGGACAACCGATCTCTGAAAGCCTTCAGAGCGTTCCAGACCGCTCATGACTCCAGGAGATTGATCTGCAGATCGCGTTCCTGGAGGGCCCAGCTTCCTTGGGTGTGAAGCCCATCGACATGAGCTCCCCACCCCAGGAGAGACGCATCCGTAGTCAGCACTTTTTGCGGCTGAGGAATTTGGAAAGGACGTCCCAGAGTCAAATTGGGACCAAATCAATCCAGCAATACAGGGATCTGAGAAAACTCGTGGACAGGTGGATCATGTCTCTAGATCCCCAGCAGCCTGAAACCACTGGGAAGCTAGGGTCCATTGAGCAGATCGCATGTGAAGGCGGGCCAGTGGGAGTCACATGAACTGTGGAAGCCATGTGGGCCCAGCAATCTCAACATCTGCCGAGCTGTGATCTGCTGGGACGCTCGCACCCGCGAGACGAGGGACAACAAGTTGTTGGCTCTCGCCTCTGGGAGATAGGCACGAGACGTCCAAGAATCCAGCAGAGCTCCTATGAATTTGAGTCTCTGCACTGGGAGAAGATGGGACTTTGGATAATTTATCACAAACCCCAGTAGCTCCAGGAGGCGAATAGTCATCTGCATGGACTGTAGAGCTCCTGCCTCGGATGTGTTCTTCACCAGCCAATCGTCGAGATAGGGGAACACGTGCACTCCCAGCTTGCGAAGCGCCGCTGCTACTACAGCCAAGCACTCGTGAACACTCTGGGCGCAGAGGCGAGCCCAAAAGGGTAGCACACAGTACTGGAAGTGACGTGTGCCCAGCTGAAATCGCAGATACTGTCTGTGAGCTGGCAGTATCGGGATGTGCGTGGTAGGCGTCCTTCAAGTCCAGAGAGCATAGCCAGTCGTTTTCCTGAATCATGGGAAGAAAGGGTGCCCAGGGAAGCATCCTGAACTTTTCTTTGACCAGATATTTGTTCAGGGCCCTTAGGTCTAGGATGGGACGCATCCCCCCCTGTTTTCTTTTCCACAAGGAAGTACCTGGAATAGAATCCCAGCCCTTCTTGCCCGGATGGCACGGGCTCGACCGCATTGGCGCTGAGAAGGGCGGAGAGTTTCCTCTGCAAGTACCTGCTTGTGCTGGAAGCTGTAGGATTGAGCTACCGGTGGGCAATTTGGAGGCATTGAGGTCAAATTCAGAGAGTACCCTAGCCGGACTATTTGAGAACCCACTGATCGGAGGTTACAAGAAGCCAACTTTGGTGAAAAACTTTCAACCTCCCCCCGACCGGCAGATCGCCCGGCACTGACACGTTAATGTCGGCTATGCTCTGCTGAGCCAGTCAAAAGCTCATCCCTTGCTTTTGCTGGGGAGCCGAGGGGCCTTGCTGAGGCTCACACTGCTGACGAGAGCGAGCGCGCTGGGGCTTAGCCTGGGCCGCAGGCTGTCGAGAAGGAGGATTGTACCTACGCTTACCAGAAGAGTAGGGAACAGTCTTCCTTCCCCTATAAAAACGTCTACCTGTGGAGGTAGAAGCTGAAGGTTGCCGGCGGGAGAACTTGTCGAAGAGGTATCCCGCTGGTGGAGCTGCTCTACCACCTGTTCGAACCTTCTCTCCAAAAATATTATCCGCACGGCAAGGCGAGTCCGCAATCCGCTGCTGGATCCTATTCTCCAGGTCGGAGGCACGCAGCCATGAGAGTCTGCGCATCACCACACCTTGAGCAGCGGCCCTGGACGCAACATCAAAGGTGTCCATACACCCCTCTGGCCAGGAATTTCTGCACGCCTTCAGCTGCCTGACCACCTCCTGAAATGGCTTGGCTTGCTTAGGAGGGAGGCTTGTCCACCAAGCCCGCCAACTGCCGCACATTATTCCGCTTGTGTATGCTCGTGTAGAGCTGGTAAGACTGGATTTTGGCCACGAGTATAGAAGAATGGTAGGCCTTCCTCCCAAAGGAGTCTAAGGTTCTAGAGTCCTTGCCCGGGGGCGCCGAAGCATGCTCCCTAGAACTCTTAGCCTTCTTTAGGGGCCAAATCCCACACTCCAGAGTCTGTGAGGCAACTGAGTGCGCATGCAGCTCTGGGTCCCCATGGATCCGGTACTGGGACTCGATCTTCTTGGGAATGTGGGGATTACTTAGAGGCTTGGTCCAGTTCGCCAGCAATGTCTTTTTTAGGACATGATGCATGGGTACTGTGGACGCTTCCTTAGGTGGAGAAAGGATAGTCCAGGAGTTCAAACATTCAGCCCTGGTCTCGTCCTCCACAACCACCGGGAAGGGGATGGCCGTAGACATCTCCCGGACAAAGGCCGCAAAAGACAGACTCTCGGAAGAGAAAGCTGCCTTTCAGGGGAGGGAGTGGGATCAGAGTTTTTGATGCTGTCGACGTCGACGCACTCGATACTCCCGATGCCGACGAAGAGCCCGAGAACAAAACGTTCCACTGGGCCAATCTCGCTACCTGAGTCCTTTTTCTGTAAAAGGGCGCAAAGACTACAGGCCTGCGGGCGGTGCCCCAGCCCCAGACACTGAAGACCAACGACGCATGCCTATCAGTGAGCGAGATTACAACGGCGCATGGGTGCACTTCTTGAAGACGACTGGGAGACTTCGATGACATGGGCGGAAAAATCACGCCGGCGAAATCAAAACCTCGTAATTGCGGTAAGGCACCAAAAAGGTAAAATTATAATAAAATTATGATATTTTCTTTCCATTAATCATAGCTGATCAATCCATAGACTGGTGGGTTGTGTCCATCTACCAGCAGGTGGAGATAGAGAGGCAAAGCTTTTGCCTCCCTATATGTGGTCATGTGCTGCCGGAACTCCTCAGTATGTCGATAATCAAAGCTCCATCCGCAGGACTCAGCACTTAGAGAATTACAACCCACAAAGGGACACTCTGCCCAGCTCACGCACCGCCGAACGGGGGAGGGGAAATTAACCCAGCTCATCCCCACACAAGTGGGGGAGGGGAATCCGTCCAGCTCATCCCCGCGGAGCGGGGAGGGACAGCCACCCCCGCCGATGCTTGGGGAATCTGGCTTATCCTGCAACCGCAACCGCGGGAGGAGCTGACTGACCCTAAACACCGCCGAAGCGGGAGGGGTACAAAGCCTGCCCTACAGCCGCACGAAGCGGGAGGGAGCGCCGGCAGAATTTAGGTCTCAATCCAGCCCCGTAAAACGGAGGGGAGAGGAATGCAGCAGCTCACTGTAACACAAACTCGTCTCAACTCTTGAAGAATCCAATTGAAAAAACTTGAACACGAAGTCCTCCTGAACAGGAACTGAAGACTAAACTTGAACCTGAAATGCAACCAGAATATAAACAGTACAGATATCTGGGAGGGTCTATGGATTGATCAGCTATGATTAATGGAAAGAAAATTATCAGGTATGATACATAATTTTACCATTCCATATCACATGCTGATCAATCCATAGACTGGTGGGATGTACCGAAGCAGTACTCACCCAGGGCGGGACATAGAAATCCCTGACCGCAACACTGAAGCTCCAAACCGGGCCTCCGCCCGAGCAGCCACAGTCAAGCGGTAATGCCTGGAGAAGGTATGGGGCCGATGCCCAAGTTGCCGCCTTGCAAATCTCTTCCAAGGAGACGGACCCGGCCTCTGCCATCGAGGCCGCCTGAGCTCTAGTGGAGTGAGCCTTCAGCTGGATAGGCGGCACCTTCCCCGCGGCCACATAAGCTGCTGCAATGGCTTCCTTGACCCATCTTGCCACTGTAGGCTTAGCAGCCTGCAGACCCTTACGAGGACCTGCAAACAGGACAAACAGATGATCTGATTTCCGGAAATCATTGGTCACTTCCAAGTATCTGATGATGACTCGTCTCACATCCAGATATTTGAGAGCAGAGTATTCCTCTGGGTAGTCCTCCCTATGAAAGGAAGGGAGACAGAGCTGCTGATTCACATGGAAGCGAGAAACAATCTTGGGCAGGAAGGAAGGCACTGCCTCAGTGAACTGCAGAAAAGGCTCTCTACATGAGAGCGCCTGGAGCTCGGAAACTCTTCTGGCTGAGTGATAGCCACCAAAAAGACTGCTTTCAACGTCAGGTCTTTCAGAGATGCCCTAGACAAGGGTTCAAAAGGCGGCTTCTGCAAGGCTCTTAGCACCAGGTTGAGATTCCACGCAGGCACCACTGAGTGCAGAGGAGGGGCGCAGGTGATTAACTCCCTTGAGAAAGCGCACCACATCTGGCTGCGAAGCCAGGGAAGCACCCTTCAGGCGGCCCCTGAAGCAAGCCGAGCCGCTACCTGGACTTTAAGGGAACTGAGCGACAGGCCTTTCTCCAGACCTTCTTGCAGGAACGCCAACACTGAAGAAATTGGAGCAGTGAAGGGAGAAAGTGAGCCTGCTTCACACCACGCTGCAAGGTACGCCAAACCCCTGGCGTAAGCAGTAGAAGTAGAGCGCTTCCCTCGCTCTCAGCATAGTGGCGATGACCTTGTCTGAGAAGCCCTTCTTTCTCAGACGCTGCCGCTCAATAGCCAGGCTGTAAGACCAAAGGGGGAGGGATCCTCCATCACCACGGGACCCTGATGTAACAGGCCCTGCTCCACTGGCAGCTGCAGAGGATCGTCCACTGAGAGCCTGATCAAGTCCGCATACCAGGGACGTCTGGGCCAGTCCGGACCCACCAGGATTATCCGGCCCGGATGCTTGCCACACGTCTAGCACCCTGCCCAACATGGGCCAGGGCGGGAACACATAGAGAAGCTCTTGTGTCGGCCACTGTTGGAGAAGAGCATCTACTCCCAGGGATCGAGGGTCCCGTCCTCTGCTGAAAAAGCGCGGCACTTGGCAATTGGCCGATGACGCCATCAGATCTAGGCTCGGCTGGCCCCAGCGCTTCGTGATGTCCAAGAACGCCTGAGCAGATAGCTGCCACTCTCCGGGCTCCAAGGTATGGCGACTGAGAAAGTCCGCCCTTGACATTCATGACTCCGGCAATGTGGGCCGCTGACAGCTGTTCCAGGTTCGCTTCACGCCCACTGGCATAGACTTATGGCTCCTTGGCTAGAGGGCGCTCTTGGTACCTCCCTGGCGGTTGACATAGGCCACAGCCGTGCATTGTCCGACAGACCAGTACTAGCTTCAACGCCAGTACCGGGATGAACTCCAAAAGCGCCACCCGAATGGCTCTGAGTTCCAGGAGGTTGAAAAGACCACTTGGGCCTCTGCAGGAGACCAGAGGCCCCTGCGCTGTCCTTCCCAAGCAGTGGGCTCCCCAGCCCGACAAAGAGCGGTCCGTCGTGACGACAATCCACCTCCGGGGTCACCAGAGGCATTCCTGCAGACAACTTGTCTGGTCTGCATCCACCAGCTCAGCGCCTTGCGCACTGCTGGGTCCAAGGGAAGGCGCACAGCATAATCCTCGGCGACATCGGAGTCCAGCGCTGCAGCAGAGAGTGTTGTAGTGGTCTCATATGAGCCCTGGCCCAGGGCACTACTTCCATCGTGGCCGTCATAGAGCCCAACAGCTGCACATAGTCCCAAGCCCGAAGAGGAGAGGCTACTAGGAACTGGTCCACCTGAGCCTGAAGCTTGACAATCCGATTGTCTGCAGGAACACTCTGCCCACTTGGGTGTCGAATCGAACTCCAGGGGACTGAGTTCGGGCACAGCTGGCTCTTCTCCCAGTTGATGATCCACCCCAGGGAGCTCAAAGAGCAACCACCCCGGCCACAGCTTTGCCACACTCTGCATAAGAGGGGGCTCGGATCAACCAGTCGTCCAGATAAGGATGGACTTGTACTCCTTCCTTTAGCAGGAAGGCCGCTATGACCCCCATTACTTTGGAGAAGGTCCGCGGAGCAGTAGCCAACCCGAAAGGGAGGGCGCTGAACTGGAAGTGTCGGCCCAGGACTGCAAAACGCAGAAAGCGTTGATGAGGAGGCCAGATGGGAATATGCAGGTACGCTTCCTTGATGTCCAAGGAAGCCAAGAACTCTTCCTGCTTCACATGCCGCTATCAACAGAGCGGAGAGTCCTCCATGCGAAAGTGCCGCACTTTCAAGCCCGATTGACCCCTTTAAAGGTCGAGGATAGGCCGGACAGAACCTCCTTTCTTTGGTACCACAAAGTAAATGGAGTAACGTCCTTGCCAATCTGATTTTCTGGCCCGGAACGACCGCACCCAGGCGGATCAGTTGTCCAAGGGTCTGCTGCACTGCCAAAGCTTTGACCGGAGGACTTGCAGGGAGAGAGTACAAACCCGTCTCTTAAGGGTCGGCAGAACTCTAACTTGTAGCCGTCTCTGATGACTTTCCAGCACCCAAGCGTCTGAAGTTACTTTGGTCCACTCGCCCAGAAACGAGGACAGGCGTCCTCCAATCTGCACTGGGCCATGGACCAGGGCCCCGTCATTGGGTACGAGACCCTGGGGGAGGACCGGAGGGCGTACCTCCGGGACGGCGGTCTCTGCGAAAGGAATGCTGCTTGGGGGAGAAGTTCCTCTTGAAGGAAGAGGGGGCAGAGGAGCCCGACTTGCCCGGGCGGTACCGACGGGCTTCCTGAAACCGTCCTCTGGAGATACCGGGCGAGCACATGGCCCAAGCCCTGACCTCTGGTAACCTCTTGCCCTTAGACGTGCCGAGATTGGTCACGATTTTGTCCCACTCGACCCCAAGAGCAGCTTGCCTTTAAAAAGGCAACTTAGCCAGCGGGACTTAGAGGCGTGGTCCGCAGACCAATGTTTCAGCCAAAGCCAGCGCCGCGCAGAGACTGTCTGAGCCAACCTTTAGCCGAGGCTCTCAAGACATCATACAGTAAGTCTGCCAAATAAGCCAAGCCCGATTCCAGGGCCGGCCAGTCAGCCCTCAAGGAAGGATCCGAGGGGGAAGCCCGCTGCACAATCGTCAGGCACGCCCTGGCCACATAGGAGCCGCAAACTGAGCCTGCAAACTTAAGGCAGCCGCCTCGAAGGACGACCTTAAAACCGCTTCCAATCTTCTGTCTTGGGCGTCCTTTAGGGCCGTGCCACCTTCCACCGGCAACGCCGTTTCTTAGTCACCGCAGTGATTAAAGAATCCACGGTAGGCCAAATAAAGGCCTCACGTTCACTTTCTGGCAAAGGATAGAGGCGGGACATAGCCCTAGCCACTTTGAGGCTCGCTTCCGGGACATCCCATTGAGCCGAAATTAAGGTGTGTGCATGGCATCATGCACGTGGAAGGTTCTAGGCGGGCGCTTCGTCCCCAGCATAATGGCAGAGCCAACAGGGGCTGAGGGAGAGACGTCCTCTGGCGAGGAAATCTTCAAAATGCTCATGGCCTGCACTAACAGGTTGGGCAAATCCTCTGAGCGAAAGATCCGCGCTGCAGAGGGGTCATCCGCTCCATCCGAGCGGGAATCCGTCTCCTCCAAGGAATCCCCAAAGGACCGTTGGGAGAACTCAGATACGCTGCCCTCATCTACATCAGAGGAAACAGCGTCCTCTAAGGCCTGGGAATCCACCCGAGGGCGTTTACTTCCGGGGGCCTCAACCCCGTTATCGGACAAGGGAGAAGGGGCAGCGTTTTGCATAAGGAAGGCCTGATGCAGCAGCAAAATAAACTCGGGGGAGAAACCCCCCAGACTGTGCACTTCCGCAGCCTGGGCTACAGCCCTAGACGCACCCTCAACTGGCGCTCGCAAGAGCGGGGGAGCAACATGCTGCGCATCCCAGATGGCGTCCGGCACGACACTCCGCGAAGGAGCCGCGCGGGAAGAACGGCGCTTACTTTAGCCGCCTTTTTGCCGTCGCCCAAATCAAGGGCAGCCATGGCATGAACGTCTCCCAGCTCAAGGGCGGCCCAAGAAGAAGCCGTCCGAGCAGAGTGTCCGGCCAAGATGGCGGAGGCGAGCAGCGGGGGATGGGCGTTTATGGCGGGAAAAACCGCCGCGCCGGAGGAAGACCCGGGACACTGACCGCCTCCAAACTGACACCCAACAAGGGCGAATCAGACTTTAAAACCCCCGCATCCCCGCTAGAAGCGCACACGCGGTCCGGGAGCGATTCTTCGCGCCCCTCGCCCTCCGACGCCATAGGCCACGTGGAGATCAATCGGGGAACCCCCTGCCCGCTATAAAAAGGTAAAAATTACCTGCTTCTCGCTCCGAGCTGTAACGACCTGGTGTCCCAGTGAGTAGCTGCAATAAACGTTTAAATAAACGTCGAAATAAACGCCCTTAAGGACGTCCAAAATTTTTTTTTTTTTTTTTTTAACGGAGCCAGCGGGAGGGGGAGAAAAGGAGGGACCTGGCGCCACCAGGTTTGCACTTGCTCAAGAAGAGCCCTCAACCCCAGGCACTCAACAAAACCTAAAAATTAGGCTTGGAGGCCTAGCCAGAGCTGCTGCTGTGTGTGACCACCACCTGCTGAGATAGAGAACATACAGGAGTTTCCGGCAGCACATGACCACATATAGGGAGGCAAAGCTTTGCTCTCTATCTCCACCTGCTGGTAGATGGACACAACCCACCAGTCTATGGATTGATCAGCATGATGATATGGAAGAGGGGGAGAAAAAACTCGATCCGAGGCCTCAAAAGGGCCTACCCCGAAAACGAAAGAAAACTTAATGGGGCCAAAAACTGGAAATACGGGAAGGGGAAAAAGACCGAAAGGCCCTTCTCCGAAATCCCTTTCTTTTTTTTTTTTTTTAAAGCGAAGTCAAAAGACACGCGAGGGTCAACTTAAGGGGCGCAAACGTGCAAACACGACCGAACCGAGCACGGACAAAAGAAGACTGACGAACACGAGCCGGTTCGGGCGGGAAGACGGCCGCGCATGCGCGGTGCGCATGGGCGCGCGAGGACTAGCAAAGGCCTTTGCTAGTGAAGTTTCCGATTGGAGGGGCTGCAGTGGACGTCACCCATCAGTGAGAACAAGCAGCCTGCTTGTCCTCGGAGAATTGCTGGACATGGATGGGAGAGGAGGACGTGGGCAGAGGAGAATCGCTGGACATGGATGTGAGGGGAGGACAGGGGAGAGAGGAAACATAATGGGAAAGGAGGTCAGGGAAGATATTCGCTGGACATGGATGGAAGGGGAGGGCAGGTGAGAGAGGAGAATCGCTAGACATGGATGAGAGGGGAGGAAAAGGGAGAGAGGAGAATCGTTGGACATGGATGAAAGGGGAGAGAGAATTATTGCTTTATATGGATGGAGGGGAGGGAACAAAGGAGAAGTGATGGACATGGAGGAGAGGAGACAGAGGAGAAGTGATGGACATGGATGGAGGGGAGGGGAGAGAGGAGATGTAATGGACATGGATGGAGGGAGCGGAGAGAGGAGAAGTGACGGACATGGATGGAGGGAAGGGGAGAGAGGAGAAGTGACGGATATGGATGGAGGGGAGCGGAGAGAGGAGAAGTGACGGACATGGATGGAGGGAAGCGGAGAGAGGAGAAGTGACGGACATGGATGGAGGGGAGGAAAGAGAGGAGAAGTGACGGACATGGATGGAGGGGAGAAAAGAGAGCAGAAGTGATGGACATGAATGGAGGGGAGGAAAGAAAAAAGAAGAAGATGCACATGGATGGAGATGAGGGAAAGGGAAGAGGAGAGGAGAAAAACTGTACATGGATGGAGAAAATAGGCAAAAGCTGAATCCATGTTATACCTCCTCCAGTCAACTCCACGGAGGAGGACCCAGCTTTTACTTATGGATATATGGCAAGAAATGAAGAAGAAAGGAGAAAAGTAAAGAAATAAAGGGAAAAGGAAGCCCTGGAAACGGAGTTAAAAGAACAGATAGAGAGCAGTAGAATCAGAGACTGGGACCAATATGGACAGAAAAACAAAGTCACCAGACAACAAAGGTAGAAAAAAATCATTTTATTTTATTTTAGTGTTTGAAATATGTCCAATTTGAGAATTTACATCTGCTGTCTTATTTTGCACTGGGTATACTGAAGCTGTAACAGCTTACAGAAACTATTTATAATGAAAAAATCACTATTTTTTTCTGCTATACTAGTATAATATTTTCAATAATGTCTGTTTGTATGTGCCATGGCTGGTATAAGGGGTGTGGTTAATGTGGATGAGGCTATCAAAGGGGTGGAGCCATATGTTGTGACCCTGCCCATAATGAGTACTGGCACCTTCTTTTCTCAAAAAAAAACCACTGCTTATATGTATACTAGCCATTAAGAACGTTAAAACGGGTGAGATTGTTGTTTTTAACAATGTAGTGGAACAGGCGAAGAAGAAAAATGAGTTGGATGTCCAGCATTTCTTCTCTCTCCCTTCCCATCCATCCATGTGCATCTCCTTCCTCTGTGTTCCCTCCCCTTCATCCATGTCCAGAATTTCTTCTGTCTCCCCTCCATTCATGTGCATCTCCTTCCTGTCTTCCCTTCCCTCCCCTCCATCCATATTCAACAATTCTCCTCTCTCCCTGCCCTCCCCTCCATCCATCCATGTGCAGCAACCCTCTTCTCTCCCCTGACCTCCCCTCCATCCATCCATGTGCAGCAACCCTCTTCTCTCCTCCCCTCCATCCATGCATATCCACAACCCTCCTCTCTCCCCTACCCTCTCCCCATGTCCAGCAACCGTCCTCTCTCCCCTGCCCTCCATCCACCCATGCCCAGCAACCCTCCTTCTCTCCCCTGCCCTCCCCCCATGTCCAGTAACTGTCCTCTCTCCCCTTCCATCCCCTCCATCCACCCATGTCCAGCAACCCTCCTCTTCCCCCTCCCCCCCCCCCCCCCCCCGTGTCCATCAACTCTCCTCTGCTTTCATTACCTCCTGTGAGTCCTCTCAAAGGGGCGGGACAGATAGGCATTCATTTCAGGCAGTAAAGCAGAGCTTGTGTGTGTGCGTGGAGAGACAGCGAGAGAGGTCAGGGGAGATTGCAGAGTTGATGCACATGTTTACCTGTCGCCCTCGGGCCGAAAACGTAGTAGGAGCCCTGCTTGATCACGTTAGGTGTGGACCGATGGATTCTTCTTTCACTCTGTCTGTCGGAGGTGGGAACGCTCAACTGAGGACAGAGTGAGCCGCTGCTGAGGACTGCTTGGCCTCCCCGTCTTCTCTTAATGCGCTTATGTTCCGTTTTATTTTATTGCCGCCACGGGCAACCCTCCTCTCCCCCCTCCCCTGCCCCCTTATCCATCAACTCTCCTCTGCTTTCGTTACCTCCTGTGAGTCCTCTCGTCAGTTCGCCTCCAGCGCAGCATTTCTTTCCCTCTCTGCTCCGTCCTCTACTACTACTACTACTACTTATCATTTCTAGACATCATCACGTCTTGATGCGGGGGCGGGACAGAGAGGGAAGTCTCTACTGTGCATTTGCGGGTGAGTCGGTCACCTTTCGTTTATATAGTTAGATGATTGTTGCCTCAATTTATGGGGGAAGTGGTGTATACCTGCTATGTTGTAAATATTAGTGCATAGTTTGATTTTCTTTGTGTCCCACTACTTACAGTGTATTTTACTTTTGCTGATTTACTTTTGTACACTTCTATGTTATTATTGACAAAAGCCAGTTAATGAAATGAACAAACAATTGTTCCAATTGACTTGTAAAAGTAAGGAAAAATAATACCTCACTACATCCAAAGAGTGTGCAATACCACATACTACATCATCTTGTCCTTCAACAGGATAGATTTCCAGCAAAGGTACACAGTAATCCAGGCCCTCCAGAACTTCATCGATAAGTTCTCTTGGAAGATTTGCAATATTGCAGGAAAAAGGTTCAGCAACAGACACAGTAGTTTTTAAATGAGAAGATGAACTTAAACGAGGTTTACAAGTAACCTAAGAAATAAAGACAAAGATTACAGAAATCAAACTATATGTAACAAAACTAACTTTGTGCATTCCTTTACTCCATTATTAAACCCTTATTTTATACCACCACATAGAATAAACAGCTGCTCACTTATAAGGTGGCATTTATTCAAACCTATTAATTTCCCTTAGTTAAATCCTGCTAGACCATTCCTGACCAATAGCCTGTGTCTCCCTATCAGCAGATGAAAACAAAAAAAACTGAACACTTCCAGTGATATCACAGGGACAAGAACTGGTGCAGCCTAGAACTCTTTAAGTATGCAAATGCAAAGCAGCATAATGGGAAAGCCACTACACACAATTTGAATGGTCCTTAGGGAACCACTGCAGAATCCATTTGCAAAAAAAAACCCCAGCACTTAAAACAACTACTTAATTTCGGGATCCTTTTACACAGATGCGGGAAAAAGTGACCTCAACAAGCCCTTACATGGGTCTTCCACAACAGAAAATGGCTGATTTCCAATTTCTGGCATTAAACTGCTCCACGTTAATGTTGTCATTAGCTTGTGGCCATTAAAAAAGATTAGCACGTGAGCCCTTACCACCACATATTTTGTAGGTGGTAAGGGCTCATGCGCTAATCATATGCTAATCAGTTAGCTTGACAGCATTATTGAAGTACTAACTGATTAGTGTAGAAACATCCACTCTCCACTCCCAGACACGCTCTCTCCTTGAAAAAAATTTTTTTAGCACATGCTAGGCGCACACAGAATGCTAAATTACTGTGGGACACTTCAGCACGTCCTGCAGTAAGCCCATTCAAGCTGCAGTAAGCGCTAGTGCACGCTTACCACAACTTTGTAAAAAGACAGCGAGCAGTCAGAGCCCAGAGGAGATTCCCCAGTGCCATAGCTTTCCAATGCAAGTTTCAAGTTTCATTTCATTTTTGATATACCACCTATCATAGTCATAAACAAAAGAAAAAGAAGTAAAATAAAAAAATACACATGACAATCACAGGAGGAGAGGAAAAGAAAAGTAAAAATGGTGACAAATCTGCCATAATGAGGGATGTCACCAGGGTTCCAGAGTACTGTAAAAAGGTGTAGAGGAGAAAGGGATTAAAAGGGAGACCGCCAAAAAACGACAGAACATATAATCAAGGTATACTATTACAAATGCTCTTGATTGACATTGCGAGCTTTGTGCACTTCCAAAAGATTTTTGGTACCAAATAGAGACTTGCACAGGAACAGGGTTTGTGGGAATCCAGAGACGGAAGCAGTTCTGCAGGAATCCCATGGGGATGGAAGAAGTTCCTTGCGGGGTTCCTGTGGGGACAGAAACAATTCCTGAAGGGTTCTTTTGGATGTGTACGCTGCACGTGTACCTGCATCTCCCCTACTGAACACCAACTTCTTTGAGTTCAGTCGCCTCCTCCTTGCTTTAACAGCACAGATGCGGAAAGTCTCCATTAAAAAGGTGGTAGAGACACAAATGGTGACGGAATTCAAAAAGGCATAGGATGAACACAGAGTATCTCTAATTGGAAAATGGAAGTTATAAAACAAAAACTAAACTTAAATGGCTGCATGTGTGTGGATGTGTTCAGCAAAAATGATAGCGGGGATGGGATGACTTCCCTATGAAGAAAGACTAAGGAGGCTAGGGCTTTTCAGCTTGAGAAGAGACGGCTGAGGGGAGACATGATAGAGGTATATAAAATAATGAGTGGAGTGGAACAGGTGGATGTGAAGTAGAGACTTGAACGGGAACGGGGTTTGCGGGAATCCCGTAGGGACGGAAGCAGTTCTGCGGGGGTCCCGTGGGGACGGAAGCAGTTCCTGTGGGGTTCCCGTGGGGACGGAAGCAGTTCCTATGGGGTTCCCGTGGAAGTGTATGCTGCACTTGCGCCAGCCTCTCACCTACCGAGTACCAAATTCTTTGAGTGCTGTCTTCTCCTCCTCCTCCTTGCTTTAACAGCACAGATGTGGACTTCCGGTGACGTCATGACCGTGAGAGGTTGAGCCCTTCGATCTCTCCGGCTCCTAGCCTCCCTTCGAAGCCGTTAAACGGTGCAAATAAGACCCCAGTTCGCACAACTAGCGAATCGACGTCTCCTCGATCAGCTGATTAATTTTTCTAGTTCTCCGGTGGCGAAATGACGGCGAAAAATGCCCCGAAAGACAGACTCCGCGCCCGGGTAGGGGAAGAGAAAATGGCGCCGCCCGCGAGCCCGCCCGGCCCGACGGTTTCGTCCGCATGGATCGCGGAAATCACAGCGGAGATGACAGCGGTGATGGACGCTCTCTTGGACCGCCGGCTGGCCCCGATTGATAATAAACTTGAACGGGTGCAAACCCAACTTACAGATCTGTCGAAGGACTGTGCTGCTTTTCAGTCGCGGGTCAGCGAGGTGGAAGACCGCGTCACGGTAGTCGAAGGCACGCAGAATCAGATGCAGGAAAAGCTGCGGGTGCTTGAAGACAAAGTTGAGGACCTCAAAAACAGGTCCAGAAGAAATAACATCAGGATGGTGGGACTCCCGGAGAGTGTACAAGAACGGGGCCTGGAGACCTTTTTGGCTCGGTGGCTGGCTGAAGAACTACAACTCCCAGAAGCCCTAGGACCAATTCACATAGAGAGGGCCCATCGGCTGGGGCAGAAGGGCACAGGAACTGGTAAGCCCAGAGTAATCATTATGCGATTCTTGGATTATGCACAAAAGCAAGACATTTTTCGGCGACTCAGAGTGGGGAAATCGTTGGAATACGAGGGGCTGCCGGTTCGGTGTTTTCAAGATTATTCTGCAGGTGTGGCAGCAAAAAGGCGCCAATTTTCGGCAATATGCTCCAAGTTGTTCCAGAAAGAGATACGTTTTGCACTGTAATACCCGGCAAAGCTGTGAATTACGCACAATGGAGCATCTAAAATTTATGAAACAACAAGCGCAGCCCAGGAGTTCTTACAGCAGTTGGACGCAGCCGCACCAGAGGATCGCTGAGAGAGGAATCGAGATATCAGCAGCCGGCAGCAGACCGGAGAGAGGAGCGAATGTGAGAAGAGGAGTTGGTATATAGATATGTTTTATACAGTGCACAGACAGGAACACTGAGGTTTAAGTGTGGTTGGAAGCACTGTATAGAAACTCTTTACATGTTACAGTTCCAGGTTCATGATGAGTGGTTGGGTCTTTGAGTGCCAGGGATAAAAATTTGTTGGGAATTTGTATTGGCCTTCGGAGGGAGGGGGGAGGGACGTAGGAAGTGATGGTCCCAGTTAGTGGGTCCGAACACAGGGAACAGGGGAGGGGTTGGGATGGGGGGAGGGGGAGTACGGGGAGAAGGTTAGAGGGACGGAGTGGGTTGGGGGGGTGGGCAGTGGGAGCCATTTCAGGCCTAAGCTACCCGGAAATAATTGTAAAGGGACAGGTCCCCCAGAACATTTTGAAGACAGGATATAGGAGTTGGTGGGGGGCTTCACTGGTGGGCAGAGGACAGAAAGAGGTACAGGAGCAGGCCTACGGCCATCAAATGGATAGAAGAACACGAACTGAGGGTGGGCAGAGGCTGGGATGCCCCCCCTTAACAACATCACAGTTATATGGTATGGGTATCATCTCACTTCAACTAGCAGTATGGTACAAATCGTAAGCTGGAATGTAGGAGGGGTAACGTCACCTATAAAACGGTCCAAGATTCTGCAGCAGCTAAATAGACAGCATGCAGATATCGCTCTTTTACAGGAGACGCACCTGTCACGGGTGGAACATGCTAAATTATGCACTTGGTGGGTAGGTGACTGCATAGCGGCGCACGCGCAGGGGAAAAAGGGGGGTGTTGCAATCTTGTTCCGTAAAAATATTGCTACAGCAATCTGTCCACTCTTAGTGGACCCCGCGGGGCGCTATGTCATTCTGGAAGCCATGGTGGGCAAACAAAAATTGTTATTATGCAACATCTATGCCCCCAACAACTATGACAAACGGTTTTTTCAGCCTGTGATAAATTTTCTCCTTAAGCAACCACATGCAGAGATCATAGTAGGTGGTGATTTCAATGCGGTCTTGGACCCATCAATGGATAAATCAATGCCTAGCACCTCTGCGACCTACTACAACAACAAAGGCTTGTTGAAGTTGAGCCAGCTGTTAGATCTGACGGATGTTTGGAGGGTGTTTCACCCGGATGTGAAAGATTATACCCACCTTTCGCGGGCTCACTCAACTCAATCCCGCATTGATTATGTTTTAGTCTCCCGGAAGATGTTTGGGGAAATTTTAACAGCGGAGATTGGACCTTATGTAGTGTCAGACCATGCATGGGTTCGGGTGGAGTGGCAGCCCCGGGGCCAGGTCAGACGGGTTAATAGGTGGCAGTTCCCCACAGAACTTTATACAGATCCCATATTAAAGGGACGTTTACAAGCTAGCTGGGAAGGCTATGTCACACACAATCAGGAACATAGGAACGACCCGATTCTGTTCTGGGAGGCAGCTAAGGCCGTGCTACGTGGGGAAATCATTAGTCACACTCACCACGTTCGGACATCGAGAGATCGAGAAATACTACGACTGAGTAAACAACTCTGCAGTGTGAGAAAACGGTTCGGGGAGACACATGCGGCAAGTCATAAGCAAAAAGTGCTTGAATTACAAACAGCATTGAACGAACTCCTACACGGGCGCGCTCGGAAATCGCAGATTTATTACCGCTACATGCTCTATAAACATGGGAATAAAGCGGGCAAATTGATGGCCAAACTCCTTAAACCAAAAGGGGGAAATAGGAATATTCTTACCCTTCGGGGACAGAGGGGAGGCCTTACAACTTCCGATAAAGAGATCGGCAACATTTTCCAGTCCTTCTATAAAGATTTATACGCACCCCCAGAAGATGTGGGCCTTGATAATCAGATGTATTTGAATAATCTCAATCTCCCTAAGCTTACACAACAAGAACGGGACGGCCTTAACCAATTAATTACGGAGGAGGAGGTGTCCCTGGTAGTTGCACAGAGCCCATTGTTAAAGGCCCCCGGACCGGATGGTCTACGCGCAGAATTTTATAAATTGATGGGAGCGGGAATCATATCAGATTTAACCAGATTTCTAAACCGCATGATAGATGTAAAGGCAATGCCTTCCGACCTAAATAAGGCGCAAATAATAGTGCTGCTTAAACCGGGGAGAGACCCGGTAGAACCGGCATCGTACCGCCCCATATCGTTGTTGAACTACGACACCAAGTTGGTGGCTAAAATTTTGGCCAATAGGTTGGCGAGGCTGTTGCCCCGCCTTATACATGACAGTCAAGTGGGCTTCGTAGGAGGCCGGACAGTAAGTAAAAATTTGAGGGCAATCCTGACATCCTTAGAACATA
This sequence comes from Microcaecilia unicolor, assembly GCF_901765095.1. Taxonomy (NCBI): domain Eukaryota; kingdom Metazoa; phylum Chordata; class Amphibia; order Gymnophiona; family Siphonopidae; genus Microcaecilia; species Microcaecilia unicolor. The sequence continues at coordinate 92,660,343 of NC_044036.1, read as the reverse complement.
GCAAGTGCAAGGGTATGGCGTCACTGCTAGTCAGCTTTGATGCCGAAAAAGCCTTTGACAAGGTGCATTGGGCCTTTCTTTTTGATGTATTGGAAACCTATGGTTTCTCGGGCAGATTTGTAGAGGCGATCCAAACATTATATGATAACCCGAGCGCCACGATCTGGGTTAATGGGGTGGAGTCAATGAGTTTTCCTATTAAGAGAGGGACCAGACAGGGCTGCCCCCTATCCCCACTCCTTTTTGTTCTGGTGTTAGATCCCCTTATTAGGGACATATTGGAGAACCCCTTGATCAAGGGCATAAGATTGGGCGCCCAGACATTTAAAATTGCAGCCTTTGCAGATGATCTTTTGGTACACCTCACATCCCCAAAAGTGTCGCTAGAAACGTTGTTAGAGTCTTTCCGAGAGTATGGAGATTACGCGGGTTTTAAAATTAATTTAGACAAATCCAAAGCCCTGGCATCCTCGGTAGAGTGCAGAGAGGTTTGGGGAGATGATTTCCCTTTACGATGGGCAAACCACTCCTTTAAATACCTCGGTATTAAACTCACAATGAATACAGCAGAATTGCAAGCAATTAAATGTCAAGGCCCTCTTAGAATACACCAGACAAAAACTAGACTCTTGGAGGGGATTACCATTGTCCTTGATGGGGCGCATACATTTGATCCAGATGGTGATCTTTCCGCGCTGGCTATATGCCTTGCAGACGCTGCCCGTCCGCTTGTCGAAAAAAGATTTGAAAGGTGTAAATCGCTTATGGTGTCAGTTTTGTTGGGCCGGTAAGAGGGCAAGGGTACGACAGGCTGTGTTAGTAGGCGGTTGGAAGCAAGGAGGCATCGGCTTCCCGGACCTATTTTTATATAATCAAGCATGTCTTTTACGACACATGAGAGATTGGCTTCTCGAGACGCACTACTATACGCCCACATCGTTTGAGAGAGCCTATTTCGCGCCGCATGATATGATTGCTCTACTTCATCTTTCGCGTGATAGAATACCTCCTCACTTCAGACGAAGCATATTGCTCCACCCTCTTCGAGCAACATGGCAGTGGTGGGTGGGGCAATTGGGGGGACATCCCAGTGTCTCTGATCAAATCCCGATTGTAGGGAATGCAGCATTCGAAGCTGGAATGGGTAGCTCGATATTTGGAGGCTGGGGACGGAGAGGCCTTACGAAATTGGAGCATTTGCTGCATGAAAATGGGGACCTAATACCATATGAAGCCTTACAAGTCAAGATAGGATCTGACTGGGGGACTAGATTTGCCTACATGCAACTTAAACATTATATGCAGACATTGAATCAGGCTGCCTTGGGGGGACGTTTGGGAGAAAAGATTCGAGGGTTTTTCGAGGACCTGGCGTCCGAGAGGCACACGATTTCTGATTTATATGGAGCCCTGGTCCGGGGGGGACCAAAAATAAAATATGAAGATATTAAACTAAAATGGGAGCAGGATCTTGGGACGCCCTTGGCGTCCTGGGACATAGCGGCTTCACTGAAGGGGATCCGACAGTTAGTTAAGGACGAACGACTGAGAGAATGTGGCTATCGGGTGATCCTACGGGGTTACATGACCAAGAAACAGCTGGCTCATATACAGAGGTCGGAGAGTGCTAATTGCTGTAAATGTGATGGCGGCCCAGGCTCATTTTACCATGCTCTCTGGCAATGTCCAAAGGTGCGGGCATTTTGGCAACAGGTCCGTGGTTTTTTGATAAAGCTGGGCAATAAAATCCAGGGAACCGACAGACAATTTTTGCTGGATCAATCTAGAGCTTTTGCCCCTCTAAAGGCGCCGGCGGCTCTTTTGTGTAAGAAACTGTGCTTGGTGGCTCGCAAATGTATTATGCAATACTGGACTTCCAAGGAAGCTCCTGCTTATTGGCATTGGAGAAACCAGGTACATCTTCTGGCCTCATGGGAAGCTCGTGACGCTAAAACATCACCCAAGCGCAGAAAGCAATTCCTTCAAATATGGGCCCCTTATCTGCAAATACTGAGTCCGAGAGGGAGAAGCTTGCTCGTTAACACCAGTTGAGGGCCCCAGAGGTTTGTTCAGAACTCCTGCTTAGCTAGGGAAGGCAGGGAGGGAGGGTGAGGGGTAGGGGGGGGGGGGGGGGGGGGGGGGAGGGGGAACACCTGGTTTTGCACTTTGTAGTTCACTGGGTGCAGTGTTGGTATATTAGTTTGGGCGGATGGCGAGTTTTGACTGTTTTGTGTTATGGTTACATAGTGAAATGTTTAAAGTTTCTGTACCACAGATTGGCGCATAAAAAGAAACTGGCAGATATTTATTTTTGTATGGGAACAGCTTAAGTAACTGCGGGGGGGAAAGTAGTCGTACGCTACCCGTAAGTAGTCGACGGGTACAGGTGCACAGTGCACAAGTAATGAGGGTTCACACAGAGGAAGAGTGTATAGGCGGGGGGCTATCAGACACAAGGCCCTTTCGCCTTTTGTGATGTATTCTCTTGACTGTATTGGTTATGGTGTCACAGGTCTTATTATGTAATAGCCATTTCCTTTTGTGTACAATGTTATATAAACCTCAATAAACAAATTTGAACATAACAGCACAGATGTGGAAAGCCTCCATTAAGGAGGTGGTAGAGATACAAATGGTGATGAAATTCAAAAAGGCATGGGATGAATACAGAGGATCACTATTTAGAAAATAGAAGTTATAAAAAACCTAAACTTAAATGGCTACATGTATGTGGATGTGTAGCGTGACACTTACATGGTGACTCTGGCTGTGATGAACTAGGGCCGATACCGGGAGACCTGTATGGTCTGTGTCTCATATATGGCAATCTTGTTTTGGATGGGCTGGAAAGGGTTCAAACAGCAACTTTAGTGGCTGGAACATGAGGACAGTTCTGGACAGACTTTTACTGTCTGTGTCCCGCAAATGAGAAGATGAATAGGCTGGAGTGGGTTTTGAGGGCAACTCCAGCAGTTGGGACATAAGGATAGGGCCAGACAGACTTCTATAGTCTGTGTCCCAGAAACGCCACAGAAAGACCACAATCAAGTATATAATATCACATTCATTGTTGATTTAATCATGAATTGATAATGATTGTGACTATTGGCAGACTGGATGGACCGATCCGTTTTTTATCTACTGTCATTTACTATTACTATTAATCCTCTCTGCTTCCGGGCTGATGCACAGACCTCAGCTCTGACATAAGCATGAGCATCAGATGTCACCTGACCTACTGGTGCGTGCATGTGGTGATCTCTTAGCACACAGTGCCACTGAATCAGAGAAGTCTTATACGTGCGCACCAGAGTGTTCCAACTTCCGTTCCTTCTGCTGCGGCTCAAACCCAGAGACAGAGAGCTGTCAGGAATTTTTTTTAATGTACCATTAAATTCTTGTGTGTGAGGACAGGTTAAATTCTTGCGGGGACGGGTAAGATTCCCCATGGGGACGGGCGGGGAGGGTTAGATTCCCCACGGGGACGAATGGGGACGGGTTGGATTCCAGTGGGGATGGGTGGGGACGGGTTGGATTTCTGTCCCCGTGCAACTCTCTAATGTGAAACGTCTGTTCATGCTTTCCAAAATACTAGGACTAGGGGGCATGCGATGAAACTACAGTGTAGTAAATTTAAAACAAATCGGAGAAACTTTTTCTTCATCCAACGCGTAATTAAACTCTGGAATTCGTTGCCGGAGAACGTGGTGGAGGTGGTTAGCATGGCAGAGTTTAAAAAGGGGTTAAGACGGTTTCCTAAAGGACAAATCCATAAACCGCTTCTAAATGGACTTGGGAATAGAATGTTTGTACGTTTGGGAAGCTTGCCAGGTGCCCTTGGCCTGGATTGGCCGCTGTCGTGGACAGGATGCTGGGCTCGATGGACCCTTGGTCTTTTCCCAGTGTGGCATTACTTATGTACTTATGCTTAGATGGCGACTCCGGCTGTGATGAACTAGGGCCGATACCGGGCAGACTTATATGGTCTGTGTCTCATATATGGCAATCTGGTTTAGAATGGGCTGGAAAGGGCTTAGACAGCAACTTTAGTGACTGGAACATGAGGACAGTGCTGGACAGTAGTGCTGTCCAATTCAGTCAAAACATTTTTGATTCGGTACGATTCGATTCTTTAATGTGAGCACGCCATGCTGCGTTACATCATGTGAAAAGTGAAGTTTGGTCAAGTCCTACATCTTCCGGTTTTTATTAAGAAAAATTATTTTGTCTACTTTGGCTGGCTTCAGACAACTGCATCTTGCAGCTATAATTTGTCCAGCAGCAGAAAAAATACTTTCCGAGGGCACAGAGGTGGCTGGCATACACAGAAATTTCTGTGCAAGTCGGTTCAATAGTGGCAATTTCATTTGACTTTGCTGCCAGAAACAAAAAACATCACCACCAATTTCCAAAGGATCTTTGTGTTTATAGCAAGTAAGTTCTGCTCTGCATCTGATTCAAATATCACTGTGATAGTCTGATTGTGATGGAAGTCTGGCTTTCTTAGATGAAACATTTGTATATTCTACTGTTTCCCAGAAACTGTGTTTCTGTCGAGGCTTCTCTATATCATGTGTTCCAAATTCTGGAACGACTGGCAATGTCTGAGTGATCACCATGGCTGTGTCGCTGCTGACTGGTACATCAGTGGTTTGCATTTTTACAATCTCTTGAGTGCAACTGTAATGATATCTGGTACTTCATCATATGTTGACTTGAATCTCGGATCCAGGAAGCTGTTTAATCTATATAAATTATCCAATAATATATCTTGAAATCTGTGGAGTAAAATTTTCTTCAGTTCTTCTTTCAAGGGAGAGATATTGATTCTCCATGGCCAGTGATCAACTAGCCACACAGTTGAAGCGTTGCCCCAGCGATGTCACTGACCTGGCCCTTCTGAAAGAACAGAAAACTCAAACGGAGCTCTCTGCGCTTGTCCCTGCCTTCCCGCCACTAACAGCCACTACATATACCGAATGCTCAGTCACCCCGCCTTAGTATATTTTTGTCCGCAGTGCAGAACGACCCAAACAGTTTTTATCACGTCAGTTCGTCAATTATTTTTACAGAATTATTTTATCAGTTTTTATTTACAATATAGCGAAAGCTACATACCTGTACAAGGTATTCTCCAAGGACAGCAAGCTGATTGTTCTCACAAATGGGTGACGTCCACGGCAGCCCCTCCGATCGGAGATCTTCCTAGCAACACAGTTTGCTAGTTCTCGCGCGCGCCCGCGATGCGCGCATGCGCGGCCATCTTCCCGCCCGAAATCGCTCGTGTTCGCTAGTCCCGTACCAAGCAAAAACAAGACAAGGGAAGACACAACTCCAAAGGGGAGGTGGGCGGGTAGGTGAGAACAATCAGCCTGCTGTCCTCGGAGAATTCCTTCTACAGGTATGTAGCATTCGCTTTCTCCGAGGACAAGCAGGCTGCTTGTTCTCACAAATGGGGTATCCCTAGCCCCCAGGCTCACTCAAAACAACAAACATGGTCAATTGGGCCTCGCAACGGCGAGGAAATAACTGAGATTGACCTAACAACTTGTCCAACTAACTGAGAGTGTAGCCTGGAACAGAACAAAAAATGGGCCTAGGGGGGTGGAGTTGGATTCTAAACCCCAAACAGATTCTGAAGCACCGACTGCCCGAACCAACTGTTGCGTCAGGTATCCTGCTGCAGGCAGTAATGAGATGTGAATGTGTGGACTGATGACCACGTCGCAACCTTGCAAATCTCTTCAATAGTGGCTGACTTCAAGTGGGCTACTGACGCTGCCATGGCTCTAACATTGTGAGCCGTGACATGACCCTCTAGAGTCAGCCCAGCCTGGGCGTAAGTGAAGGAAATGCAGTCTGCTAGCCAATTTGAAATGGTGCGTTTCCCCAAAGCCACTCCCCTCCTGTTGGGATCAAAAGAAATAAAAAGTTGGGCGGACTGTCTGTGTGGGCTTGTCCGCTCCAGATAGAAGGCCAATGCTCTTTTGCAGTCCAATGTGTGCAGTTGACGTTCAGCAGGGCAGGTATGAGGACGGGGGAAGAATGTTGGCAAGACAATTGACTGGTTCAGATGGAACTCCGACACCACCTTCGGCAAGAACTTAGGGTGAGTGCAGAGGACTACTCTGTTATGATGAAATTTGGTATAGGGCGCATGAGCTACCAAGGCTTGCAGCTCACTGACTCTGCGAGCTGAAGTAACAGCCACCAAGAAAATGACCTTCCAGGTCAAGTACTTCAGATGACAGGAATCCAGTGGCTCAAAAGGAGGTTTCATCAGAACGACATTGAGATCCCATGACACTGTAGGAGGTTTGACTGGGGGCTTTGACAAAAGCAAACCTCTCATGAAGCGAACAACTAAAGGCTGTCCCGAGATCGGCTTACCTTCCACATGGTAATGGTATGCACTAATCGCACTAAGATGAACCCTTACAGAGTTGGTTTTAAGACCCGACTCCGATAAATGTAGAAGGTATTCAAGCAGGCTCTGTGTAGGACAAGAACGAGGATCTAAGGCCTTGCCATCACACCACACAGCAAACCGTCGCCAGAGGAAAAAATAACTCCTCTTGGTAGAATCTTTCCTGGAAGCAAGCAAGACTCGGGAGACACCCTCTGACAGCCCAAGGAGGCGAAGTCTACGCTCTCAACATCCAGGCTGTGAGGGCCAGAGACCGAAGGTTGAGATGGAGGAGCGCCCCCTCTTTCTGTGTGATGAGGGTCGGAAAGCAGTCCAATCTCCACGGTTCTTCGAAAGACAATTCCAGAAGAAGAAGAGGGAACCAGATCTGACGAGGCCAAAAAGGAGCAATCAGAATCATGGTTCCCCTGTCTTGCTTGAGTTTCAGCAAAGTCCTCCCTATCAAAGGAATGGGAGGATACGCGTACAGGAGACCTTCCCCCCCAAAACAGAAGGAAAGCATCCGACGCCAGTCTGCCGTGGGCCTGCAGCCTGGAACAGAACTGAGGAACCTTGTGATTGGTGTGAGTGGCAAAGAGGTCCACCAAGGGGGTGCCCCACACTTGGAAGATCTCACGAACCACTCTGGAACTGAGCGACCACTCGTGCGGTTGCATGATCCTGCTCAATCTGTCGGCCAGACTGTTGTTTATGCCTGCCAGATACGTGGCCTGGAGCCACATGCCGAACCGGCGTGCCCAGTGCCACAAGCTGACGGCTTCCTGACACAGCAGGCGAGATCCGGTGCCCCCCTGCTTGTTGATGTAATACATAGCAACCTGGTTGTCTGTCTGAATTTGTATAATTTGATGGGACAGCCGATCTCTGAAAGCCTTCAGAGCGTTCCATACTGCTCGCAACTCCAGGAGGTTGATCTGTAGACCTTGTTCCTGGACGGACCAAGTCCCCTGGGTGTGGAGCCCATCGACATGCGCTCCCCACCCCAGGAGTGACGTGTCCGTGGTCAGCACTTTTTGCGGCTGAGGAATCTGGAAGGGACGTCCCAGGGTCAAATTGGATCGAATTGTCCACCAATGAAGGGAAAGAAGAAACCTCGTGGACAGACGGACCACGTCCTCTAGGCTCCCAGCAGCTTGGCACCACTGAGAGGCTAGGGTCACGTGAACCGTGGAGGCCATGTGGCCGAGCAATCTCAACATCTGCCGAGCTGTGATCTGCTGCGACGCCCGCACCGAGGAGACAAGGGTCAGCAGATTGTCGGCCCTGGTCTCTGGGAGGTAGGCACAGGCCGTCTGGGAATCCAGCAGAGCTCCTATGAATTCGAGTTTCTGAACTGGAAGAAGGTGGGACTTTGGATAATTTATCACAAACCCTAGCAGCTCCAGGAGTCGAATAGTCACCTGCATGGACTGCTGAGCTCCTGCCTCGGAGGTGTTCTTTACCAGCCAATCAACGAGGTAAGGGAACACATGCACTCCCAGCCTGCGCAGAGAAGCCGCTACTATGGCTAGGCATTTGGTGAACACCCTGGGCGCAGAGGCGAGCCCAAAGGGTAGCACACAGTACTAAAAATGCCGTGTTCCCAGACGAAATCGAAGATACTGCCTGTCAGCTGGCAGAATCGGGATGTGTGTATAGGCATCCTTTAAGTCCAAAGAGCATAGCCAATTGTCCTGTTGAATCATGGGAAGAAGGGTGCCCAGGGAAAGCATCCTGAACTTTTCCTTGACCAGATATTTGTTCAGGGCCCTTAGGTCTAGGATGGGACGCATCCCCCCTGTTTTCTTTTCCACAAGGAAGTACCTGGAATAGAATCCCAGCCCTTCTTGCCCCGGTGGCACGGGCTCAACCGCATTGGCACTGAGAAGGGCGGAGAGTTCCTCTGTAAGTACCTGCCTGTGCTGGAAGCTGAAGGATTGAGCTCCCGGTGGGCAATTTGGAGGCATTGAGGTCAAATTCAGAGAGTACCCTAGCCGGACTATTTTGAGAACCCACTGATCGGAGGTTACAAGAAGCCACCTTTGGTGAAAAAATGTTAACCTCCCCCCCGACCGGTAGGCCGTCCGGCACAGGCACTGGAACGTCGGCTATGCTCTGCAGGAGCCAGTCAAAAGCCCGCCCCTGACTTTTGCTGGGGAGCCGCAGGGGCCTGAGGCGTGCGCTGCTGACGAGAGCGAGCGAGCTGGGGTTTAGACTGAGCAGCAGGCTGGCGGGAAGGAGGATTGTACCTACACTTGCCGGAAGAATAGGGAACCGTCCTCCTTCCCCCATAAAAACGTCTACCCGAAGAGGTAGAGGCTGAAGGCGGCCGGCGGGAGAACGTGTCGAAAGCGGTATCCCGCTGGTGGAGCTGTTCAACCACCTGTTCGACCTTGTCCCCAAAAACATTGTCCCCCCGGCAAGGGGCATCCGCAATCCTATCCTGGATTTGATTTTCCAGGTCGGAGGCACGCAGCCATGAGAGCCTGCGCATCACCACACCCTGCGCAGCGGCACTGGATGCAACGTCAAACGAGTCAAAGACCCCCCCCTGGCCAGGAATTTCCTACACGCCTTCAGCTGCCTGACCACCTGCAGAAAAGGCTTGGCCTGCTCAGAAGGGAGCTTGTCGACCAAGTCCGCCAACTGTCGCACATTGTTCCGCATGTGTATGCTCGTGTAGAGCTGGTAGGACTGAATCTTGGCAATGAGCATTGCAGAATGGTAGGCCTTCCGCCCAAAAGAGTCCAAGGTTCTAGAGTCTTTGCCCGGGGACGCCGAAGCATACTCTCTAGAGCTCTTGGCCTTCTTGAGGGCCAGATCCACCACACCAGAGTCATGTGGCAACTGAGTCCGCATCAACTCCAGGTCCCCATGGATCCGATCTTCTTGGGGATGTGGGGCGTAGTTAAAGGTTTCGCCCAGTTCACCAGCAACGTCTTTTTGAAGACATGATGCATGGGTACTGTGGACGATTCTTTAGGTGGCGAAGGATAGTCCAAGAGCTCCAGCATCTCAGCTCTCGGCTCATCCTCCGTGACCACGGGAAAGGGAATTGCCGTACACATTTCCCGGACAAAGGCCGCGAAAGAGAGACTCTCCGGGGGAGAAAGCTGTCTTTCAGGCGAGGGAGTAGGATCAGAAGGAAGACCGTCAGACTCCTCGTCAGAGAAATATCTGACGTCTTCCTCTGCTTCCCACGAGGCCTCCTCATCAGTATCGGACACCAGCTGGTGGACTTCGGTCCGAAGCTGCTCCCGCCTCGACTCCTTGGAAACACGGCCACGGTGGGAGCGTCGAGAAGAGGAGCGTCCGTCGGGGAGCCCTCCTGGGAGGCTGCCGGCACCAGCACCGCAAGCGGTACCGGGGCGGGCGCCCTCACCGCAGACGAGGGCCCAGCCATCGCCTCACTCGACGGCACCGGTGGCGCAAGCACCCCCGGTACTGGAGAAGGGCGAAACAGCTCTTCCAGGATCCCCGGAAGGACGGCCCTGAGGCTCTCGTTCAGAGAGGCTGTGGAGAAAGGCGGTGGGGCCGGTACCGGCGTCGAGCTGCGAACCTGTTCCGGGGATGGAGGCGGTACCGGGCTGTCCACAGGGGAACGCATCGACACCTCCTGAATGGAGGGTGAGCGGTCCTCCCGATGTCGACGCTTGGGTGCCGGTGGTACCGGCGACCCAGAGCTCTCAGTACCACGCTTGGAGGGTGACCGATGCCGGTGCTTCTTTGCCTTCGCACGACACATGGCATCGGTACCCTCCGGTACCGAAGAGGAAGACGTAGAATCCAAACGCTTCCTCAGGTCCGGGTCCGAAGAGGGTCGATCCCGGGGGGGCTGTACTGCAGGAGCCCTTGAGACAGGCGGAGACCTGCTCATGGGCTCACCGCCACCAGCAGGGGAATGGACAGCCCTCACCTGCACTCCAGACATCGAATCACCCTCCAACGACATCCTCAGGAGGAACGATCCCGGTCTCGTAGCTCCACCCGACGATGACCTCGATGTCGATGCCGGTACCGGACGCGGTACCGAAGGCTCCGATGCCGAGGACCACGGGAATGAGGATGTCGACGCGCTGGATGAAGCCCCGAACAAACTGTTCCACTGGGCCAATCTCGCCGCCTGAGTTCTCCTCTTCAAAAGAAGACAGAGATTACAGGCCTGAGGACGGTGCCCAGTCCCCAGACACTGAAGGCAAGAAGCATGCCTATCAGTGAGAGAGATTATCCGGCCGCACTGGGTGCACGGTTTGAAGCCGCTGAAAGGCTTCGATGACATGGGCGGAAAAATCTTGCCAGCAAAATCGAAGTCCGCGATGGTGAAAAAAAGGGCACCAAAAGCTCACCAAAAAACGAACGAGCGGCGAAAAAAGCCGCAATCGACCACGAAAGAAAACTTACGGGCCAATACTAGTAAAGGAAAAAATTAGAAATTTTAGCGAAAAAATCACGAATCGCGAGGGATCTCCAAGGGGCGCGGAGCGACCGAAAAAACAGCCGTCCCGAGCCGCAGAAAAAAGGAGACTGGAGAACACGAGCGATTTCGGACGGGAAGACAGCTGCACATGCTCACATCGCGGGCGCGCGCGAGAACTAGCAAACTCTGTTGCTAGGAAGATCTCCGATCGGAGGGGCTGCCATGGACGTCACCCATTTGTGAGAACAAGCAGCCTGCTTGTCCTCGGAGAATTATTTATTTGTTACATTTGTATCCCACATTTTCCCACCTATTTGTAGGTTCAATGTGGCTTACATAGTACCGTAAAGGCATTCGCCAATTCCGGTATAAATAGTTACACAGTGATGTTGTGTTAGAATGAGGTTCATGTGGAACAGACATATTAGGGAATCGTATAGAGGAAGAGTTACGATATGTCCATTACGTGCTTTGGTTTCGTAGTGATGCAGGGTTCAGGCATTTAAGTTGGGTCTGTAGGGTATGCCTTTTTGAACAGGTAAGTTTTTAGTGATTTCCAGACGTTTAAGTGGTTATACGTTGTTTTCACGGCTTTTGGTAATGTGTTCCATAGTTGTGTGCTTATGGAGGAAAAGCTGGATGCATGAGTTGATTTGTATTTGAGTCCTTTGCAGCTTGGGTAGTGGAGGTTTAGATAATAATCAATTATTTTTCTATATCTACTTTAGTTGTTTTCAGTCTCAAAAGAGATTTTCCATTCGGATATTTCAAAATGCCCCATTCCACCATCAACTTTATATTCTACGAAGGACAAAATAATACCTGATCTCCCCCTTGCCTCAGTGCTCGGGGATCAAGTTTCTTCAGTGCCTGCTCTCCCCCTTGCCTCGGTGCCTGGGGACAAGGCATTTGCTTTTGAAGCAGCACAGACTTTACTGGAGATGGAGCCATTCACTTCAACACAGCAGGTCTGCGTTGCTATTCACCAAATATTACATCTATTTCTTCATCATGAAGAATTTCAATATTCATCCTCCATGCCGACCACCTCTCAACTCTGGTCGGCATCAAAGTTCTTGATGTCAAGTAGCACTGCTCCATTTAGGACATGCAAGGATGTCTATATGCTCTTATAACTTCAGGATTGCTCCTCGATGTCGTGCACCTCTTAAAATCTGTCAGCACCAAAGTTCTCGATGTCAAATAGCATGACTCCATCCAGGATATGCAATGATGTCTATATGCTATTATAATTTCAGGATTCCTCCTCAATGCCAACCACCTCTTAAACAATGTCAGCACCAAACTTCTCGATGTCAAATAGCACGACTTCGTTCAGGACGTGCAATGATCTCTATCTGCTATTATAACTTTAGGAATCCTCCTCGATGCCAAGCACCTCTTAATTCATGTCTGTACCGAAGTACTCAATCTAAAAATTTGTGTCTTCATTCAGGAGATGCAGTAATACACAGGATCAAAACATGTAGTGTTATTCATCTATTAGTCTCACATACAGTGTAGTGTGCACTAGAACATCCACACTGGTGATGCTGAAACTTCTGGAGCCATACAAAATTTGAGGCATGCTTTGGACAATCCTGCTGCACTGTCTACTAATAGTACAGCTGAAGTGTACTCAATATACCAAACATACTCGGCACTTATCATGATCTGAGGAAAAAGTTTCCTACATCCCTCCTGCGATATCATCCAGGAGATCAAAGTATACACTCTCATCCAGCACACTGTGCATCTGGTGTAGTGCACAAAGTTTGTGTCAAAGCTGTTACAGCCATACAAGAAGTGAAGCAGGGTTAAAAAAAAAAAGCCACTGCTCTGCCTGAAACATGACAACCGGATACTGATATTAAATTTGCAATTTTAGTATCCCTTTTCAGCACAGTGTAGTTTCTTTTGATATTTCAATATACAATTTGAAGTTCACAGTCAAGAACTTATAAAATCACTAAATCTACACCACATAGTATTTAATTTCTACCTAGATTATCTTTTCCATTTCCATATGGACAATTATACTGGATGTCAGACTACTTTTGTACAAAACATGGCTCATTGGTGCAAAGCTCTGCTGTATTTCACAATAAAGTGAGAGTACCTTTCATAGTTTTTGATATAATACCAACTATTACTGTTACTGAGCACCACTTTATTATGAGTGTGCAGAAATAATCAGCAGAACTTTTTAAAATCGTGACAAATTTATGAACTCGATAACCATACTGATCTATGAAACTAATACAAACCTAATGCAGATGGGAAAATTAGGTTCTTACCATGATAATTTTCTTTCCTTTAGTCATAGCAGATGAAGCCATTACGTATGGGTTGTGTCCATCAACCAGCAGGGGGAGATAGAGAGCACTCAACTTTTCACAGTGCCTCATGGCCAGCTAGCTCCACTGCCTCTTCAGTATTTGAAGCTTCCAAAGAAGTATGGCAAACCGCAATGGGAATAACATGAACTTTCCTCACAGCGAACGATGGCCCCTTAACAAGGGCATGAACTCAAAAAAGGAGGGAAAGCGAATGCTACATACCTGTAGAAGGTATTCTCCGAGGACAGCAGGCTGATTGTTCTCACTGATGGGTGACGTCCACGACAGCCCCTCCAATTGGAATCTTCACCAGCAAAGGCCTTTGCTAGCCCTCGCGCGCCGATGCGCACCGCTCATGCGTGGCCGTCTTCCCGCCCGAAACCGGCTTGAGCCGACCAGTCTCATATGTAGCAAGACAAAGACAAGGGAAGACACAACTCCAAAGGGGAGGCGGGCGGGTTTGTGAGAACAATCAGCCTGCTGTCCTCGGAGAATACCTTCTACAGGTATGTAGCATTCGCTTTCTCCGAGGACAAGCAGGCTGCTTATTCTCACTGATGGGGTATCCCTAGCCCCCAGGCTCACTCAAAACAACAACTATGGTCAATTGGGCCTCGCAACGGCGAGGACATAACTGAGATTGACCTAAAAAATTTACCAACTAACTGAGAGTGCAGCCTGGAACAGAACAAACAGGGCCCACGGGGGGGTGGAGTTGGATCCTAAAGCCCAAACAGGTTCTGAAGAACTGACTGCCCGAACCGACTGTCGCGTCGGGTATCCTGCTGCAGGCAGTAATGAGATGTGAATGTGTGGACAGATGACCACGTCGCAGCTTTGCAAATTTCTTCAATAGAGGCTGACTTCAAGTGGGCTACCGACGCTGCCATGGCTCTAACATTATGAGCCGTGACATGACCCTCAAGAGTCAGCCCAGCCTGGGCGTAAGTGAAGGAAATGCAATCTGCTAGCCAATTGGATATGGTGCGTTTCCCCACAGCCACTCCCCTCCTATTAGGATCAAAAGAAACAAACAATTGGCCGGACTGTCTGTTGGGCTGTGTCCGCTCCAGGTAGAAGGCCAATGCTCTCTTGCAGTCCAATGTGTGCAGCTGACGTTCAGCAGGGCAGGAATAAGGACGGGGAAAGAATGTTGGCAAGACAATTGACTGGTTCAGATGGAACTCCGACACAACCTTTGGCAAGAACTTAGGGTGAGTGCGGAGGACTACTCTGTTATGATGAAATTTGGTGTAAGGGGCCTGGGCTACCAGGGCCTGAAGCTCACTGACTCTACGAGCTGAAGTAACTGCCACCAAGAAAATGACCATCCAAGTACTTCAGATGGCAGGAATTCAGTGGCTCAAAAGGAGGTTTCATCAGCTGGGTGAGAACGACATTGAGATCCAATGACACTGTAGGAGGCTTGACAGGGGACTTTGACAAAAGCAAACCTCTCATGAAGCGAACAACTAAAGGCTGTCCTGAGATCGGTTTACCTTCCACACGGTAATGGTATGCACTGATTGCACTAAGGTGAACCCTTACAGAGTTGGTCTTGAGACCAGACTCAGACAAGTGCAGAAGGTATTCAAGCAGGGTCTGTGTAGGACAAGAGCGAGGATCTAGGGCCTTGCTGTCACACCAGATGGCAAACCTCCGCCATAGAAAGAAGTAACTCCTCTTAGTGGAATCTTTTCTGGAAGCAAGCAAGATACGGCAGACACCCTCTGACAGACCCAAAGAGGCAAAGTCTACGCTCTCAACATCCAGGCCGTGAGAGCCAGGGACCGGAGGTTGGGATGCAGAAGCGCCCCTTCGTCCTGTGTGATGAGGGTCGGAAAACACTCCAATCTCCACGGTTCTTCGGAGGACAACTCCAGAAGAAGAGGGAACCGA